>NW_026530011.1:300000-591555 GCF_028500815.1 Rissa tridactyla | reverse complement strand
TACCCATCTCCAGCCGTATGGCCATTTTTGTGCCTGGCGCGGCGCCAAGTGGGAAAGGGTGGTGTCGAGGCTGAAGGCAGCAGGAAAGCCCGCAGCCCCCAGGTCTGTGGGGCTACGCAAGCGGTTCCCAAAGAGCTTTAGAACAAGGCATAGTTTTCCCTGCTGGCTCTTTGGGCGGGGGACCCATCTCCAGCCATAGGCCATTTTTGTGCCTGGCGCGGGGCCAAGTGGGAAAGGGTGGCTTTGAGTCTGAAGGCAGCAGGAGAGCCTGCAGCCCCCAGGTCTGTGGGGCTACGCAAGCGGTTCCCAAAGAGGCTTTAGAACAAGGCATAGTTTTCCCTGCTGGCTCTTTGGGCGGGGGACCCATCTCCAGCCGTATGGCCATTTTTGTGCCTGGCGCGGCGCCAAGTGGGAAAGGGTGGCTTTGAGGCTGAAGGCAGCAGGAAAGCCCGCAGCCCCCAGGTCTGTGGGGCTACGCAAGCGGTTCCCAAAGAGCTTTAGAACAAGGCATAGTTTTCCCTGCTGGCCCTTTTGGCAGGGGACCCATCTCCAGCCGTATGGCCAATTTTTTGTGCCTGGCGCGGCGCCAAGTGGGAAAGGGTGGTGTCGAGGCTGAAGGCAGCAAGAAAGCCTGCAGCCCCCAGGTCTGGGGGCTACGCAAGCGGTTCTGAAAGAGCTTTAGAACAAAGGCATAGTTTTCCCTGCTGGCTCTTTGGGCATGGGACCCATCTCCAGCCGTATAGCTATTTTTGTGCCTGGCGCGGCGCCAAGTGGGGAAAGGGTGTTGTCGAGGCTGAAGGCAGCAGGAGAGCCTGCAGCCCCCCAGGTCTGTGGGGCTACGCAAGCGGTTTCCCAAAGAGCTTTAGAACAAGGCAGAGTTTTCCCTGCTGGCTCTTTGGGCGGGGCACCCATCTCCAGCCATAGGCCATTTTTGTGCCTGGCGCGGTGCCAAGTGGGAAAGGGTGGTTTTGAGGCTGAAGGCAGCAGGAAACCCCACAGCCCCCAGGTCTGTGGGGCTAACGCAAGCGGTTCCCAAAGAGCTTTAGAACAAGGCATAGTTTTCCCAGCTGGCTCTTAGGGCATGGGACCCATCTCCAGCCATAGGCCATTTTTGTGCCTGACGCGGTGCCAAGTGGGAAAGTGTGCTGTCGAGGCTGAAGGCATAAGAAAGCCTGCAGCCCCCAGGTCTGTGGGGGCCAAGCAAGCGGTTCCCAAAGAGCTTTAGAACAAGGCATAGTTTTCCCTGCTGGCTCCTTGGGCGTGGGACCCATCTCCAGCCGTATGGGCCATTTTTGTGCCTCGCCCGGCGCCAAGTGGGAAAGGGTGGTTTTGAGGCTGAAGGCAGCAGGAAACCCCACAGCCCCAGGTCTGTGGGGCTACGCAAGCGGTTCCCAAAGAGCTTTAGAACAAGGCATAGTTTTCCCTGCTGGCTCTTTGGGCATGGGACCCATCTCCATCCATAGGCCATTTTTGTGCCTGACGCGGTGCCAAATGGGAAAGTGTGCTGTCGAGGCTGAAGGCAGCAAGAAAGCCTGCAGCCCCCACGTCTGTGGGGCCAAGCAAGCGGTTCCCAAAGAGCTTTAGAAGAAGGCATAGTTTTCCCTGCTGGCTCCTTGGGCAGGGGGACCCATCTCCAGCCGTATGGCCATTTGTGTGCGTGGCGAGGCACCTAGTGGGAAAGGGTGGTGTCGAGGCTGAAGGCAGCAGGAAAGCCCACAGGCCCAAGATCAGTTGGGCTACGCAAGAGGTTCCCAAACAGATTTAGAACAAGGCATAATTTTCCCTGCTGGCTCTTTTGGCAGGGGACCCATCTCCAGCCATAGGCCATTTTTGTGCCTGATGCGGCGCCAAGTGGGAAAGGGTGGCTTTGAGGCTGAAGGCAGCAGCAAAGCCCGCAGCCCCCAGGTCTGTGGGGCTACGCAAGCGGTTCCCAAAGAGCTTTAGAACAAGGCATAGTTTTCCCTGCTGGCTCTTTGGGCGGGGGACCCATCTCCAGCCGTATGGCCATTTTTGTGCCTGGCCAGGGGGCAAGTGGGAAAGGGTGGTGTCGAGGTTGAAGGCAGCAGGAAGGCCCACAGCCCCCACGTCTGTGGGGCTACGCAAGTGGTTCCCAAAGAGCTTTAGAACAAGGTATAGTTTTCCCTGCTGGCTCTTTGGGCGGGGCACCCATGTCCAGCCATATGGCCATTTTTGTGCCTAGCGCGACGCCAAGTGGGAAAGGGTGGCTTTGAGGCTGAAGGCAGCAGGAAAGCCTGCGGCCCCCAGGTCTGTGGGCCTATGCAAGCGGTTCCCAAAGAGCTTTAGAACAAGGCATAGTTTTCCCTGCTGGCTCTTTGGGCGGGGGACCCATCTCCAGCCATAGGCCATTTTTGTGCCTAGCGTGGCGCCAAGTGGGAAAGGGTGGTGTCGAGGCTGAAGGCAGCAGGAAAGCCTGCGGCCCCCAGGTCTGTGGGGCTACGCAAGCGGTTCCCAAAGAGCTTTAGAACAAGGCATAGTTTTCCCTGCTGGCTCTTTGGGCATGGGACCCATGTCCAGCCATATGGCCATTTTTGTGCCTGGCGCAGCGCCAAGTGGGAAAGGGTGGCTTTGAGGCTGAAGGCAGCAGGAAAGCCTGCAGCCCCCAGGTCTGTGCGGCTACGCAAGCGGTTCCCAAAGAGCTTTAGAACAAGGCATAGTTTTCCCTGCTTGTTCGTTGGGCGGGGGACCCATCTCCAGCCGTATGGCCATTTTTGTGCCTGGCGCAGTGCCAAGTGGGAAAGGGTGGTGTCGAGGCTGAAGGCAGCAGGAAAGCCCGCAGCCCCCAGGTCTGTGGGGCTACGCAAGCGGTTCCCAAAGAGCTTTAGAAGAAGGCATAGTTTTCCCTGCTGGCTCTTTGGGCGGGGGACCCATCTCCAGCCGTATGGCTTTTTTTGTGCCTGGCGCGGGGCCAAGTGGGAAAGGGTGGCTTTGAGTCTGAAGGCAGCAGGAGAGCCTGCAGCCCCCAGGTCTGTGGGGCTACGCAAGCGGTTCCCAAAGAGCTTTAGAACAAGGCATATTTTTCCCTGCTGGCTCTTTGGGCGGGGGACCCATCTCCAGCCATAGGCCATTTTTGTGCCTGGCGCAGTGCCAAGTGGGAAAGGGTGGTTTTGAGGCTGAAGGCAGCAGGAAAGCCCGCAGCCCCCAGGTCTGTGGGGCTACGCAAGCGGTTCCCAAAGAGCTTTAGAACAAGGCATAGTTTTCCCTGCTGGCTCTTTGGTTGGGGGACCCATCTCCAGCCGTATGGCCATTTTTGTGCCTGGCGCGGCGCCAAGTGGGAAAGGGTGGTGTCGAGGCTGAAGGCAGCAGCAAAGCCCGCAGCCCCCAGGTCTGTGGGGCCAAGCAAGCGGTTCCCAAAGAGCTTTAGAACAAGGCATAGTTTTCCCTGCTGGCTCTTTGGGCGGGGGACCCATCTCCAGCCGTATGGCCATTTTTGTGCCTGGCGCGGCGCCAAGTGGGAAAGGGTGGCTTTGAGGCTGAAGGCAGCAGGAAAGCCCGCAGCCCCCAGGTCTGTGGGGCTACGCAAGCGGTTCCCAAAGAGCTTTAGAACAAGGCATAGTTTTCCCTGCTGGCTCTTTGGGCGGGGGACCCATCTCCAGCCATAGGCCAATTTTGTGCCTGGCGCGGTGCCAAGTGGGAAAGGGTGGTGTCGAGGCTGAAGGCAGCAGGAAAGCCCGCAGCCCCCAGGTCTGTGGGGCTACGCAAGCGGTTCCAAAAGAGCTTTAGAACAAGGCATAGTTTTCCCTGTTGGCTCTTTGGGCGGTCGACACATCTCCAGCCGTATGGCCATTTTTGTGCCTGGCGCGGTGCCAAGTGGGAAAGGGTGGTTTTGAGGCTGAAGGCAGGAGCAAAGCCTGCAGCCCCCAGGTCTGTGGGGCTACGCAAGCGGTTCCCAAAGAGCTTTAGAACAAGGCATAGTTTTCCCTGCTGGCTCTTTGGGCGGGGGACCCATCTCCAGCCGTATGGCCATTTTTGTGCCTGGCGCGGCGCCAAGTGGGAAAGGGTGGTGTCGAGGCTGAAGGCAGCAGGAAAGCCCACAGCCCCCAGGTCTGTGGGGCTACGCAAGTGGTTCCCAAAGAGCTTTAGAACAAGGCATAGTTTTCCCTGCTGGCTCCTTCAGCGGGGGACCCATCTCCAGCCATAGGCCATTTTTGTGCCTGGCGCGGCGCCAAGTGGGAAAGGGTGGTGTCGAGGCTGAAGGCAGCAGGAAAGCCTGCAGCCCCCAGGTCTGTGGGGCTACGCAAGCCGTTCTGAAAGAGCTTTAGAACAAGGCATAGTTTTCCCTGCTGGCTCTTTGGGCGGGGGACCCATCTCCAGCCGTATGGCCAATTTTGTGCCTGGCGCGGCGCCAAGTGGGAAAGGGTGGTGTCGAGGCTGAAGGCAGCAGCAAAGCCCGCAGCCCCCAGGTCTGTGGCGCTACGCAAGTGGTTCCCAAAGAGCTTTAGAACAAGGCATAGTTTTCCCTGCTGGCTCTTTGGGCGGGGGACCCATCTCCAGCCGTATGGCCATTTTTGTGCCTGGCGCGGCGCCAAGTGGGAAAGGGTGGTGTCGAGGCTGAAGGCAGCAGCAAAGCCCGCAGCCCCCAGGTCTGTAGGGCTACGCAAGTGGTTCCCAAAGAGCTTTAGAACAAGGCATAGTTTTCCCTGCTGGCTCTTTGGGCATGGGACCCATCTCCAGCCGTATGGCCATTTTTGTGCCTGGCGCGGCGCCAAGTGGGAAAGGGTGCTGTCGAGGCTGAAGGCAGCAAGAAAGCCTGCAGCCCCCAGGTCTGGGGGCTACGGAAGCGGTTCTGAAAGAGCTTTAGAACAAGGCATAGTTTTCCCTGTTGGCTCCTTGGGCAGGGGACCCATCTCCAGCCGTATGGCCATTTTTGTGCCTGGCGCGGCGCCAAGTGGGAAAGGGTGGTTTTGAGGCTGAAGGCAGCAGGAAACCCCACAGCCCCAGGTCTGTGGGGCTACGCAAGCGGTTCCCAAAGAGCTTTAGAACAAGGCATAGTTTTCCCACCTGGCTCTTAGGGCATGGGACCCATCTCCAGCCATAGGCCATTTTTGTGCCTGACGCGGTGCCAAGTGGGAAAGTGTGCTGTCGAGGCTGAAGGCAGCAGGAAAGCCTGCAGCCCCCAGGTCTGTGCGGCTACGCAAGCGGTTCCCAAAGAGCTTTAGAACAAGGCATAGTTTTCCCTGCTGGCTCCTTGGGCGTGGGACCCATCTCCAGCCGTATGGCCATTTTTGTGCCTGGCGCAGTGCCAAGTGGGAAAGGGTGGTTTTGAGGCTGAAGGCAGCAGCAAAGGCTCCAGCCCCCAGGTCTGTGGAGCTACGCAAGCGGTTCCCAAAGAGCTTTAGAACAAGGCATAGTTTTCCCTGCTGGCTCTTTGGGCGGGGGACCCATCTCCAGCCGTATGGGCATTTTTGTGCCTGGCGCGGCGCCAAGTGGGAAAGGGTGGTGTCGAGGCTGAAGGCAGCAGGAAAGCCCACAGCCCCCAGGTCTGTGGGGCTACGCAAGCGGTTCCCAAAGAGCTTTAGAACAAGGCATAGTTTTCCCTGCTGGCTCTTTGGGCATGGGACCCATCTAAATCCGTATAGCTATTTTTGTGCCTGGCGCGGCGCCAAGTGGGAAAGGGTGTTGTCGAGGCTGAAGGCAGCAGGAAAGCCCGCGGCCCCCAGGTCTGTGGGGCTACGCAAGCGGTTCCCAAAGAGCTTTAGAACAAGGCATAGTTTTCCCTGCTGGCTCTTTGGACGGGGCACCCATCTCCAGCCATAGGCCATTTTTGTGCCTGGCGCGGTGCCAATTGGGAAAGGGTGGTTTTGAGGGTGAAGGCAGCAGGAAAGCCTGCAGCCCCCAGGTCTGTGGGGCTACGCAAGCGGTTCCCAAAGAGCTTTAGAACAAGGCATAGTTTTCCCACCTGGCTCTTAGGGCATGGGACCCATCTCCAGCCATAGGCCATTTTTGTGCCTGGCGCGGTGCCAAGTGGGAAAGTGTGCTGTCGAGGCTGAAGGCATAAGAAAGCCTGCAGCCCCCAGGTCTGTGGGGCCAAGCAAGCGGTTCCCAAAGAGCTTTAGAACAAGGCATAATTTTCCCTGCTGGCTCTTTTGGCAGGGGACCCATCTCCAGCTATAGGCCATTTTTGTGCCTGATGCGGCGCCAAGTGGGAAAGGGTGGCTTTGAGGCTGAAGGCAGCAGCAAAGCCCGCAGCCCCCAGGTCTGTGGGGCTACGCAAGCGGTTCCCAAAGAGCTTTAGAACAAGGCATAGTTTTCCCTGCTGGCTCTTTGGGCGGGGGACCCATCTCCAGCCGTATGGCCATTTTTGTGCCTGGCCAGGGGCCAAGTGGGAAAGGGTGGTGTCGAGGCTGAAGGCAGCAGGAAGGCCCACAGCCCCCAGGTCTGTGGGGCTACACAAGTGGTTCCCAAAGAGCTTTAGAACAAGGCATAGTTTTCCCTGCTGGCTCTTTGGGCGGGGCACCCATGTCCAGCCATATGGCCATTTTTGTGCCTAGCGCGACGCCAAGTTCGAAAAGGGTGGCTTTGAGGCTGAAGGCAGCAGCAAAGGCTCCAGCCCCCAGGTCTGTGGGGCTACGCAAGCGGTTCCCAAAGAGCTTTAGAACAAGGCATAGTTTTCCCTGCTGGCTCTTTGGGCGGGGGGACCCATCTCCAGCCGTATGGCCATTTTTGTGCCTGGCGCGACGCCAAGTGGGAAAGGGTGCTGTCGAGGCTGAAGGCAGCAGGAAAGCCCACAGCCCCCAGGTCTGTGGGGCTACGCAAGCGGTTCCCAAAGAGCTTTAGAACAAGGCATAGTTTTCCCTGCTGGCTCTTTGGGCGGGGGACCCATCTCCAGCCATAGGCCATTTTTGTGCCTGGCGCAGTGCCAAGTGGGAAAGGGTGTTGTCGAGGCTGAAGGCAGCAGGAAAGCCCGCAGCCCCCAGGTCTGTGGGGCCAAGCAAGCGGTTCCCAAAGAGCTTTAGAACAAGGCATAGTTTTTCCCTGCTGGCTCTTTGGGCGGGGGACCCATCTCCAGCCATAGGCCAATTTTGTGCCTGGCGCGGGGCCAAGTGGGAAAGGGTGGCTTTGAGTCTGAAGGCAGCAGGAAACCCCACAGCCCCAGGTCTGTGGGGCTACGCAAGCGGTTCCCAAAGAGCTTTAGAACAAGGCATAGTTTTCCCACCTGGCTCTTAGGGCATGGGACCCATCTCCAGCCATAGGCCATTTTTGTGCCTGACGCGGTGCCAAGTGGGAAAGTGTGCTGTCGAGGCTGAAGGCAGCAGGAAAGCCTGCAGCCCCCAGGTCTGTGCGGCTACGCAAGCGGTTCCCAAAGAGCTTTAGAACAAGGCATAGTTTTCCCTGCTGGCTCCTTGGGCGTGGGACCCATCTCCAGCCGTATGGCCATTTTTGTGCCTGGCGCAGTGCCAAGTGGGAAAGGGTGGTTTTGAGGCTGAAGGCAGCAGCAAAGGCTCCAGCCCCCAGGTCTGTGGAGCTACGCAAGCGGTTCCCAAAGAGCTTTAGAACAAGGCATAGTTTTCCCTGCTGGCTCTTTGGGCGGGGGACCCATCTCCAGCCGTATGGGCATTTTTTGTGCCTGGCGCGGCGCCAAGTGGGAAAGGGTGGTGTCGAGGCTGAAGGCAGCAGGAAAGCCCACAGCCCCCAGGTCTGTGGGGCTACGCAAGCGGTTCCCAAAGAGCTTTAGAACAAGGCATAGTTTTCCCTGCTGGCTCTTTGGGCGGGGGACCCATCTCCAGCCGTATGGCCATTTTTGTGCCTGGCGCAGTGCCAAGTGGGAAAGGGTGGTGTCGAGGCTGAAGGCAGCAGGAAAACCCACAGCCCCCAGGTCTGTGGCGCTACGCAAGTGGTTCCCAAAGAGCTTTAGAACAAGGCATAGTTTTCCCTGCTGGCTCTTTGGGCATGGGACCCATCTAAAGCCGTATAGCTATTTTTGTGCCTGGCGCGGCGCCAAGTGGGAAAGGGTGTTGTCGAGGCTGAAGGCAGCAGGAAAGCCCGCAGCCCCCAGGTCTGTGGGGCTACGCAAGCGGTTCCCAAAGAGCTTTAGAACAAGGCATAGTTTTCCCTGCTGGCTCTTTGGACGGGGCACCCATCTCCAGCCATAGGCCATTTTTGTGCCTGGCGCGGTGCCAATTGGGAAAGGGTGGTTTTGAGGGTGAAGGCAGCAGGAAAGCCTGCAGCCCCCAGGTCTGTGGGGCTACGCAAGCGGTTCCCAAAGAGCTTTAGAACAAGGCATAGTTTTCCCACCTGGCTCTTAGGGCATGGGACCCATCTCCAGCCATAGGCCATTTTTGTGCCTGGCGCGGTGCCAAGTGGGAAAGTGTGCTGTCGAGGCTGAAGGCATAAGAAAGCCTGCAGCCCCCAGGTCTGTGGGGCCAAGCAAGCGGTTCCCAAAGAGCTTTAGAACAAGGCATAATTTTCCCTGCTGGCTCTTTTGGCAGGGGACCCATCTCCAGCTATAGGCCATTTTTGTGCCTGATGCGGCGCCAAGTGGGAAAGGGTGGTTTTGAGGCTGAAGGCAGCAGCAAAGCCCGCAGCCCCCAGGTCTGTGGGGCTACGCAAGCGGTTCCCAAAGAGCTTTAGAACAAGGCATAGTTTTCCCTGCTGGCTCTTTGGGCGGGGGACCCATCTCCAGCCGTATGGCCATTTTTGTGCCTGGCCAGGGGCCAAGTGGGAAAGGGTGGTGTCGAGGCTGAAGGCAGCAGGAAGGCCCACAGCCCCCAGGTCTGTGGGGCTACACAAGTGGTTCCCAAAGAGCTTTAGAACAAGGCATAGTTTTCCCTGCTGGCTCTTTGGGCGGGGCACCCATGTCCAGCCATATGGCCATTTTTGTGCCTAGCGCGACGCCAAGTTCGAAAAGGGTGGCTTTGAGGCTGAAGGCAGCAGCAAAGGCTCCAGCCCCCAGGTCTGTGGGGCTACGCAAGCGGTTCCCAAAGAGCTTTAGAACAAGGCATAGTTTTCCCTGCTGGCTCTTTGGGCAGGGGACCCATCTCCAGCCGTATGGCCATTTTTGTGCCTGGCGCGGCGCCAAGTGGGAAAGGGTGCTGTCGAGGCTGAAGGCAGCAGGAAAGCCCACAGCCCCCAGGTCTGTGGGGCTACGCAAGCGGTTCCCAAAGAGCTTTAGAACAAGGCATAGTTTTCCCTGCTGGCTCTTTGGGCGGGGGACCCATCTCCAGCCATAGGCCATTTTTGTGCCTGGCGCAGTGCCAAGTGGGAAAGGGTGGTGTCGAGGCTGAAGGCAGCAGGAAAGCCCGCAGCCCCCAGGTCTGTGGGGCTACGCAAGCGGTTCCCAAAGAGCTTTAGAACAAGGCATAGTTTTCCCTGCTGGCTCTTTGGGCGGGGGACCCATCTCCAGCCGTATGGCCATTTTTGTGCCTGGCGCGGCGCCAAGTGGGAAAGGGTGGCTTTGAGGCTGAAGGCAGCAGGAAAGCCCGCAGCCCCCAGGTCTGTGGGGCTACGCAAGCGGTTCCCAAAGAGCTTTAGAACAAGGCATAGTTTTCCCTGCTGGCTCTTTTGGCAGGGGACCCATCTCCAGCCGTATGGCCATTTTTGTGCCTGGCGTGGCGCCAAGTGGGAAAGGGTGGTGTCGAGGCTGAAGGCAGCAGGAAAGCCCGCAGCCCCCAGGTCTGTGGGGCTACGCAAGCGGTTCCCAAAGAGCTTTAGAACAAGGCATAGTTTTCCATGCTGGCTCTTTGGGCGGGGGACCCATCTCCAGCCATAGGCCAATTTTGTGCCTGGCGCGGTGCCAAGTGGGAAAGGGTGGCGTCGAGGCTGAAGGCAGCAGGAAAGCCCACAGCCCCCAGGTCTGTGGGGCTACGCAAGCGGTTCCCAAAGAGCTTTAGAACAAGGCATAGTTTTCCCTGCTGGCTCTTTGGGCGGGGGACCCATCTCCAGCCATAGGCCATTTTTGTGCCTGGCGCGGGGCCAAGTGGGAAAGGGTGGCTTTGAGTCTGAAGGCAGCAGGAGAGCCTGCAGCCCCCAGGTCTGTGGGGCTACGCAAGCGGTTCCCAAAGAGCTTTAGAACAAGGCATAGTTTTCCCTGATGGCTCTTTGGGCGGGGGACCCATCTCCAGCCGTATGGCCATTTTTGTGCCTGGCGCGGCGCAAAGTGGGAAAGGGTGGCTTTGAGGCTGAAGGCAGCAGGAAAGCCCGCAGCCCCCAGGTCTGTGGGGCTACGCAAGCGGTTCCCAAAGAGCTTTAGAACAAGGCATAGTTTTCCCTGCTGGCTCTTTTGGCAGGGGACCCATCTCCAGCCGTATGGCCATTTTTGTGCCTGGCGTGGCGCCAAGTGGGAAAGGGTGGTGTCGAGGCTGAAGGCAGCAGGAAAGCCCGCAGCCCCCAGGTCTGTGGGGCTACGCAAGCGGTTCCCAAAGAGCTTTAGAACAAGGCATAGTTTTCCATGCTGGCTCTTTGGGCGGGGGACCCATCTCCAGCCATAGGCCAATTTTGTGCCTGGCGCGGTGCCAAGTGGGAAAGGGTGGTGTCGAGGCTGAAGGCAGCAGGAAAGCCCACAGCCCCCAGGTCTGTGGGGCTACGCAAGCGGTTCCCAAAGAGCTTTAGAACAAGGCATAGTTTTCCCTGTTGGCTCTTTTGACAGGGGACACATCTCCATCCGTATGGCCATTTTTGTGCCTGGCGCGGCGCCAAGTGGGAAAGGGTGGTGTCGAGGCTGAAGGCAGCAGGAGAGCCTGCAGCCCCCAGGTCTGTGGGGCTACGCAAGCGGTTCCCAAAGAGCTTTAGAACAAGGCATAGTTTTCCCTGCTGGCTCTTTGGGCGGTCGACACATCTCCAGCCGTATGGCCATTTTTGTGCCTGGCGCGGTGCCAAGTGGGAAAGGGTGGTTTTGAGGCTGAAGGCAGGAGCAAAGCCTGCAGCCCCCAGGTCTGTGGGGCTACACAAGCGGTTCCCAAAGAACTTTAGAACAAGGCATAGTTTTCCCTGCTGGCTCTTTGGGCGGGGGACCCATCTCCAGCCGTATGGCCATTTTTGTCCCTGGCCCGGCGCCAAGTGGGAAAGGGTGGTGTCGAGGTTGAAGGCAGCAGGAAGGCCCACAGCCCCCAGGTCTGTGGGGCTACGCAAGTGGTTCCCAAAGAGCTTTAGAACAAGGCATAGTTTTCCCTGCTGGCTCTTTGGGCGGGGCACCCATCTCCAGCCATATGGCCATTTTTGTGCCTAGCGCGACGCCAAGTGGGAAAGGGTGGTGTCGAGGCTGAAGGCAGCAGCAAATCCTGCAGCCCCCAGGTCTGTGGGCCTATGCAAGCGGTTCCCAAAGAGCTTTAGAACAAGGCATAGTTTTCCCTGCTGGCTCTTTGGGCGGGGGACCCATCTCCAGCCATAGGCCATTTTTGTGCCTAGCGTGGCGCCAAGTGGGAAAGGGTGGTGTCGAGGCTGAAGGCAGCAGGAAAGCCCGCAGCCCCCAGGTCTGTGGGGCTACGCAAGCGGTTCCCAAAGAGCTTTAGAACAAGGCATAGTTTTCCCTGCTGGCTCTTTGGGCATGGGACCCATCTCCAGCCGTATGGCCATTTTTGTGCCTGGCGCAGCGCCAAGTGGGAAAGGGTGGCTTTGAGGCTGAAGGCAGCAGGAAAGCCTGCAGCCCCCAGGTCTGTGGGGCTACGCAAGCGGTTCCCAAAGAGCTTTAGAACAAGGCATAGTTTTCCCTGCTTGTTCGTTGGGCGGGGGACCCATCTCCAGCCGTATGGCCATTTTTGTGCCTGGCGCAGTGCCAAGTGGGAAAGGGTGGTTTTGAGGCTGAAGGCAGCAGCAAAGGCTCCAGCCCCCAGGTCTGTGGGGCTACGCAAGTGGTTCCCAAAGAGCTTTAGAACAAGGCATAGTTTTCCCTGCTGGCTCTTTGGGCGGGGGACCCATCTCCAGCCGTATGGCCATTTTTGTGCCTGGCGCGGTGCGTAGTGGGAAAGGGTGGTGTCGAGGCTGAAGGCAGCAGGAAAGCCCACAGCCCCCAGGTCTGTGGGGCTACGCAAGTGGTTCCCAAAGAGCTTTAGAACAAGGCATAGTTTTCCCTGCTGGCTCCTTGGGCGGGGGACCCATCTCCAGCCGTATGGCCATTTTTGTGCCTGGCGCGGCGCCAAGTGGGAAAGGGTGGTGTCGAGGCTGAAGGCAGCAGGAAAGCCTGCAGCCCCCAGGTCTGTGGGGCTACGCAAGCGGTTCTGAAAGAGCTTTAGAACAAGGCATAGTTTTCCCTGCTGGCTCTTTGGGCGGGGGACCCATCTCCAGCCGTATGGCCATTTTTGTGCCTGGCGCGGCGCAAAGTGGGAAAGGGTGGTGTCGAGTCTGAAGGCAGCAGGAAAGCCCGCAGCCCCCAGGTCTGTGGGGCTACGCAAGCGGTTCCCAAAGAGCTTTAGAACAAGGCATAATTTTCCCTGCTGGCTCTTTGGGCGGGGGACCCATCTCCAGCCATATGGCCATTTTTATGCCTGGCGCGGCGCCAAGTGGGAAAGGGTGTTGTCGAGGCTGAAGGCAGCAGGAAAGCCCGCAGCCCCCAGGTCTGTGGGGCTACGCAAGCGGTTCCCAAAGAGCTTTAGAACAAGGCATAGTTTTCCCTGCTGGCTCTTTGGGCGGGGGACCCATCTCCAGCCATATGGCCATTTTTGTGCCTGATGCGGCGCCAAGTGGGAAAGGGTGGTGTCGAGGCTGAAGGCAGCAGGAAAGCCCGCAGCCCCCAGGTCTGTGCGGCTACGCAAGCGGTTCCCAAAGAGCTTTAGAACAAGGCATAGTTTTCCCTGCTGGCTCTTTGGGCGGGGGACCCATCTCCAGCCGTATGGCCACTTTTGTGCCTGGCGCGGCGCCAAGTGGGAAAGGGTGGTGTCGAGTCTGAAGGCAGCAGGAAAGCCCGCAGCCCCCAGGTCTGTGGGGCTACGCAAGCGGTTCCCAAAGAGCTCTAGAACAAGGCATAGTTTTCCCTGCTGGCTCTTTGGGCGGGGGACCCATCTCCAGCCATATGGCCATTTTTGTGCCTGGCCCGGCGCCAAGTGGGAAAGGGTGTTGTCGAGGCTGAAGGCAGCAGGAAAGCCCGCAGCCCCCAGGTCTGTGCGGCTACGCAAGCGGTTCCCAAAGAGCTTTAGAACAAGGCATAGTTTTCCCTGCTGGCTCTTTGGGCGGGGGACCCATCTCCAGCCGTATGGCCACTTTTGTGCCTGGCGCGGCGCCAAGTGGGAAAGGGTGGTGTCGAGGCTGAAGGCAGCAGGAAAGCCCGCAGCCCCCAGGTCTGTGGGGCTACGCAAGCGGTTCCCAAAGAGCTTTAGAACAAGGCATAGTTTTCCCTGCTGGCTCTTTGGGCGGGGGACCCATCTCCAGCCGTATGGCCATTTTTGTGCCTGGCGCGGTGCGTAGTGGGAAAGGGTGGTTTTGAGGCTGAAGGCAGCAGGAAAGCCCGCAGCCCCCAGGTCTGTGGGGCCAAGCAAGCGGTTCCCAAAGAGCTTTAGAACAAGGCATAGTTTTCCCTGATGGCTCTTTGGGCATGGGACCCATCTCCAACCATAGGCCATTTTTGTGCCTGGCGCGGCGCCAAGTGGGAAAGGGTGGCTTTGAGGCTGAAGGCAGCAGGAAAGCCTGCAGCCCCCAGGTCTGTGGGGCTACGCAAGCGGTTGCCAAAGAGCTTTAGAACAAGGCATAGTTTTCCCTGCTGGCTCTTTGGGCGGGGGACCCATCTCCAGCCGTATGGCCATTTTTGTGCCTGGCCCGGTGCGTAGTGGGAAAGGGTGGTTTTGAGGCTGAAGGCAGCAGGAAAGCCTGCAGCCCCCAGGTCTGTGGGGCCAAGGAAGCGGTTCCCAAAGAGCTTTAGAACAAGGCATAGTTTTCCCTGCTGGCTCTTTGGGCATGGGACCCATCTCCAGCCATAGGCCATTTTTGTGCCTGACGGGGCGCCAAGTGGGAAAGGGTGGCTTTTAGCCTGAAGGCAGCAGGAAAGCCTGCAGCCCCCAGGTCTGTGGGGCTATGCAAGCGGTTCCCAAAGAGCTTTAGAACAAGGCATAGTTTTCCCTGATGGCTCTTTGGGCGGGGGACCCATCTCCAGCCGTATGGCCATTTTTGTGCCTGGCGCGGCACCAAGTGGGAAAGGGTGGTGTCGAGGCTGAAGGCAGCAGGAAAGCCCGCAGCCCCCAGGTCTGTGGGGCTACGCAAGCGGTTCCCAAAGAGCTTTAGAACAAGGCATAGTTTTCCCTGCTGGCTCTTTGGGCGGGGGACCCATCTCCAGCCGTATGGCCATTTTTGAGCCTGGCGCGGCGCCAAGTGGGAAAGGGTGGTGTCGAGGCTGAAGGCAGCAGGAAAGCCCTCAGCCCCCAGGTCTGTGGGGCTACGCACGTGGTTCCCAAAGACCTTTAGAACAAGGCATATTTTTCCCTGCTGGCTCTTTGGGCATGGGACCCATCTCCAGCCGTATGGACATTTTGAGCCTGGCGCGGCGCCAAGTCGAAAAGGGTGGTGTCGAGTCTGAATGCAGCAGGAAAGCCCGCAGCCCCCAGGTCTGTGCGGCTACGCAAGCGGTTCCCAAAGAGCTTTAGAACAAGGCATAGTTTTCCCTGATGGCTCTTTGGGCATGGGACCCATCTCCAGCCATAGGCCATTTTTGAGCCTGGCGCGGCGCCAAGTCGAAAAGGGTGGTGTCGAGTCTGAATGCAGCAGGAAAGCCCGCAGCCCCCAGGTCTGTGGGGCTACGCAAGCGGTTCCCAAAGAGCTTTAGAACAAGGCATAGTTTTCCCTGCTGCCTCTTTGGGCGGGGGACCCATCTCCAGCCGTATGGCCATTTTTGTGCCTGGCGCGGCGCCAAGTGGGAAAGGGTGGCTTTGAGGCTGAAGGCAGCAGGAAAGCCTGCAGCCCCCAGGTCTGTGGGGCTACGCAAGCGGTTCCCAAAGAGCTTTAGAACAAGGCATAGTTTTCCCTGCTTGTTCGTTGGGCGGGGGACCCATCTCCAGCCGTATGGCCATTTTTGTGCCTGGCGCAGTGCCAAGTGGGAAAGGGTGGTTTTGAGGCTGAAGGCAGCAGCAAAGGCTCCAGCCCCCAGGTCTGTGGGGCTACGCAAGTGGTTCCCAAAGAGCTTTAGAACAAGGCATAGTTTTCCCTGCTGGCTCTTTGGGCGGGGGACCCATCTCCATCCGTATGGCCATTTTTGTGCCTGGCGCGGTGCGTAGTGGGAAAGGGTGGTGTCGAGGCTGAAGGCAGCAGGAAAGCCCACAGCCCCCAGGTCTGTGGGGCTACGCAAGTGGTTCCCAAAGAGCTTTAGAACAAGGCATAGTTTTCCCTGCTGGCTCCTTGGGCGGGGGACCCATCTCCAGCCGTATGGCCATTTTTGTGCCTGGCGCGGCGCCAAGTGGGAAAGGGTGGTGTCGAGGCTGAAGGCAGCAGGAAAGCCTGCAGCCCCCAGGTCTGTGGGGCTACGCAAGCGGTTCTGAAAGAGCTTTAGAACAAGGCATAGTTTTCCCTGCTGGCTCTTTGGGCGGGGGACCCATCTCCAGCCGTATGGCCATTTTTGTGCCTGGCGCGGCGCAAAGTGGGAAAGGGTGGTGTCGAGTCTGAAGGCAGCAGGAAAGCCCGCAGCCCCCAGGTCTGTGGGGCTACGCAAGCGGTTCCCAAAGAGCTTTAGAACAAGGCATAATTTTCCCTGCTGGCTCTTTGGGCGGGGGACCCATCTCCAGCCATATGGCCATTTTTATGCCTGGCGCGGCGCCAAGTGGGAAAGGGTGTTGTCGAGGCTGAAGGCAGCAGGAAAGCCCGCAGCCCCCAGGTCTGTGGGGCTACGCAAGCGGTTCCCAAAGAGCTTTAGAACAAGGCATAGTTTTCCCTGCTGGCTCTTTGGGCGGGGGACCCATCTCCAGCCATATGGCCATTTTTGTGCCTGATGCGGCGCCAAGTGGGAAAGGGTGGTGTCGAGGCTGAAGGCAGCAGGAAAGCCCGCAGCCCCCAGGTCTGTGCGGCTACGCAAGCGGTTCCCAAAGAGCTTTAGAACAAGGCATAGTTTTCCCTGCTGGCTCTTTGGGCGGGGGACCCATCTCCAGCCGTATGGCCACTTTTGTGCCTGGCGCGGCGCCAAGTGGGAAAGGGTGGTGTCGAGTCTGAAGGCAGCAGGAAAGCCCGCAGCCCCCAGGTCTGTGGGGCTACGCAAGCGGTTCCCAAAGAGCTTTAGAACAAGGCATAGTTTTCCCTGCTGGCTCTTTGGGCGGGGGACCCATCTCCAGCCATATGGCCATTTTTGTGCCTGGCCCGGCGCCAAGTGGGAAAGGGTGTTGTCGAGGCTGAAGGCAGCAGGAAAGCCCGCAGCCCCCAGGTCTGTGCGGCTACGCAAGCGGTTCCCAAAGAGCTTTAGAACAAGGCATAGTTTTCCCTGCTGGCTCTTTGGGCGGGGGACCCATCTCCAGCCGTATGGCCACTTTTGTGCCTGGCGCGGCGCCAAGTGGGAAAGGGTGGTGTCGAGGCTGAAGGCAGCAGGAAAGCCCGCAGCCCCCAGGTCTGTGGGGCTACGCAAGCGGTTCCCAAAGAGCTTTAGAACAAGGCATAGTTTTCCCTGCTGGCTCTTTGGGCGGGGGACCCATCTCCAGCCGTATGGCCATTTTTGTGCCTGGCGCGGTGCGTAGTGGGAAAGGGTGGTTTTGAGGCTGAAGGCAGCAGGAAAGCCCGCAGCCCCCAGGTCTGTGGGGCCAAGCAAGCGGTTCCCAAAGAGCTTTAGAACAAGGCATAGTTTTCCCTGATGGCTCTTTGGGCATGGGACCCATCTCCAACCATAGGCCATTTTTGTGCCTGGCGCGGCGCCAAGTGGGAAAGGGTGGTGTCGAGGCTGAAGGCAGCAGGAAAGCCTGCAGCCCCCAGGTCTGTGGGGCTACGCAAGCGGTTGCCAAAGAGCTTTAGAACAAGGCATAGTTTTCCCTGCTGGCTCTTTGGGCGGGGGACCCATCTCCAGCCGTATGGCCATTTTTGTGCCTGGCCCGGTGCGTAGTGGGAAAGGGTGGTTTTGAGGCTGAAGGCAGCAGGAAAGCCTGCAGCCCCCAGGTCTGTGGGGCCAAGGAAGCGGTTCCCAAAGAGCTTTAGAACAAGGCATAGTTTTCCCTGCTGGCTCTTTGGGCATGGGACCCATCTCCAGCCATAGGCCATTTTTGTGCCTGACGGGGCGCCAAGTGGGAAAGGGTGGCTTTTAGCCTGAAGGCAGCAGGAAAGCCTGCAGCCCCCAGGTCTGTGGGGCTATGCAAGCGGTTCCCAAAGAGCTTTAGAACAAGGCATAGTTTTCCCTGATGGCTCTTTGGGCGGGGGACCCATCTCCAGCCGTATGGCCATTTTTGTGCCTGGCGCGGCACCAAGTGGGAAAGGGTGGTGTCGAGGCTGAAGGCAGCAGGAAAGCCCGCAGCCCCCAGGTCTGTGGGGCTACGCAAGCGGTTCCCAAAGAGCTTTAGAACAAGGCATAGTTTTCCCTGCTGGCTCTTTGGGCGGGGGACCCATCTCCAGCCGTATGGCCATTTTTGTGCCTGGCGCGGCGCCAAGTGGGAAAGGGTGGTGTCGAGGCTGAAGGCAGCAGGAAAGCCCTCAGCCCCCAGGTCTGTGGGGCTACGCACGTGGTTCCCAAAGACCTTTAGAACAAGGCATATTTTTCCCTGCTGGCTCTTTGGGCATGGGACCCATCTCCAGCCGTATGGACATTTTGAGCCTGGCGCGGCGCCAAGTCGAAAAGGGTGGTGTCGAGTCTGAATGCAGCAGGAAAGCCCGCAGCCCCCAGGTCTGTGCGGCTACGCAAGCGGTTCCCAAAGAGCTTTAGAACAAGGCATAGTTTTCCCTGATGGCTCTTTGGGCATGGGACCCATCTCCAGCCATAGGCCATTTTTGAGCCTGGCGCGGCGCCAAGTCGAAAAGGGTGGTGTCGAGTCTGAATGCAGCAGGAAAGCCCGCAGCCCCCAGGTCTGTGGGGCTACGCAAGCGGTTCCCAAAGAGCTTTAGAACAAGGCATAGTTTTCCCTGCTGCCTCTTTGGGCGGGGGACCCATCTCCAGCCGTATGGCCATTTTTGTGCCTGGCGCGGCGCCAAGTGGGAAAGGGTGGTGTCGAGCCTGAAGGCAGCAGGAAAGCCCGCAGCCCCCAGGTCTGTGGGGCTACGCAAGCGGTTCCCAAAGAGCTTTAGAACAAGGCATAGTTTTCCCTGCTGGCTCTTTGGGCGGGGGACCCATCTCCAGCCGTATGGCCATTTTTGTGCCTGGCGCGGCGCCAAGTGGGAAAGGGTGGTGTCGAGGCTGAAGGCAGCAGGAAAGCCCGCAGCCCCCAGGTCTGTGGGGCTACGCAAGTGGTTCCCAAAGAGCTTTAGAACAAGGCATAGTTTTCCCTGTTGGCTCTTTTGACAGGGGACACATCTCCAGCCGTATGGCCATTTTTGAGCCTGGCGCGGCGCCAAGTGGGAAAGGGTGGTGTCGAGGCTGAAGGCAGTAGGAAAGCCCGCAGCCCCCAGGTCTGTGGGGCTATGCAAGCGGTTCCCAAAGAGCTTTAGAACAAGGCATAGTTTTCCCTGCTGGCTCTTTGGGCGGGGGACCCATCTCCAGCCGTATGGCCATTTTTGTGCCTGGCGCGGCGCCAAGTGGGAAAGGGTGGTGTCGAGGCTGAAGGCAGCAGCAAAGCCCGCAGCCCCCAGGTCTGTGGGGCTACGCGAGCGGTTCCCAAAGAGCTTTAGAACAAGGCATAGTTTTCCCTGCTGGCTCTTTGGGCATGGGACCCATCTCCAGCCATAGGCCATTTTTGTGCCTGATGCGGCGCCAAGTGGGAAAGGGTGCTGTCGAGGCTGAAGGCAGCAGGAAAGCCTGCAGCCCCCAGGTCTGTGGGGCTACGAAAGCGGTTCCCAAAGAGCTTTAGAACAAGGCATAGTTTTCCCTGCTGGCTCTTTGGGCGGGGGACCCATCTCCAGCCGTATGGCCATTTTTGAGCCTGGCGCGGCGCCAAGTGGGAAAGGGTGGTGTCGAGTCTGAAGGCAGCAGGAAAGCCCGCAGCCCCCAGGTCTGTGGGGCTACGCAAGCGGTTCCCAAAGAGCTTTAGAACAAGGCATAGTTTTCCCTGCTGGCTCTTTGGGCGGGGGACCCATCTCCAGCCATAGGCCATTTTTGTGCCTGGCGCGGCGCCAAGTGGGAAAGGGTGTTGTCGAGGCTGAAGAGAGCAGGAAAGCCTGTAGCCCCCAGGTCTGTGGGGCTATGCAAGCAGTTCCCAAAGAGCTTTAGAACAAGGCATAGTTTTCCCTGCCGGCTCTTTGGGCGGGGGACCCATCTCCAGCCGTATGGCCATTTTTGTGCCTGGCGTGGCGCCAAGTGGGAAAGGGTGGTGTCGAGGCTGAAGGCAGCAGGAAAGCCCGCAGCCCCCAGGTCTGTGGGGCTATGCAAGCGGTTCCCAAAGAGCTTTAGAACAAGGCATAGTTTTCCCTGCTTGTTCTTTGGGCGGGGGACCCATCTCCAGCCGTATGGCCATTTTTGTGCCTGGCGTGGCGCCAAGTGGGAAAGGGTGGCTTTGAGGCTGAAGGCAGCAGGAAAGCCCACAGCCCCCAGGTCTGTGGGGCTACGCAAGCGGTTCCCAAAGACCTTTAGAACAAGGCATAATTTTCCTTGCTGGCTCTTTGGGCATGGGACCCATCTCCAGCCATAGGCCATTTTTGTGCCTGGCGCAGTGCCAAGTGGGAAAGGGTGGTGTCGAGGCTGAAGGCAGCAGGAAAGCCTGCAGCCCCCAGGTCTGTGCGGCTACGCAAGCGGTTCCCAAAGAGCTTTAGAACAAGGCATAGTTTTCCCTGCTGGCTCTTTGGGCGGGGGACCCATCTCCAGCCGTATGGCCATTTTTGTGCCTAGCGCGACGCCAAGTGGGAAAGGGTGGCTTTGAGGCTGAAGGCAGCAGCAAAGCCTGCAGCCCCCAGGTCTGTGGGGCTACGCAAGCGGTTCCCAAAGAGCTTTAGAACAAGGCATAGTTTTCCTTGCTGGCTCTTTGGGCATGGGACCCATCTCCAGCCATAGGCCATTTTTGTGCCTGGCGCGGCGCCAAGTGGGAAAGGGTGCTGTCGAGGCTGATGGCAGCAGGAAAGCCTGCAGCCCCCAGGTCTGTGGGGCTATGCAAGCGGTTCCCAAAGAGCTTTAGAACAAGGCATAGTTTTCCCTGCTGGCTCTTTGGGCGGGGGACCCATCTCCAGCCGTATGGCCATTTTTGTGCCTGGCGCGGCGCCAAGTGGGAAAGGGTGGTGTCGAGGCTGAAGGCAGCAGCAAAGCCCGCAGCCCCCAGGTCTGTGGGGCTACGCAAGCGGTTCCCAAAGAGCTTTAGAACAAGGCATAGTTTTCCCTGCTGGCTCTTTGGGCATGGGACCCATCTCCAGCCATAGGCCATTTTTGTGCCTGATGCGGCGCCAAGTGGGAAAGGGTGCTGTCGAGGCTGAAGGCAGCAGGAAAGCCTGCAGCCCCCAGGTCTGTGGGGCTACGAAAGCGGTTCCCAAAGAGCTTTAGAACAAGGCATAGTTTTCCCTGCTGGCTCTTTGGGCGGGGGACCCATCTCCAGCCGTATGGCCATTTTTGAGCCTGGCGCGGCGCCAAGTGGGAAAGGGTGGTGTCGAGTCTGAAGGCAGCAGGAAAGCCCGCAGCCCCCAGGTCTGTGGGGCTACGCAAGCGGTTCCCAAAGAGCTTTAGAACAAGGCATAGTTTTCCCTGCTGGCTCTTTGGGCGGGGGACCCATCTCCAGCCATAGGCCATTTTTGTGCCTGGCGCGGCGCCAAGTGGGAAAGGGTGTTGTCGAGGCTGAAGAGAGCAGGAAAGCCTGTAGCCCCCAGGTCTGTGGGGCTATGCAAGCGGTTCCCAAAGAGCTTTAGAACAAGGCCTAGTTTTCCCTGCCGGCTCTTTGGGCGGGGGACCCATCTCCAGCCGTATGGCCATTTTTGTGCCTGGCGTGGCGCCAAGTGGGAAAGGGTGGTGTCGAGGCTGAAGGCAGCAGGAAAGCCCGCAGCCCCCAGGTCTGTGGGGCTACGCAAGCGGTTCCCAAAGAGCTTTAGAACAAGGCATAGTTTTCCCTGCTTGTTCTTTGGGCGGGGGACCCATCTCCAGCCGTATGGCCATTTTTGTGCCTGGCGTGGCGCCAAGTGGGAAAGGGTGGCTTTGAGGCTGAAGGCAGCAGGAAAGCCCACAGCCCCCAGGTCTGTGGGGCTACGCAAGCGGTTCCCAAAGACCTTTAGAACAAGGCATAATTTTCCTTGCTGGCTCTTTGGGCATGGGACCCATCTCCAGCCATATTCCATTTTTGTGCCTGGCGCGGCGCCAAGTGGGAAAGGGTGGTGTCGAGGCTGAAGGCAGCAGGAAAGCCTGCAGCCCCCAGGTCTGTGCGGCTACGCAAGCGGTTCCCAAAGAGCTTTAGAACAAGGCCTAGTTTTCCCTGCTGGCTCTTTGGGCGGGGGACCCATCTCCAGCCGTATGGCCATTTTTGTGCCTAGCGCGACGCCAAGTGGGAAAGGGTGGCTTTGAGGCTGAAGGCAGCAGCAAAGCCTGCAGCCCCCAGGTCTGTGGGGCTACGCAAGCGGTTCCCAAAGAGCTTTAGAACAAGGCATAGTTTTCCTTGCTGGCTCTTTGGGCATGGGACCCATCTCCAGCCATAGGCCATTTTTGTGCCTGATGCGGCGCGAAGTGGGAAAGGGTGCTGTCGAGGCTGAAGGCAGCAGGAAAGCCTGCAGCCCCCATGTCTGTGGGGCTACGAAAGCGGTTCCCAAAGAGCTTTAGAACAAGGCATAGTTTTCCCTGCTGGCTCTTTGTTCGGGGGACCCATCTCCAGCCGTATGGCCATTTTTGAGCCTGGCGCGGCGCCAAGTCGGAAAGGGTGGTGTCGAGTCTGAAGGCAGCAGGAAAGCCCGCAGCCCCCAGGTCTGTGGGGCTACGCAAGCGGTTCCCAAAGAGCTTTAGAACAAGGCATAGTTTTCCCTGCCGGCTCTTTGGGCGGGGGACCCATCTCCAGCCGTATGGCCATTTTTGTGCCTGGCGTGGTGCCAAGTGGGAAAGGGTGGTGTCGAGGCTGAAGGCAGCAGGAAAGCCCGCAGCCCCCAGGTCTGTGGGGCTACGCAAGCGGTTCCCAAAGAGCTTTAGAACAAGGCATAGTTTTCCCTGCTTGTTCTTTGGGCGGGGGACCCATCTCCAGCCGTATGGCCATTTTTGTGCCTGGCGTGGCGCCAAGTGGGAAAGGGTGGCTCTGAGGCTGAAGGCAGCAGGAAAGCCCACAGCCCCCAGGTCTGTGGGGCTACGCAAGCGGTTCCCAAAGACCTTTAGAACAAGGCATAATTTTCCTTGCTGGCTCTTTGGGCATGGGACCCATCTCCAGCCATAGGCCATTTTTGTGCCTGGCGCGGCGCCAAGTGGGAAAGGGTGGCTTTGAGGCTGAAGGCAGCAGCAAAGCCTGCAGCCCCCAGGTCTGTGGGGCTACGCAAGCGGTTCCCAAAGAGCTTTAGAACAAGGCATAGTTTTCCTTGCTGGCTCTTTGGGCATGGGACCCATCTCCAGCCATAGGCCATTTTTGTGCCTGATGCGGCGCCAAGTGGGAAAGGGTGCTGTCGAGGCTGAAGGCAGCAGGAAAGCCTGCAGCCCCCAGGTCTGTGGGGCTATGGAAGCGGTTCCCAAAGAGCTTTAGAACAAGGCCTAGTTTTCCCTGATGGCTCTTTGGGCATGGGACCCATCTCCAGCCACAGGCCATTTTTGTACCTGGCGCGGCGCCAAGTGGGAAAGGGTGGTGTCGAGTCTGAAGGCAGCAGGAAAGCCCGCAGCCCCCAGGTCTGTGGGGCTACGCAAGCGGTTCCCAAAGAGCTTTAGAACAAGGCATAGTTTTCCCTGCTGGCTCTTTGGGCGGGGGACCCATCTCCAGCCGTATGGCCATTTTTGTGCCTGGCGCGGCGCCAAGTGGGAAAGGGTGGTGTCGAGGCTGAAGGCAGCAGGAAAGCCCGCAGTCCCCAGGTCTGTGGGGCTATGCAAGAGGTTCCCAAAGAGCTTTAGAACAAGGCATAGTTTTCCCTGATGGCTCTTTGGGCATGGGACCCATCTCCAGCCATAGGCCCTTTTTGTGCCTGATGCGGCGCCAAGTGGGAAAGGGTGCTGTCGAGGATGAAGGCAGCAGGAAAGCCTGCAGCCCCCAGGTCTGTGGGGCTACGAAAGCGGTTCCCAAAGAGCTTTAGAACAAGGCATAGTTTTCCCTGCTGGCTCTTTGGGCGGGGGACCCATCTCCAGCCGTATGGCCATTTTTGAGCCTGGCGCGGCGCCAAGTCGGAAAGGGTGGTGTCGAGTCTGAAGGCAGCAGGAAAGCCCGCAGCCCCCAGGTCTGTGGGGCTACGCAAGCGGTTCCCAAAGAGCTTTAGAACAAGGCATAGTTTTCCCTGCTGGCTCTTTGGGCGGGGGACCCATCTCCAGCCATAGGCCATTTTTGTGCCTGGCGCGGCGCCAAGTGGGAAAGGGTGGTGTCGAGGCTGAAGACAGCAGGAAAGCCTGTAGCCCCCAGGTCTGTGGGGCTATGCAAGCGGTTCCCAAAGAGCTTTAGAACAAGGCATAGTTTTCCCTGCCGGCTCTTTGGGCGGGGGACCCATCTCCAGCCGTATGGCCATTTTTGTGCCTGGCGTGGCGCCAAGTGGGAAAGGGTGGTGTCGAGGCTGAAGGCAGCAGGAAAGCCCGCAGCCCCCAGGTCTGTGGGGCTACGCAAGCGGTTCCCAAAGAGCTTTAGAACAAGGCATAGTTTTCCCTGCTTGTTCTTTGGGCGGGGGACCCATCTCCAGCCGTATGGCCATTTTTGTGCCTGGCGTGGCGCCAAGTGGGAAAGGGTGGCTTTGAGGCTGAAGGCAGCAGGAAAGCCCACAGCCCCCAGGTCTGTGGGGCTACGCAAGCGGTTCCCAAAGAGCTTTAGAACAAGGCATAATTTTCCTTGCTGGCTCTTTGGGCATGGGACCCATCTCCAGCCATAGGCTATTTTTGTGCCTGATGCGGCGCCAAGTGGGAAAGGGTGGTGTCGAGGCTGAAGGCAGCAGGAAAGCCTGCAGCCCCCAGGTCTGTGGGGCTACGCAAGCAGTTCCCAAAGAGCCTTAGAACAAGGCATAGTTTTCCCTGCTTCTTCTTTGGGCGCGGGACCGATCTCCAGCCGTATGACCATTTTTCTGCCTGGCGCGGCGCCAAGTGGGAAAGTGTGTTTTTGAGGGTGAAGACAGCAGGAAAGCCGGCAGCCCCCAGGTCTGTGGGGCTACGCAAGCGGTTCCCAAAGAGCTTTAGAACAAGCCATAGTTTTCCCTGCTTCTTCTTTGGGCGCGGGACCCATCTCCAGCCATAGGCCATTTTTGTGCCTGGCGCGGCGCCAAGTGGGAAAGGGTGGCTTTGAGGCTGAAGGCAGCAAGACAGCCCGCAGCCCCCAGGTCTGTGGGGCTACGCAAGCGGTTCCCAAAGAGCTTTAGAACAAGGCATAGTTTTCCCTCCTGGCTCTCTGGGCGGGGGACCCATCTCCAGCCATTGGCAATTTTTGTGCCTGGCGCGGCGCCAAGTGGGAAAGGGTGGTGTCGAGGCTGAAGGCAGCAGCAAAGCCTGCAGCCCCCAGGTCTGTGGGGCTACGCAAGCGGTTCCCAAAGAGCTTTAGAACAAGGCATAGTTTTCCCTGCTGGCTCTTTGGGCATGGGACCCATCTCCAGCCATAGGCCATTTTTGTGCCTGACGGGGCGCCAAGTGGGAAAGGGTGGCTTTTAGCCTGAAGGCAGCAGGAAAGCCTGCAGCCCCCAGGTCTGTGGGGCTATGCAAGCGGTTCCCAAAGAGCTTTAGAACAAGGCATAATTTTCCTTGCTGGCTCTTTGGGCATGGGACCCATCTCCAGCCATAGGCTATTTTTGTGCCTGATGCGGCGCCAAGTGGGAAAGGGTGGTGTCGAGGCTGAAGGCAGCAGGAAAGCCTGCAGCCCCCAGGTCTGTGGGGCTACGCAAGCAGTTCCCAAAGAGCCTTAGAACAAGGCATAGTTTTCCCTGCTTCTTCTTTGGGCGCGGGACCGATCTCCAGCCGTATGACCATTTTTCTGCCTGGCGCGGCGCCAAGTGGGAAAGTGTGTTTTTGAGGGTGAAGACAGCAGGAAAGCCGGCAGCCCCCAGGTCTGTGGGGCTACGCAAGCGGTTCCCAAAGAGCTTTAGAACAAGCCATAGTTTTCCCTGCTTCTTCTTTGGGCGCGGGACCCATCTCCAGCCATAGGCCATTTTTGTGCCTGGCGCGGCGCCAAGTGGGAAAGGGTGGCTTTGAGGCTGAAGGCAGCAAGACAGCCCGCAGCCCCCAGGTCTGTGGGGCTACGCAAGCGGTTCCCAAAGAGCTTTAGAACAAGGCATAGTTTTCCCTCCTGGCTCTCTGGGCGGGGGACCCATCTCCAGCCATTGGCAATTTTTGTGCCTGGCGCGGCGCCAAGTGGGAAAGGGTGGTGTCGAGGCTGAAGGCAGCAGCAAAGCCTGCAGCCCCCAGGTCTGTGGGGCTACGCAAGCGGTTCCCAAAGAGCTTTAGAACAAGGCATAGTTTTCCCTGCTGGCTCTTTGGGCATGGGACCCATCTCCAGCCATAGGCCATTTTTGTGCCTGACGGGGCGCCAAGTGGGAAAGGGTGGCTTTTAGCCTGAAGGCAGCAGGAAAGCCTGCAGCCCCCAGGTCTGTGGGGCTATGCAAGCGGTTCCCAAAGAGCTATAGAACAAGGCATAGTTTTCCCTGATGGCTCTTTGGGCGGGGGACCCATCTCCAGCCGTATGGCCATTTTTGTGCCTGGCGCGGCGCCAAGTGGGAAAGGGTGGTGTCGAGGCTGAAGGTAGCAGGAAAGCCCACAGCCCCCAGGTCTGTGGGGCTACGCAAGCGGTTCCCAAAGAGCTTTAGAACAAGGCATAGTTTTCCCTGCTGGCTCTTTGGGCATGGGACCCATCTCCAGCCGTATGGACATTTTTGAGCCTGGCGCGGCGCCAAGTCGAAAAGGGTGGTGTCGAGTCTGAATGCAGCAGGAAAGCCCGCAGCCCCCAGGTCTGTGGGGCTACGCAAGTGGTTCCCAAAGAGCTTTAGAACAAGGCATAGTTTTCCCTGCTGGCTCTTTGGGCGGGGGACCCATCTCCAGCCGTATGGCCATTTTTGAGCCTGGTGCGGCGCCAAGTGGGAAAGGGTGGTGTCGAGGCTGAAGGCAGTAGGAAAGCCTGCAGCCCCCAGGTCTGTGGGGCTATGCAAGCGGTTCCCAAAGAGCTTTAGAACAAGGCATAGTTTTCCCTGCTGGCTCTTTGGGCGGGGGACCCATCTCCAGCCGTATGGCCATTTTTGTGCCTGGAGCGGCGCCAAGTGGGAAAGGGTGGTGTCGAGGCTGAAGGCAGCAGCAAAGCCCGCAGCCCCCAGGTCTGTGGGGCTACGCAAGCGGTTCCCAAAGAGCTTTAGAACAAGGCATAGTTTTCCCTGATGGCTCTTTGGGCATGGGACCCATCTCCAGCCATAGGCCATTTTTGTGCTTGATGCGGCGCCAAGTGGGAAAGGGTGCTGTCGAGGCTGAAGGCAGCAGGAAAGCCTGCAGCCCCCAGGTCTGTGGGGCTACGAAAGCGGTTCCCAAAGAGCTTTAGAACAAGGCATAGTTTTCCCTGCTGGCTCTTTGGGCATGGGACCCATCTCCAGCCGTATGGCCATTTTTGAGCCTGGCGCGGCGCCAAGTGGGAAAGGGTGGCTTTGAGGCTGAAGGCAGCAGGAAAGCCCGCAGCCCCCAGGTCTGTGGGGCTACGCAAGCGGTTCCCAAAGAGCTTTAGAACAAGGCATAGTTTTCCCTGCTGGCTCTTTGGGCGGGGGACCCATCTCCAGCCATATGGCCATTTTTATGCCTGGCGCATCCAAGTGGGAAAGGGTGTTGTCGAGGCTGAAGGCAGCAGGAAAGCCCGCAGCCCCCAGGTCTGTGGGGCTACGCAAGCGGTTCCCAAAGAGCTTTAGAACAAGGCATAGTTTTCCCTGCTGGCTCTTTGGGCGGGGGACCCATCTCCAGCCATATGGCCATTTTTGTGCCTGGCCCGGCGCCAAGTGGGAAAGGGTGGTGTCGAGGCTGAAGGCAGCAGGAAAGCCCGCAGCCCCCAGGTCTGTGCGGCTACGCAAGCGGTTCCCAAAGAGCTTTAGAACAAGGCATAGTTTTCCCTGCTGGCTCTTTGGGCGGGGGACCCATCTCCAGCCGTATGGCCACTTTTGTGCCTGGCGCGGCGCCAAGTGGGAAAGGGTGGTGTCGAGGCTGAAGGCAGCAGGAAAGCCCGCAGCCCCCAGGTCTGTGGGGCTACGCAAGCGGTTCCCAAAGAGCTTTAGAACAAGGCATAGTTTTCCCTGCTGGCTCTTTGGGCGGGGGACCCATCTCCAGCCGTATGGCCATTTATGTGCCTGGCCCGGCGCCAAGTGGGAAAGGGTGTTGTCGAGGCTGAAGGCAGCAGGAAAGCCCGCAGCCCCCAGGTCTGTGCGGCTACGCAAGCGGTTCCCAAAGAGCTTTAGAACAAGGCATAGTTTTCCCTGCTGGCTCTTTGGGCGGGGGACCCATCTCCAGCCGTATGGCCACTTTTGTGCCTGGCGCGGCGCCAAGTGGGAAAGGGTGGTGTCGAGGCTGAAGGCAGCAGCAAAGCCCGCAGCCCCCAGGTCTGTGGGGCTACGCAAGCGGTTCCCAAAGAGCTTTAGAACAAGGCATAGTTTTCCCTGCTGGCTCTTTGGGCGGGGGACCCATCTCCAGCCGTATGGCCATTTTTGTGCCTGGCGCGATGCGTAGTGGGAAAGGGTGGTTTTGAGGCTGAAGGCAGCAGCAAAGCCCGCAGCCCCCAGGTCTGTGGGGCCAAGCAAGCGGTTCCCAAAGAGCTTTAGAACAAGGCATAGTTTTCCCTGCTGGCTCTTTGGGCGGGGGACCCATCTCCAACCATAGGCCATTTTTGTGCCTGGCGCGGCGCCAAGTGGGAAAGGGTGGTGTCGAGGCTGAAGGCAGCAGGAAAGCCCGCAACCCCCAGGTCTGTGGGGCTACGCAAGCGGTTCCCAAAGAGCTTTAGAACAAGGCATAGTTTTCCCTGCTGGCTCTTTGGGCGGGGGACCCATCTCCAGCCGTATGGCCATTTTTTGCCTGGCCCGGTGCGTAGTGGGAAAGGGTGGTTTTGAGGCTGAAGGCAGCAGGAAAGCCTGAAGCCCCCAGGTCTGTGGGGCCAAGGAAGCGGTTCCCAAAGAGCTTTAGAACAAGGCATAGTTTTCCCTGCTGGCTCTTTGGGCGGGGGACCCATCTCCAGCCGTATGGCCATTTTTGTGCCTGGCGTGGCGCCAAGTGGGAAAGGGTGGCTTTGAGGCTGAAGGCAGCAGGAAAGCCCACAGCCCCCAGGTCTGTGGGGCTACGCACGTGGTTCCCAAAGACCTTTAGAACAAGGCATATTTTTCCCTGCTGGCTCTTTGGGCATGGGACCCATCTCCAGCCGTATGGACATTTTTGAGCCTGGCGCGGCGCCAAGTCGAAAAGGGTGGTGTCGAGTCTGAATGCAGCAGGAAAGCCCGCAGCCCCCAGGTCTGTGCGGCTACGCAAGCGGTTCCCAAAGAGCTTTAGAACAAGGCATAGTTTTCCCTGATGGCTCTTTGGGCATGGGACCCATCTCCAGCCATAGGCCATTTTTGAGCCTGGCGCGGCGCCAAGTCGAAAAGGGTGGTGTCGAGTCTGAATGCAGCAGGAAAGCCCGCAGCCCCCAGGTCTGTGCGGCTACGCAAGCGGTTCCCAAAGAGCTTTAGAACAAGGCATAGTTTTCCCTGCTGGCTCTTTGGGCATGGGACCCATCTCCAGCCATAGGCCATTTTTGTGCCTGGCGCGGCGCCAAGTGGGAAAGGGTGCTGTCGAGGCTGATGGCAGCAGGAAAGCCTGCAGCCCCCAGGTCTGTGGGGCTATGCAAGCGGTTCCCAAAGAGCTTTAGAACAAGGCATAGTTTTCCCTGCTGGCTCTTTGGGCGGGGGACCCATCTCCAGCCGTATGGCCATTTTTGTGCCTGGCGCGGCGCCAAGTGGGAAAGGGTGGTGTCGAGCCTGAAGGCAGCAGGAAAGCCCGCAGCCCCCAGGTCTGTGGGGCTACGCAAGCGGTTCCCAAAGAGCTTTAGAACAAGGCATAGTTTTCCCTGCTTGTTCTTTGGGCGGGGGACCCATCTCCAGCCGTATGGCCATTTTTGTGCCTGGCGCGGCGCCAAGTGGGAAAGGGTGGTGTCGAGGCTGAAGGCAGCAGGAAAGCCCGCAGCCCCCAGGTCTGTGGGGCTACGCAAGCGGTTCCCAAAGAGCTTTAGAACAAGGCATAGTTTTCCCTGTTGGCTCTTTTGACAGGGGACACATCTCCAGCCGTATGGCCATTTTTGAGCCTGGCGCGGCGCCAAGTGGGAAAGGGTGGTGTCGAGGCTGAAGGCAGTAGGAAAGCCTGCAGCCCCCAGGTCTGTGGGGCTATGCAAGCGGTTCCCAAAGAGCTTTAGAACAAGGCATAGTTTTCCCTGCTGGCTCTTTGGGCGGGGGACCCATCTCCAGCCATATGGCCATTTTTGTGCCTGGCGCGGCGCCAAGTGGGAAAGGGTGGTGTCGAGGCTGAAGGCAGCAGCAAAGCCGGCAGCCCCCAGGTCTGTGGGGCTACGCAAGCGGTTCCCAAAGAGCTTTAGAACAAGGCATAGTTTTCCCTGCTGGCTCTTTGGGCGGGGGACCCATCTCCAGCCGTATGGCCATTTTTGTGCCTGATGCGGCGCCAAGTGGGAAAGGGTGCTGTCGAGGCTGAAGGCAGCAGGAAAGCCTGCAGCCCCCAGGTCTGTGGGGCTACGAAAGCGGTTCCCAAAGAGCTTTAGAACAAGGCATAGTTTTCCCTGCTGGCTCTTAGGGCGGGGGACCCATCTCCAGCCGTATGGCCATTTTTGTGCCTGGCGCGGCGCCAAGTCGGAAAGGGTGGTGTCGAGTCTGAAGGCAGCAGGAAAGCCCGCAGCCCCCAGGTCTGTGCGGCTACGCAAGCGGTTCCCAAAGAGCTTTAGAACAAGGCATAGTTTTCCCTGATGGCTCTTTGGGCATGGGACCCATCTCCAGCCATAGGCCATTTTTGAGCCTGGCGCGGCGCCAAGTCGAAAAGGGTGGTGTCGAGTCTGAATGCAGCAGGAAAGCCCGCAGCCCCCAGGTCTGTGCGGCTACGCAAGCGGTTCCCAAAGAGCTTTAGAACAAGGCATAGTTTTCCCTGATGGCTCTTTGGGCATGGGACCCATCTCCAGCCATAGGCCATTTTTGTGCCTGGCGCGGCGCCAAGTTGGAAAGGGTGCTGTCGAGGCTGATGGCAGCAGGAAAGCCTGCAGCCCCCAGGTCTGTGGGGCTATGCAAGCGGTTCCCAAAGAGCTTTAGAACAAGGCATAGTTTTCCCTGCTGGCTCTTTGGGCGGGGGACCCATCTCCAGCCGTATGGCCATTTTTGTGCCTGGCGCGGCGCCAAGTGGGAAAGGGTGGTGTCGAGCCTGAAGGCAGCAGGAAAGCCCGCAGCCCCCAGGTCTGTGGGGCTACGCAAGCGGTTCCCAAAGAGCTTTAGAACAAGGCATAGTTTTCCCTGCTTGTTCTTTGGGCGGGGGACCCATCTGCAGCCGTATGGCCATTTTTGTGCCTGGCGCGGCGCCAAGTGGGAAAGGGTGGTGTCGAGGCTGAAGGCAGCAGGAAAGCCCGCAGCCCCCAGGTCTGTGGGGCTACGCAAGCGGTTCCCAAAGAGCTTTAGAACAAGGCATAGTTTTCCCTGCTGGCTCTCTGGGCGGGGGACCCATCTCCAGCCGTATAGCTATTTTTGTGCCTGGCGCGGTGCGTAGTGGGAAAGGGTGGTTTTGAGGCTGAAGGCAGCAGGAAAGCCCGCAGCCCCCAGGTCTGTGGGGCTACGCAAGCGGTTCCCAAAGAGCTTTAGAACAAGGCATAGTTTTCCCTGCTGGCTCTTTTGGCGGGGGACCCATCTCCAGCCGTATGGCCATTTTTGTCCCTGGCCCGGCGCCAAGTGGGAAAGGGTCGTGTCGAGGCTGAAGGCAGCAGCAAAGCCTGCAGCCCCCAGGTCTGTGGGGCCAAGCAAGCGGTTCCCAAAGAGCTTTAGAACAAGGCATAGTTTTCCCTGATGGCTCTTTGGGCATGGGACCCATCTCCAGCCATAGGCCATTTTTGTGCCTGGCGCGACGCCAAGTGGGAAAGGGTGCTGTCGAAGCTGAAGGCAGCAGGAAAGCCCGCAGCCCCCAGGTCTGTGGGGCTACGCAAGCGGTTCCCAAAGAGCTTTAGAACAAGGCATAGTTTTCCCTGATGGCTCTTTGGGCATGGGACCCATCTCCAGCCGTATGGCCATTTTTGTGCCTGGCGCGGTGCGTAGTGGGAAAGGGTGGTTTTGAGGCTGAAGGCAGCAGGAAAGCCCGCAGCCCCCAGGTCTGTGGGGCTACGCAAGCGGTTCCCAAAGAGCTTTAGAACAAGGCATAGTTTTCCCTGCTGGCTCTTTGGGCGGGGGACCCATCTCCAGCCGTATGGCCATTTTTGTCCCTGGCCCGGCGCCAAGTGGGAAAGGGTGGTGTCGAGGCTGAAGGCAGGAGCAAAGCCTGCAGCCCTAAGGTCTGTGGGGTTACGCAAGCGGTTCCCAAAGAGCTTTAGAACAAGGCATAGTTTTCCCTGCTGGCTCTTTGGGTGGGGGACCCATCTCCAGCCATAGGCCATTTTTGTGCCTGGCGCGGCGCCAAGTGGGAAAGGGTGGTTTTGAGGCTGAAGGCAGCAGGAAAGCCCGCATCCCCCAGGTCTGTGGGGCTACGCAAGCGGTTCCCAAAGAGCTTTAGAACAAGGCATAGTTTTCCCTGCTGGCTCTTTGGGCGGGGGACCTATCTCCAGCCGTATGGCCATTTTTGTGCCTGGCGCGGCGCCAAGTGGGAAAGGGTGGTGTCGAGGCTGAAGGCAGGAGCAAAGCCTGCAGCCCCCAGGTGTGTGCGGCTACGCAAGCGGTTCCCAAAGAGCTTTAGAACAAGGCATAGTTTTCCCTGCTTGTTCTTTGGTCGGGGGACCCATCTCCAGCCATAGGCCATTTTTTTTTTCCTGGCGCGACGCCAAGTGGGAAAGGGTGGCTTTGAGGCTGAAGGCAGCAGCAAAGCCTGCAGCCCCCAGGTCTGTGGGGCTACGCAAGCTTTTCCCAAAGAGCTTTAGAACAAGGCATAGTTTTCCCTGGTGGCTCTTTGGGCGGGGGACCCATCTCCAGCCATAGGCTGTTTTTGTGCCTGATAGGGCGCCAAGTGGGAAAGGGTGGTGTCGAGGCTGAAGGCAGCAGCAAAGCCTGCAGCCCCCAGGTCTGTGGGGCTATGCAAGAGGTTGCCAAAGAGCTTTAGAACAAGGCATAGTTTTCCCTGCTGGCTCTTTGGGCATGGGACCCATCTCCAGCCATAGGCCATTTTTGTGCCTGGCGCGGCGCCAAGTGGGAAAGGGTGGCTTTGAGGCTGAAGGCAGCAGGAAAGCCTGCAGCCCCCAGGTCTGTGGGGCTACGCAAGCGGTTCCCAAAGAGCTTTAGAACAAGGCATAGTTTTCCCTGCTGGCTCTTTGGGCGGGGGACCCATCTCCAGCCGTATGGCCATTTTTGTGCCTAGCGCGGCGCCAAGTGGGAAAGGGTGGTGTCGAGGCTGAAGGCAGCAGGAAAGCCCGCAGCCCCCAGGTCTGTGGGGCTACGCAAGCGGTTCCCAAAGAGCTTTAGAACAAGGCATAGTTTTCCCTGCTGGCTCTTTGGGCGGGGGACCCATCTCCAGCCGTATGGCCATTTTTGTGCCTGGCACGGCGCCAAGTGGGAAAGGGTGGTGTCGAGGCTGAAGGCAGCAGCAAAGCCCGCAGCCCCCAGGTCTGTAGGGCTACGCAAGCGGTTCCCAAAGAGCTTCAGAACAAGGCATAGTTTTCCCTGCTGGCTCTTTGGGCGGGGGACCCATCTCCAGCCGTATGGCCATTTTTGTGCCTGGCCCGGTGCCAAGTGGGAAAGGGTGGCTTTGAGGCTGAAGGCAGGAGCAAAGCCTGCAGCCCTAAGGTCTGTGTGGCTACGCAAGCGGTTCCCAAAGAGCTTCAGAACAAGGCATAGTTTTCCCTGCTGGCTCTTTGGGCATGGGACCCATCTCCAGCCATAGGCCATTTTTGTGCCTGGCGCGGTGCCAAGTGGGAAAGGGTGGTGTCGAGTCTGAAGGCAGCAGGAAAGCCTGCAGCCCCCAGGTCTGTGGGGCTACGCAAGCGGTTCCCAAAGAGCTTTAGAACAAGGCATAGTTTTCCCTGCTGGCTCTTTGGGCGGGGGACCCATCTACAGCCGTATGGCCATTTTTGTGCCTGGCGCGGCGCCAAGTGGGAAAGGGTGGTGTCGAGTCTGAAGGCAGCAGGAAAGCCTGCAGCCCCCAGGTCTGTGGGGCTACGCAAGTGGTTCCCAAAGAGCTTTAGAACAAGGCATAGTTTTCCCTGCTGGCTCTTTGGGCGGGGGACCCATCTCCAGCCGTATGGCCAATTTGTGCCTAGCGCGACGCCAAGTGGGAAAGGGTGGCTTTGAGGCTGAAGGCAGCAGCAAAGCCTGCAGCCCCCAGGTCTGTGGGGCTACGCAAGCGGTTCCCAAACAGCTTTAGAACAATGCATAGTTTTCCTTGCTGGGTCTTTGGGCATGGGACCCATCTCCAGCCATAGGCCATTTTTGTGCCTGGCCCGGCGCGAAGCGGGAAAGGGTGGCTTTGAGGCTGAAGGCAGCAGCAAAGCCCACAGCCCCCAGGTCTGTGGGGCTACGCAAGCGGTTCCCAAAGAGCTTTAGAACAAGGCATAGTTTTCCCTGCTGGCTCTTTGGGCGGGGGACCCATCTCCAGCCGTATGGCCATTTTTGTGCCTGGCCCGGCGCCAAGTGGGAAAGGGTGGTGTCGAGGCTGAAGGCAGCAGGAAAGCCCACAGCCCCCAGGTCTGTGGGGCTATGCAAGCGGTTCCCAAAGAGCTTTAGAACAAGGCATAGTTTTCCCTGGTGGCTCTTTGGGCATGGGACCCATCTCCAGCCATAGGCCATTTTTCTGCCTGGCGCGACGCCAAGTGGGAAAGGGTGCTGTCGAGGCTGAAGGCAGCAGGAAAGCCTGCAGCCCCCAGATCTGTGGGGCTACGCAAGCGGTTCCCAAAGAGCTTTAGAACAAGGCATAGTTTTCCCTGCTGGCTCTCTGGGCGGGGCACCCATCTGCAGCCATAGGCTGTTTTTGTGCCTGGCGCGGCGACAAGTGGGAAAGGGTGGTGTCGAGGCTGAAGGCAGCAGCAAAGCCCGCAGCCCCCAGGTCTGTGGGGCTACGCAAGCGGTTCCCAAAGAGCTTTAGAACAAGGCATAGTCTTCCCTGCTGGCTCTTTGGGCGGGGGACCCATCTCCAGCCGTATGGCAATTTTTGTGCCTGGCCCGGCGCCAAGTGGGAAAGGGCGGTTTTGAGGCTGAAGGCAGCAGGAAAGCCTGCAGGCCCCACGTCTGTGGGGCTACGCAAGCGGTTCCCAAAGAGCTTTAGAACAAGGCATAGTTTTCCTTGCTGGGCCTTTGGGCATGGGACCCATCTCCAGCCGTATGGCCATTTTTGTGCCTGATGCGGCGCCAAGTGGGAAAGGGTGGCTTTGAGGTTGAAGGCAGCAGGAAAACCCGCAGCCCCCAGGTCTGTGGGGCCATGCAAGCGGTTCCCAAAGAGCTTTAGAACAAGGCATAGTTTTCCCTGCTGGCTCTTTGGACGGGGGACCCATCTCCAGCCATAGACCATTTTTGTGCCTAGCGCGGCGCCAAGTGGGAAAGGGTGTCTTTGAGGCTGAAGGCAGCAGGAAAGCCCGCAGCCCCCAGGTCTGTGCGGCTACGCAAGCGGTTCCCAAAGAGCTTTAGAACAAGGCATAATTTTCCTTGCTGGCTCTCTGGGCGGGGGACCCATCTCCAGCCATAGGCCATTTTTGTGCCTAGCGCGACGCCAAGTGGGAAAGGGTGGCTTTGAGGCTGAAGGCAGCAGGAAAGCCCGCAGCTCCAAGTCTGTGCGGCTACGCAAGCGGTTCCCAAAGAGCTTTAGAACAAGGCATAATATTCCTTGCTGGCTCTCTGGGCGGGGGACCCATCTCCAGCCGTATGGCCATTTTTGTGCCTGGCACGGCGCCAAGTGGGAAAGGGTGGTGTCGAGGCTGAAGGCAGCAGGAAAGCCCGCAGCCCCCAGGTCTGTGGGGCTACGCAAGCGGTTCCCAAAGAGCTTTAGAACAAGGCCTAGTTTTCCCTGCTGGCTCTTTGGGCGGGGGACCCATCTCCAATCGTATGGCCATTTTTGTGCCTGGCGCGGCGCCAAGTGGGAAAGGGTGGTTTTGAGGCTGAAGGCAGCAGGAAAGCCCGCAGCCCCCAGGTCTGTGGGGCTACGCAAGCGGTTCCCAAAGAGCTTTAGAACAAGGCATAGTTTTCCCTGCTGGCTCTTTGGGCGGGGGACCCATCTCCAGCCGTATGGCCATTTTTGTGCCTGATGCGGCGCCAAGTGGGAAAGGGTGGTGTCGAGGCTGAAGGCAGCAGGAAAGCCTGCAGCCCCCAGGTCTGTGGGGCTACGAAAGCGGTTCCCAAAGAGCTTTAGAACAAGGCATAGTTTTCCCTGCTGGCTCTTTGGGCGGGGGACCCATCTCCAGCCGTATGGCCATTTTTGAGCCTGGCGCGGCGCCAAGTCGGAAAGGGTGGTGTCGAGTCTGAAGGCAGCAGGAAAGCCCGCAGCCCCCAGGTCTGTGGGGCTACGCAAGCGGTTCCCAAAGAGCTTTAGAACAAGGCATAGTTTTCCCTGCTGGCTCTTTGGGCGGGGGACCCATCTCCAGCCGTATGGCCATTTTTGTGCCTGGCGCGACGCCAAGTGGGAAAGGGTGGCTTTGAGGCTGAAGGCAGCAGCAAAGCCTGGAGCCCCCAGGTCTGTGGGGCTACGCAAGCGGTTCCCAAAGAGCTTTAGAACAAGGCATAGTTTTCCTTGCTGGCTCTTTGGGCATGGGACCCATCTCCAGCCATAGGCCATTTTTGTGCCTGATGCGGCGCCAAGTGGGAAAGGGTGGCTTTGAGGCTGAAGGCAGCAGGAAAGCCTGCAGCCCCCAGGTCTGTGGGGCTATGGAAGCGGTTCCCAAAGAGCTTTAGAACAAGGCCTAGTTTTCCCTGATGGCTCTTTGGGCATGGGACCCATCTCCAGCCGTACGGCCATTTTTGTACCTGGCGCGGCGCCAAGTGGGAAAGGGTGGTGTCGAGGCTGAAGGCAGCAGCAAAGCCTGCAGCCCCCAGGTCTGTGGGGCTACGCAAGCGGTTCCCAAAGAGCTTTAGAACAAGGCATAGTTTTCCCTGCTGGCTCTTTGGGCATGGGACCCATCTCCAGCCATAGGCCATTTTTGTGCCTGGCGCGGCGCCAAGTGGGAAAGGGTGGTGTCGAGGCTGAAGGCAGCAGGAAAGCCCACAGCCCCCAGGTCTGTGGGGCTATGCAAGCGGTTCCCAAAGAGCTTTAGAACAAGGCATAGTTTTCCCTGCTGGCTCTTTGGGCGGGGGACCCATCTCCAGCCGTATGGCCATTTTTGTGCCTGGCGCGGCGCCAAGTGGGAAAGGGTGGTGTCGAGGCTGAAGGCAGCAGCAAAGCCCGCAGCCCCCAGGTCTGTGGGGCCAAGCAAGCGGTTCCCAAAGAGCTTTAGAACAAGGCATAGTTTTCCCTGCTGGCTCTTTGGGCATGGGACCCATCTCCAGCCATAGGCCATTTTTGTGCTTGATAGGGCGCCAAGTGGGAAAGGGTGGCTTTGAGGCTGAAGGCAGCAGGAAAGCCCACAGCCCCCAGGTCTGTGGGGCTACGCAAGCGGTTCCCAAAGAGCTTTAGAACAAGGCATAATTTTCCTTGCTGGCTCTTTGGGCATGGGACCCATCTCCAGCCATAGGCCATTTTTGTGCCTGGCGCGGCGCCAAGTGGGAAAGGGTGGTGTGGAGGCTGAATGAAGCAGGAAAGCCCGCAGCCCCCAGGTCTGTGGGGCTACGCAAGCGGTTCCCAAAGAGCTTTAGAACAAGGCATAGTTTTCCCTGCTGGCTCTTTGGGCGGGGGACCCATCTCCAGCCGTATGGCCATTTTTGTGCCTAGCGCGACGCCAAGTGGGAAAGGGTGGCTTTGAGGCTGAAGGCAGCAGCAAAGCCTGCAGCCCCCAGGTCTGTGGGGCTACGCAAGCAGTTCCCAAAGAGCTTTAGAACAAGGCATAGTTTTCCTTGCTGGCTCTTTGGGCATGGGACCCATCTCCAGCCATAGGCCATTTTTGTGCCTGATGCGGCGCCAAGTGGGAAAGGGTGCTGTCGAGGCTGAAGGCAGCAGGAAAGCCTGCAGCCCCCAGGTCTGTGGGGCTACGCAAGCGGTTCCCAAAGAGCCTTAGAACAAGGCATAGTTTTCCCTGCTTCTTCTTTGGGCGCGGGACCGATCTCCAGCCGTATGGCCATTTTTCTGCCTGGCGCGGCGCCAAGTGGGAAAGTGTGTTTTTGAGGGTGAAGACAGCAGGAAAGCCGGCAGCCCCCAGGTCTGTGGGGCTACGCAAGCGGTTCCCAAAGAGCTTTAGAACAAGCCATAGTTTTCCCTGCTTCTTCTTTGGGCGCTGGACCCATCTCCAGCCATAGGCCATTTTTGTGCCTGGCGCGGCGCCAAGTGGGAAAGGGTGGCTTTGAGGCTGAAGGCAGCAAGACAGCCCGCAGCCCCCAGGTCTGTGGGGCTACGCAAGCGGTTCCCAAAGAGCTTTAGAACAAGGCATAGTTTTCCCTCCTGGCTCTCTGGGCGGGGGACCCATCTCCAGCCATTGGCAATTTTTGTGCCTGGCGCGGCGCCAAGTGGGAAAGGGTGGTGTCGAGGCTGAAGGCAGCAGCAAAGCCTGCAGCCCCCAGGTCTGTGGGGCTACGCAAGCGGTTCCCAAAGAGCTTTAGAACAAGGCATAGTTTTCCCTGCTGCCTCCTTGGGCGGGGGACCCATCTCCAGCCGTATGGCCATTTTTGTGCCTGGCGCGGCGCCAAGTGGGAAAGGGTGGCTTTGAGGCTGAAGGCAGCAGGAAAGCCCGCAGCCCCCAGGTCTGTGGGGCTACGCAAGCGGTTCCCAAAGAGCTTTAGAACAAGGCATAGTTTTCCCTGCTGGCTCTTTGGGCGGGGGACCCATCTCCAGCCGTATGGCCATTTTTGTGCCTGGCGCGGCGCCAAGTGGGAAAGGGTGGTGTTGAGGCTGAAGGCAGCAGGAAAGCCCGCAGCCCCCAGGTCTGTGCGGCTACGCAAGCGGTTCCCAAAGAGCTTTAGAACAAGGCATAGTTTTCCCTGCTGGCTCTCTGGGCGGGGGACCCATCTCCAGCCATAGGCCATTTTTGTGCCTGGCGCATTGCCAAGTAGGAAAGGGTGGTGTCGAGTCTGAAGGCAGCAGGAAAGCCTGCAGCCCCCAGGTCTGTGGGGCTACGCAAGCGGTTCCCAAAGAGCTTTAGAACAAGGCATAGTTTTCCCTGCTGGCTCTTTGGGCGGGGAACCCATCTGCAGCCGTATGGCCATTTTTGTTCCTGATGCGGCGCCAAGTGGGAAAGGGTGTTTTCGAGGCTGAAGGCAGCAGGAAAGCCTGCAGCCCCCAGGTCTGTGGGGCTACGCAAGCGGTTCCCAAAGAGCTTTAGAACAAGGCATAGTTTTCCCTGCTGGCTCTCTGGGCGGGGGACCCATCTCCAGCCGTATAGCTATTTTTGTGCCTGGCGCGGTGCGTAGTGGGAAAGGGTGGTTTTGAGGCTGAAGGCAGCAGGAAAGCCCGCAGCCCCCAGGTCTGTGGGGCTACGCAAGCGGTTCCCAAAGAGCTTTAGAACAAGGCATAGTTTTCCCTGCTGGCTCTTTTGGCGGGGGACCCATCTCCAGCCGTATGGCCATTTTTGTCCCTGGCCCGGCGCCAAGTGGGAAAGGGTCGTGTCGAGGCTGAAGGCAGCAGCAAAGCCTGCAGCCCCCAGGTCTGTGGGGCCAAGCAAGCGGTTCCCAAAGAGCTTTAGAACAAGGCATAGTTTTCCCTGATGGCTCTTTGGGCATGGGACCCATCTCCAGCCATAGGCCATTTTTGTGCCTGGCGCGACGCCAAGTGGGAAAGGGTGCTGTCGAAGCTGAAGGCAGCAGGAAAGCCCGCAGCCCCCAGGTCTGTGGGGCTACGCAAGCGGTTCCCAAAGAGCTTTAGAACAAGGCATAGTTTTCCCTGATGGCTCTTTGGGCATGGGACCCATCTCCAGCCGTATGGCCATTTTTGTGCCTGGCGCGGTGCGTAGTGGGAAAGGGTGGTTTTGAGGCTGAAGGCAGCAGGAAAGCCCGCAGCCCCCAGGTCTGTGGGGCTACGCAAGCGGTTCCCAAAGAGCTTTAGAACAAGGCATAGTTTTCCCTGCTGGCTCTTTGGGCGGGGGACCCATCTCCAGCCGTATGGCCATTTTTGTCCCTGGCCCGGCGCCAAGTGGGAAAGGGTGGTGTCGAGGCTGAAGGCAGGAGCAAAGCCTGCAGCCCTAAGGTCTGTGGGGTTACGCAAGTGGTTCCCAAAGAGCTTTAGAACAAGGCATAGTTTTCCCTGCTGGCTCTTTGGGTGGGGGACCCATCTCCAGCCATAGGCCATTTTTGTGCCTGGCGCGGCGCCAAGTGGGAAAGGGTGGTTTTGAGGCTGAAGGCAGCAGGAAAGCCCGCATCCCCCAGGTCTGTGGGGCTACGCAAGCGGTTCCCAAAGAGCTTTAGAACAAGGCATAGTTTTCCCTGCTGGCTCTTTGGGCGGGGGACCCATCTCCAGCCGTATGGCCATTTTTGTGCCTGGCGCGGCGCCAAGTGGGAAAGGGTGGTGTCGAGGCTGAAGGCAGGAGCAAAGCCTGCAGCCCCCAGGTGTGTGCGGCTACGCAAGCGGTTCCCAAAGAGCTTTAGAACAAGGCATAGTTTTCCCTGCTTGTTCTTTGGTCGGGGGACCCATCTCCAGCCATAGGCCATTTTTTTTTTCCTGGCGCGACGCCAAGTGGGAAAGGGTGGCTTTGAGGCTGAAGGCAGCAGCAAAGCCTGCAGCCCCCAGGTCTGTGGGGCTACGCAAGCGGTTCCCAAAGAGCTTTAGAACAAGGCATAGTTTTCCCTGCTGGCTCTTTGGGCGGGGGACCCATCTCCAGCCGTATGGCCATTTTTGTGCCTAGCGCGGCGCCAAGTGGGAAAGGGTGGTGTCGAGGCTGAAGGCAGCAGGAAAGCCCGCAGCCCCCAGGTCTGTGGGGCTACGCAAGCGGTTCCCAAAGAGCTTTAGAACAAGGCATAGTTTTCCCTGCTGGCTCTTTGGGCGGGGGACCCATCTCCAGCCGTATGGCCATTTTTGTGCCTGGCACGGCGCCAAGTGGGAAAGGGTGGTGTCGAGGCTGAAGGCAGCAGCAAAGCCCGCAGCCCCCAGGTCTGTAGGGCTACGCAAGCGGTTCCCAAAGAGCTTCAGAACAAGGCATAGTTTTCCCTGCTGGCTCTTTGGGCGGGGGACCCATCTCCAGCCGTATGGCCATTTTTGTGCCTGGCCCGGTGCCAAGTGGGAAAGGGTGGCTTTGAGGCTGAAGGCAGGAGCAAAGCCTGCAGCCCTAAGGTCTGTGTGGCTACGCAAGCGGTTCCCAAAGAGCTTCAGAACAAGGCATAGTTTTCCCTGCTGGCTCTTTGGGCATGGGACCCATCTCCAGCCATAGGCCATTTTTGTGCCTGGCGCGGCGCCAAGTGGGAAAGGGTGGTGTCGAGTCTGAAGGCAGCAGGAAAGCCTGCAGCCCCCAGGTCTGTGGGGCTACGCAAGCGGTTCCCAAAGAGCTTTAGAACAAGGCATAGTTTTCCCTGCTGGCTCTTTGGGCGGGGGACCCATCTACAGCCGTATGGCCATTTTTGTGCCTGGCGCGGCGCCAAGTGGGAAAGGGTGGTGTCGAGTCTGAAGGCAGCAGGAAAGCCTGCAGCCCCCAGGTCTGTGGGGCTACGCAAGTGGTTCCCAAAGAGCTTTAGAACAAGGCATAGTTTTCCCTGCTGGCTCTTTGGGCGGGGGACCCATCTCCAGCCGTATGGCCAATTTGTGCCTAGCGCGACGCCAAGTGGGAAAGGGTGGCTTTGAGGCTGAAGGCAGCATCAAAGCCTGCAGCCCCCAGGTCTGTGGGGCTACGCAAGCGGTTCCCAAACAGCTTTAGAACAATGCATAGTTTTCCTTGCTGGGTCTTTGGGCATGGGACCCATCTCCAGCCATAGGCCATTTTTGTGCCTGGCCCGGCGCGAAGCGGGAAAGGGTGGCTTTGAGGCTGAAGGCAGCAGCAAAGCCCACAGCCCCCAGGTCTGTGGGGCTACGCAAGCGGTTCCCAAAGAGCTTTAGAACAAGGCATAGTTTTCCCTGCTGGCTCTTTGGGCGGGGGACCCATCTCCAGCCGTATGGCCATTTTTGTGCCTGGCCCGGCGCCAAGTGGGAAAGGGTGGTGTCGAGGCTGAAGGCAGCAGGAAAGCCCACAGCCCCCAGGTCTGTGGGGCTATGCAAGCGGTTCCCAAAGAGCTTTAGAACAAGGCATAGTTTTCCCTGGTGGCTCTTTGGGCATGGGACCCATCTCCACCCATAGGCCATTTTTCTGCCTGGCGCGACGCCAAGTGGGAAAGGGTGCTGTCGAGGCTGAAGGCAGCAGGAAAGCCTGCAGCCCCCAGGTCTGTGGGGCTACGCAAGCGGTTCCCAAAGAGCTTTAGAACAAGGCATAGTTTTCCCTGCTGGCTCTCTGGGCGGGGCACCCATCTGCAGCCATAGGCTGTTTTTGTGCCTGGCGCGGCGACAAGTGGGAAAGGGTGGTGTCGAGGCTGAAGGCAGCAGCAAAGCCCGCAGCCCCCAGGTCTGTGGGGCTACGCAAGCGGTTCCCAAAGAGCTTTAGAACAAGGCATAGTCTTCCCTGCTGGCTCTTTGGGCGGGGGACCCATCTCCAGCCGTATGGCAATTTTTGTGCCTGGCCCGGCGCCAAGTGGGAAAGGGCGGTTTTGAGGCTGAAGGCAGCAGGAAAGCCTGCAGGCCCCACGTCTGTGGGGCTACGCAAGCGGTTCCCAAAGAGCTTTAGAACAAGGCATAGTTTTCCTTGCTGGGCCTTTGGGCATGGGACCCATCTCCAGCCGTATGGCCATTTTTGTGCCTGATGCGGCGCCAATTGGGAAAGGGTGGCTTTGAGGTTGAAGGCAGCAGGAAAACCCGCAGCCCCCAGGTCTGTGCGGCTACGCAAGCGGTTCCCAAAGAGCTTTAGAACAAGGCATAATTTTCCTTGCTGGCTCTCTGGGCGGGGGACCCATCTCCAGCCGTATGGCCATTTTTGTGCCTAGCGCGACGCCAAGTGGGAAAGGGTGGCTTTGAGGCTGAAGGCAGCAGCAAAGCCTGCAGCCCCCAGGTCTGTGGGGCTACGCAAGCGGTTCCCAAAGAGCTTTAGAACAAGGCATAGTTTTCCCTGCTGGGTCTTTGGGCATGGGACCCATCTCCAGCCATAGGCCATTTTTGTGCCTGGCGCGACGCCAAGTGGGAAAGGGTGGCTTTGAGGCTGAAGGCAGGAGGAAAGCCTGCAGCCCCCAGGTCTGTGCGGCTACGCAAGCGGTTCCCAAAGAGCTTTAGAACAAGGCATAATATTCCTTGCTGGCTCTCTGGGCGGGGGACCCATCTCCAGCCGTATGGCCATTTTTGTGCCTGGCGCGGCGCCAAGTGGGAAAGGGTGGTGTCGAGGCTGAAGGCAGCAGGAAAGCCCGCAGCCCCCAGGTCTGTGGGGCTACGCAAGCGGTTCCCAAAGAGCTTTAGAACAAGGCATAGTTTTCCCTGCTGGCTCTTTGGGCGGGGGACCCATCTCCAATCGTATGGCCATTTTTGTGCCTGGCGCGGCGCCAAGTGGGAAAGGGTGGTTTTGAGGCTGAAGGCAGCAGGAAAGCCTGCAGCCCCCACGTCTGTGGGGCTACGCAAGCGGTTCCCAAAGAGCTTTAGAACAAGGCATAGTTTTCCCTGCTGGCTCTTTGGGCGGGGGACCCATCTCCAGCCGTATGGCCATTTTTGTGCCTGGCCCGGCGCGAAGCGGGAAAGGGTGGCTTTGAGGCTGAAGGCAGCAGCAAAGCCCACACCCCCAGGTCTGTGGGGCTACGCAAGCGGTTCCCAAAGAGCTTTAGAAAAAGGCATAGTTTTCCCTGCTGGCTCTTTGGGCGGGGGACCCATCTCCAGCCGTATGGCCATTTTTGTGCCTGGCGCGGCGCCAAGTGGGAAAGGGTGGTGTCGAGGCTGAAGGCAGCAGGAAAGCCCACAGCGCCCAGGTCTGTGGGGCTACGCAAGTGGTTCCCAAAGAGCTTTAGAACAAGGCATAGTTTTCCCTGCTAGCTCTTTGGGCGGGGGACCCATCTCCAGCCGTATGGCCATTTTTGTGCCTGGCGCGGTGCATAGTGGGAAAGGGTGGTTTTGAGGCTGAAGGCAGCAGGAAAGCCTGCAGCCCCCAGGTCTGTGGGGCCAAGCAAGCGGTTCCCAAAGAGCTTTAGAACAAGGCATAGTTTTCCCTGATGGCTCTTTGGGCATGGGACCCATCTCCAGCCATAGGCCATTTTTGTGCCTGATAGGGCGCCAAGTGGGAAAGGGTGGCTTTGAGGCTGAAGGCAGCAGGAAAGCCTGCAGCCCCCAGGTCTGTGGGGCTACGCAAGCGGTTCCCAAAGAGCTTTAGAAGAAGGCATAGTTTTCCCTGCTGGCTCTTTGGACGGGGGACCCATTTCCAGCCGTATGGCCATTTTTGTGCCTGGCGCGGCGCCAAGTGGGAAAGGGTGGCTTTGAGGCTGAAGGCAGCAGGAAAGCCTGCAGCCCCCAGGTCTGTGGGGCTACGCAAGCAGTTCCCAAAGAGCTTTAGAACAAGGCATAATTTTCCCTGCTGGCTCTCTGTGCGGGGGACCCATCTCCAGCCATAGGCCGTTTTTGTGCCTGGCGCGGCGCCAAGTGGGAAAGGGTGCTGTCGAGGCTGAAGGCAGCAGCAAAGCCTGCAGCCCCCAGGTCTGTGGGGCTATGCAAGCGGTTCCCAAAGAGCTTTAGAACAAGGCATAGTTTTCCCTGCTGGCTCTTTGGGCGGGGGACCCATCTCCAGTCGTATGGCTATTTCTATGCCTAGCGCGGTGCGTAGTGGGAAAGGGTGGTTTTGAGGCTGAAGGCAGCAGGAAAGCCCGCAGCCCCCAGGTCTGTGGGACTACGCAAGCAGTTCCCAAAGAGCTTTAGAACAAGGCATAATTTTCCCTGCTGTCTCTTTGGGCGGGGGACCCATCTCCAGCCATAGGCCATTTTTGTGCCTGGCGCGGCGCCAAGTGGGAAAGGGTGGTGTGGAGGCTGAATGCAGCAGGAAAGCCCGCAGCCCCCAGGTCTGTGGGGCTACGCAAGCGGTTCCCAAAGAGCTTTAGAACAAGGCATAGTTTTCCCTGCTGGCTCTTTGAGCGTGGGACCCATCTCCAGCCATAGGCCATTTTTGTGCCTGATGCGGCACCAAGTGGGAAAGGGTGGCTTTGAGGCTGAAGACAGCAGGAAAGCCTGCAGCCCCCAGGTCTGTGGGGCTACGCAAGCGGTTCCCAAAGAGCTTTAGAACAAGGCATAGTTTTCCCTGCTGGCTCTTTGGGCGGGGGACCCATCTCCAGCCGTATGGCCATTTTTGTGCCTGGCGCGGTGCGTAGTGGGAAAGGGTGGCTTCGAGGCTGAAGGCAGCAGCAAAGCCCGCAGCCCCCAGGTCTGTGGGGCTACGCAAGTGGTTCCCAAAGAGCTTTAGAACAAGGCATAGTTTTCCCTGCTGGCTCTTTGGGCGGGGGACCCATCTCCAGCCGTATGGCCATTTTTGTGCCTGGCGCGGCGCCAGGTGGGAAAGGGTGGCTTTGAGGGTGAAGGCAGGAGCAAAGCCTGCAGCCCCAAGGTCTGTGGGGCTACGCAAGCGGTTCCCAAAGAGCTTTAGAACAAGTCATAGTTTTCCCAGCTGGCTCTTAGGGCATGGGACCCATCTCCAGCCATAGGCCATTTTTGTGCCTGGCGCGACGCCAAGTTGGAAAGGGTGCTGTCGAGGCTGAAGGCAGCAGGAAAGCCTGCAGCCCCCAGGTCTGTGCAGCTACGCAAGCGGTTTCCAAAGAGCTTTAGAACAAGGCATAGTTTTCCCTGCTGGCTCTTTGGGCGGGGGACCCATCTCCAGCCATAGGCCGTTTTTGTGCCTGGCGCGGCGCCAAGTGGGAAAGGGTGCTGTCGAGGCTGAAGTCAGCAGCAAAGCCTGCAGCCCCCAGGTCTGTGGGGCTATGCAAGAGGTTGCCAAAGATCTTTAGAACAAGGCATAGTTTTCCTTGCTGGGTCTTTGGGCGTGGGACCCATCTCCAGCCATTTGCCATTTTTGTGCCTGATGCAGCGCCAAGTGGGAAAGGGTGGCTTTGAGGCTGAAGGCAGCAGGAAAGCCTGCAGCCCCCAGGTCTGTGGGGCTATGGAAGCGGTTCCCAAAGAGCTTTAGAACAAGGCATAGTTTTCCCTGCTGGCTCCTTGGGCTGGAGACCCATCTCCAGCCATAGGCCATTTTTATGCCTGGCGAAGCGCCAAGTGGGAAAGGGTGGTGTCGAGGCTGAAGGCAGCAGGAAAGCCTGCAGCCCCCAGGTCTGTGGGGCTACGCAAGCGGTTCCCAAAGAGCTTTAGAACAAGGCATAGTTTTCCCTGCTGGCTCTTTGGGCGGGGGACCCATCTCCAGCCGTATGGCCATTTTTGTGCCTGGCGCGGTGCGTCGTGGGAAAGGGTGGTTTTGAGGCTGAAGGCAGCAGGAAAGCCTGCAGCCCCCAGGTCTGTGGGGCCAAGCAAGCGGTTCCCAAAGAGCTTTAGAACAAGGCATAGTTTTCCCTGATGGCTCTTTGGGCATTGGACCCATCTCCAGCCATAGGCCATTTTTGTGCCTGATAGGGCGCCAAGTGGGAAAGGGTGGTTTTGACGCTGAAGGCAGCAGGAAAGCCCGCAGCCCCCAGGTCTGTGCGGCTACGCAAGCGGTTCCCAAAGAGTTTTAGAAGAAGGCATAGTTTTCCCTGCTGGCTCTTTGGACGGGGGACCCATTTCCAGCCGTATGGCCATTTTTGTGCCTGGCGCGGCGCCAAGTGGGAAAGGGTGGCTTTGAGGCTGAAGGCAGCAGGAAAGCCTGCAGCCCCCAGGTCTCTGGGGCTACGCAAGCAGTTCCCAAAGAGCTTTAGAACAAGGCATAATTTTCCCTGCTGGCTCTCTGGGCGGGGGACCCATCTCCAGCCATAGGCCGTTTTTGTGCCTGGCGCGGCGCCAAGTGGGAAAGGGTGCTGTCGAGGCTGAAGACAGCAGCAAAGCCTGCAGCCCCCAGGTCTGTGGGGCTATGCAAGCGGTTCCCAAAGAGCTTTAGAACAAGGCATAGTTTTCCCTGCTGGCTCTTTGGGCGGGGGACCCATCTCCAGTCGTATGGCTATTTCTATGCCTAGCGCGGTGCGTAGTGGGAAAGGGTGGTTTTGAGGCTGAAGGCAGCAGGAAAGCCCGCAGCCCCCAGGTCTGTGGGACTACGCAAGCAGTTCCCAAAGAGCTTTAGAACAAGGCATAATTTTCCCTGCTGTCTCTTTGGGCGGGGGACCCATCTCCAGCCATAGGCCATTTTTGTGCCTTGCGCGGCGCCAAGTGGGAAAGGGTGGTGTGGAGGCTGAATGCAGCAGGAAAGCCCGCAGCCCCCAGGTCTGTGGGGCTACGCAAGCGGTTCCCAAAGAGCTTTAGAACAAGGCATAGTTTTCCCTGCTGGCTCTTTGGGCGGGGGACCCATCTCCAGCCGTATGGCCATTTTTGTGCCTAGCGCGGTGCGTAGTGGGAAAGGGTGGCTTCGAGGCTGAAGGCAGCAGCAAAGCCCGCAGCCCCCAGGTCTGTGGGGCTACGCAAGTGGTTCCCAAAGAGCTTTAGAACAAGGCATAGTTTTCCCTGCTGGCTCTTTGGGCGGGGGACCCATCTCCAGCCGTATGGCCATTTTTGAGCCTGGCGCGGCGCCAGGTGGGAAAGGGTGGCTTTGAGGCTGAAGGCAGGAGCAAAGCCTGCAGCCCCAAGGTCTGTGGGGCTACGCAAGCGGTTCCCAAAGAGCTTTAGAACAAGTCATAGTTTTCCCAGCTGGCTCTTAGGGCATGGGACCCATCTCCAGCCGTATGGCCATTTTTGTGCCTGGCGCGACGCCATGTGGGAAAGGGTGCTGTCGAGGCTGAAGGCAGCAGGAAAGCCTGCAGCCCCCAGGTCTGTGCAGCTACGCAAGCGGTTTCCAAAGAGCTTTAGAACAAGGCATAGTTTTCCCTGCTGGCTCTTTGGGCGGGGGACCCATCTCCAGCCATAGGCCGTTTTTGTGCCTGGCGCGGCGCCAAGTGGGAAAGGGTGGTGTCGAGGCTGAAGTCAGCAGCAAAGCCTGCAGCCCCCAGGTCTGTGGGGCTATGCAAGAGGTTGCCAAAGATCTTTAGAACAAGGCATAGTTTTCCTTGCTGGGTCTTTGGGCGTGGGTCCCATCTCCAGCCATTTGCCATTTTTGTGCCTGATGCAGCGCCAAGTGGGAAAGGGTGGCTTTGAGGCTGAAGGCAGCAGGAAAGCCCGCAGCCCCCAGGTCTGTGGGGCTATGGAAGCGGTTCCCAAAGAGCTTTAGAACAAGGCATAGTTTTCCCTGCTGGCTCCTTGGGCTGGAGACCCATCTCCAGCCATAGGCCATTTTTATGCCTGGCGAAGCGCCAAGTGGGAAAGGGTGGTGTCGAGGCTGAAGGCAGCAGGAAAGCCTGCAGCCCCCAGGTCTGTGGGGCTACGCAAGCGGTTCCCAAAGAGCTTTAGAACAAGGCATAGTTTTCCCTGCTGGCTCTTTGGGCGGGGGACCCATCTCCAGCCGTATGGCCATTTTTGTGCCTGGCGCGGTGCGTCGTGGGAAAGGGTGGTTTTGAGGCTGAAGGCAGCAGGAAAGCCTGCAGCCCCCAGGTCTGTGGGGCCAAGCAAGCGGTTCCCAAAGAGCTTTAGAACAAGGCATAGTTTTCCCTGATGGCTCTTTGGGCATGGGACCCATCTCCAGCCATAGGCCATTTTTGTGCCTGATAGGGCGCCAAGTGGGAAAGGGTGGTTTTGACGCTGAAGGCAGCAGGAAAGCCCGCAGCCCCCAGGTCTGTGCGGCTACGCAAGCGGTTCCCAAAGAGCTTTAGAACAAGGCATAGTTTTCCCTGCTGGCTCTTTGGGCGGGGGACCCATCTCCAGCCGTATGGCCATTTTTGTGCCTGGCCCGGCGCCAAGTGGGAAAGGGTGGTTTTGAGGCTGAAGGCAGCAGCAAAGCCTGCAGCCCCCAGGTCTGTGGGGCCAAGCAAGCGGTTCCCAAAGAGCTTTAGAACAAGGCATAGTTTTCCCTGCTGGCTCTTTGGGCATGGGACCCATCTCCAGCCATAGGCCATTTTCGTGCCTGGCGCGACGCCAAGTGTGAAAGGGTGCTGTCGAGGCTGAAGGCAGCAGGAAAGCCTGCAGCCCCCAGGTCTGTGCAGCTACGCAAGCGGTTTCCAAAGAGCTTTAGAACAAGGCATAGTTTTCCCTGCTGGCTCTTTGGGCGGGGGACCCATCTCCAGCCATAGGCCATTTTTGTGCCTGATGCGGCGCCAAGTGGGAAAGGGTGTTGTCGAGGCTGAAGGCAGCAGGAAAGCCCGCAGCCCCCAGGTCTGTGGGGCTACGCAAGCGGTTCCCAAAGAGCTTTAGAACAAGGCATAGTTTTACCTGCTGGCTCTTTTGGCAGGGGACCCATCTCCAGTCGTATGGCCATTTTTGTGCCTGGCGCGGCGCCACGTGGGAAAGGGTGATTTTGAGGCTGAAGGCGTCACGAAAGCCTGCCGTCCGAGGGTTTCTTAATGACTTTTCTTAATGATGTCTCCACAGTGTGAAGTTTTGCAGGATTTGAAAAAGTAATAGACACAGTGAAATTGAGTCTATTGGAAACTTCCATACTTTTCCCTCCCTCTAAAATCTCTGGTGTCCTGTAGTATCCACTGCCTGCAACTGCTGTTGCAGGAGCAGACAGATTGGTATCAAATTTAGAAAAAAAGGGACATCATTAAGAGGATTCACTCGCCTTATTTTTCACCGGTGTGGCCAGTAAAGAAACCAAAAAGGCAATGGCGTTTCACAGTAGATTACGGAAAATTAAACGCCAACACTGCACCTCTGACCGCTGCTGTTCCGAATATCGCGGAAATTGTGACAATGATAAAAGGAGCTGCCCATCCTTGCAGGGTTGCCTTAGATTTTAAAGACATATTTTTTTATGATTCTCCTCCTTGAGCAGGACAAAGCGCAGTTTGCATTCACATGGAAAGGAGTCCAATATACCTTTAACCGCTTTCCACAAGGATACAAACATTCCCCCACTATTGCCCATAATGCTTTGGCTAAAGTGCTATCAGAGATTCCTGTTTCACAGGGATGTACAGTATACCAATATATTATTGATGACATCTTAATAGGGGAGAGAACCAAGAAAGTGTACAAGACATGATGGAAAACATCCGAAAAACATTATCAGATTTGGGATTGGAAATTCCCGACTCAAAGTGTCAGGGACCCGCACAGGAAGTTAAATTCCTGGGGGTCTGGTGGATTAAGGGAGCTGCTTCTGTCCCTCAGGATACCCTGAAAAAATAGAACATGGACAGAATCCTTCCAGCACGAAGGAGTTACAGCAAGTCCTGGGAACTTTAAGTTATTAGCGTAAACACATCCCTGGCTTTTCCATCATTGCTCGCCCCCTTTATTGTTTGCTCAAAAAAGGTAAATCCTGGGAGTCGACTGAACAACACACTAATGCACTAGAATTGCTAATAAAAGAGCTAAGGTTATTCCAACAACTTGGCCCCATACATCCAACTGACCCTGTCCATGTAGAATGGGGGCTCAGTGAACATGGTTCCCATTGTAATTTATGCCAGAAGGGACCAGCAGGACCGGAGAGACCATTAGAATTTAGCTCTCACGCCTTTAATGATACTGAGAGCAGCTATTCAGACCTGGAGAAGGGTTTACTGTCCCTGGTGCGAGCATTGCAACGAGCAGAGCAGATAAGGAGAGAACAGAGCGTGATTGTTCGGGGCCCTTTTCGCCTCCCAGATGTGGTCCTTAAAGGGACACCACCACCAGCTGGCATTGCCCAGAAACCCACAGTTCGAAAGTGGCATGCTTATTTAGAAGGCATTAATGATATCATGCCAATCTCTGAAGGTAGTATCAAAGTATCCATGCTCCAGAAGGATAGAGATGGTGCCCTATTGTTCCAATCCCCACCAAACAGACCATCTCCAATCCAAGAAGCACCTCCTCTGAAAGCAGGCAGTGATCTTACAGGAGTGTGGTTTACTGGTGTGTCATCTCACCGTGAGAACAGCAAGTGGAAATACAAGGCCGTAGCACTGGAAGTAGCAACGGGGGAAAGAGCAATTGAAACAGGAGAAGGTAGGGCACAAGTAGGGGAACTCAGAGCCGTCCTACTAGCTGCACAACATGGAGCTACTTACATTTACACTGACTCATATGCTGTTTTTAAAGGAGCCACTGAATGGCTAGGACACTGGGCAGCCAATGATTGGCAGGTGAATAGAGTCCCGATCTGGGAGACAGACAGTTGGAAGCAACTGTTGGAAATAGGAGGACAGAGACCATTGCACATTGCTTGGGTAAAAGGCCACGATCGTTCAAACTCGATCACTGCTCAGTTCAACCAACAGGTAGATAGCCTCACGCGGCTACAACAAATTGACACTGTAGATGATGGTCGGGAATGGTTACATATTAAGCCTGGCCATACAGGCCGTGCTGATCTGTATCAGGAAGGTCTAGCCCGGGGGTGGCCTGTGTCGGTTAAGCTGTGCGAACAAGTAGTAACTGCCTGGTCACAATGTCGCCTACGACTCAGCAAAGATCATCCGAGTAAGGCGCCTCCCTTACACATGCGGGACAAGAAAATGTTGTGGCATTCATGGCAGATTGATTATATTGGGCCCTTGAGATCATCAGGTGGGAAAAGATATGTCCTAGTCGGAGTGGAGATTATCTCCAGCCTCAGTATGGCCACTGGCTTCAAATCAGCTGCTGGGGACAACACAGTGAAAGGCCTAAAAGGGTGGTTCAGCACACTTCCCCTTCCCGAGGAAATCCAAAGTGATAACGGTTCACACTTTACCGCTACAGTGGTACAAGATTGGGCCAAAGAAGAAGGGATTCGATGGGTATTTCATACTCCCTATTATCCTCAGGCTAATGGCATTGTTGAATGCACCAACGGATTGGTTAAGCGTTTTGCAAAAACTCATAAATCATAAGGGAAGGTGAAGAAGGCACCTTGCCCACCGAAATTCGAAAAGTAATATGGGATAACGCAATTGAGTTTGAGAGAAAATTTCAATCCTGGTGGTATCTGGTTAATTTCACCTACGATCCCACTGAGAGCAAAGCCACAGCTTTTGTCTTAACGATACGCAATGCCTCAGTATCCACCATATACCCAATCATCGCACTGGGGTTGAATCACCAAGGAGCTCTACTCTATCCAACACAGCACAGAGGTTGGGCACGACAAAATGAGACTAAATGGCAAACTGCTGATGTTGACGCATGCGTTTCACGAGACCAACAAGGATTCATTTGTGAGAGTAATACTCTCAAAGCACAAGACCTTTGTCTTGACACCAACCAGAATGCTTGTCACTTTGAGACACATCCCGATGAAACCCCAGAGACTGTGCTTGACTATATTGGGAAAGGGTGCGTTAGCATGAGGTCTCCCTGTAGTCTTGTATTATAGACGAGAAAGGCTTGAGACCATGGCCACTCTGGGTCTCTTTGACTACAAACAACAGGGAATAAAAAGGTGAAACTGAATAGCATCAATTCCATCTGCCAATTCGGCATTTTAGAATTTGGGCCTCCAAATAGCCATACATCATAAAAGTAGTATTATTGCCAGGTTCAATGTCAAGATTCCCTGGAGACATTCAAAGGTAGCGTAGGCCAATCCGTCTGTACAGCTCATCCAAGGTTCCTGTAAGACATAAAGGAAAAGAAAATCTGCTCGGTCTTATTCGACCGACGGGGTTAAAAAGAAGGTGCGGTCCACCGGGTGCTGATCCGGTGTATCTTCCCTGAACAATCCTTGGCTTCCCATGCATAGGGATTTTTGGGAGTAGCTAGCACCATTGGCACCGTCCCATTTTGAGGCATTTTCACTAGCACAGGTAGTCCAGGGTGAAATCTTCCGGGGTATTTTCCCGGTTCATTGGCAGCCTTTGGCGAGATAATATTGGCAGGTACACAGAAAGCTTTCATTTTAGGACAGCCGTCTCCACTCCATTTGTTATTTAGTTGATAGATGGCATCATCCAATCGCAAATGCCAACCAGGTTCATGACTTTTTGCAAAACGCTTAACCAATCTATTGGTGCGTTCAACAATGCCATTAGCCTGGGGATAACAGGGAGTATGAAATACCCATCGAATCCCTTCTTCCTTGGCCCAATCTTGTACCACCGAAGCCGTAAAGTGTGAAACGTTATCACTCTGGATTTCGTCGGGAAGGGGAAGTGTGCTGAACCACCCTGTTAGGCCTTTCACTGTGTTGTCCCTCGTAGCTGGTTTGAAACTGCTGGCCATACTGAGGCTGGAGATAATCTCCACTCCTACCAGGACATATCTTTTCCCACCTGATGATCTCAAGGGCCCAATATAATCAAGCTGCCATGAATGCCACAACGCTTTCTTGTCCCGCATGTGTAAGGGAGGCGCCTTACTCGGATGATCTTTGCTGAGTCGTAGGCGACATTGTGAACAGGCAGTTACTATTTGTTCGCACAGCTTAACTGACACAAGCCACCCACCTTCCCGATACAGGTCAGGACGGCCTGTGCGGCCACGTTTAACATGTAACGATTCAAGTAAGCGTTCCCATTCCCGACCATCATCTACAATGTCAATTTGTTGCAGCCGCGTGAGGCCATCTACCTGTTGGTTGAACTGAGCAGTGATCGAGTTTGAACGATCGTGGCCTTTTACCCAAGCAACGTGCAATGGTCTCTGTCCTCCTATTTCCAACAGTTGCTTCCAATTATCTGTCTCCCAAACTGGGACTCTGTTCACCTGCCAATCGTTGGCTGCCCAGTGTCCTAGCCATTCAGTGGCTCCTTTAAGAACAGCATATGACTCAGCGTAAAAGGAGGTGGCTCCATGTTGTGCAGCTAGTAGGACAGCTCTGAGTTCCCCTACCCTCCCCTATTTCAATTGCTCTTTCTCCCGTTGTTACTTCCAGTGCTACGGCCTTATATTTGCACTTATTTTTTTAACGGTGAGATGACGCACCAGTAAACCACACTCCTCTAAGATCACTGCTGTCCCTCAAAGGAGGTGCTTCTTGGATCGGAGATGGTCTGTTTGGTGGGGATTGGAACAATAGGGCACCATCTATATCCTTTGGTATCCTTGTGAAGTAGCCTTGGATACTTTAACACTGCCTTCAGAGACTGGCTTGATTTCATTAATGCCTTCTAAATAAGCATACCACTTTCGAACTGTAGGTCTCTGGGCAATGCCAGCTGGTGGTGGTGTCCCTTTAAGGACCACATCTGGGAGGCGAAAAGGTCCCAGGAAAGATCACACTCTGTTCTCTTCTTATCTGCTCTGCTCGTTGCAACGCTCGCACCAGGGACAGTAAACCCTTCTCCAGGTCTGAATAGCTGCATTCAGTATCATTGAAGGAGTGGGAGCAAAATTCTAATGGTCTCTCCGGTCCTGCTGGTCCCTTCTGCCATAAATTACAACGGGAACCATGTTCACTGAGCCCCCATTCTACATGGACAGGGTCAGTTGGATGTATGGGGCCAAGTTGTTGGAATAACCTTAGCTCCTTTATTAGTAATTGCAGAGCATTAGTGTGTTGTTCAGTCCACACCCAGGATTTACCCTTTTTTGGCAAGCTATGAAGGGGGCGAGCAATGATGGAAAAGCCAGGGATGTGTTTACGCCAATAACTTAAAGTTCCCAGGACCTGCTGTAACTCCTTCGTGCTGGAAGGATTCTGTCCATGTTCTATTTTTTCAGGGTATCCTGAGGGACAGAAGCAGCTCCCTTAATCCACCAGACCCCCAGGAATTTAACTTCCTGTGCGGGTCCCTGACACTTTGAGTCGGGTCTACGTGAGGCACCCACTAACACTTCTGCCCTAGTCATTCGCTGCTCTCCCGGCAACCAGAGGTTAATTTTTGCAGTGGGGCATGTTTTTACCACACCATCAATTCCTGTGAAGTTGACTCTGCGTCGGGTGGGATTTATACCTAGAAGTTGTGCTGTTTCGTTAGTGATTGCAGACATTTGGGCTCCGGTATCAATAATAAAATTTACCAATATCTTCCGGGGTCCAACAGGAATGACAATAACAGGTTCGGAGTCTTTATGAGAGCGCCATTGGATTGCTAGTACCTGCCCGACAGGGTTGCTCAGTGCCCTCCCCGGGGATAGGAGTGTTGTGGCTGGGACTCTGTCAAATCAATCAAGTTATGTTCCGGTGCAGAAGGCACAGTTTTCTCACGGCTTGGGGATTCTCTGGTTAGACTTTTCTCCCCAGCCGCATTATTCTTTCTAGGTAGAGATTGGACTAGCGTACGGAGATCTCCCGTAGGGTCACCGTGCAAGAATTGTCGGGGCACCCCTAATTGTAGGGCTTTACGCCACAACTCATTCCGGTCCTTATCAGGCTTAAACCTTCCCTCTGATTTAGGGTTTTGAGTGTGAGTTTGGACTTGGCGAACCTTTCGCGGGTGTTCGGAGGATTTCTCACTAGTTTGGCTGGCCCAGCCCATTCGGCGCCCATATTGATCTATTTCCTGTACATTCCAGGTGGGCATGTAGTGACGACGGCCCCGCCCATGAGCACCCCGAGCATCCCGTATACGATCTTGAGTGCGAACAAGGAACGGTTTCAGGCAACCGGGAAGACCACGGATGAGAGGGGCTAATCGATCGGGGTCGATAGGGGCTGACATTGGGGATTTCCGAAATTCCTCTCTGTCATACATGGCTTGCAGACAAGCTGCTTTCCGTACAGCCGCAAACAGATCAGAGTAGCCTGTAGCTCTAATCTCTAACGGCTCCCCCCTCTCTCGCGGATCCATACCCCCTGCCCAAAAGGCTGCTCGAGCGGTTAGGGAATAATTATGATCCCCAGGCATAGTGGTTAAAAACACTCCTGGTCCCCAAGAGTCTCCTGCTTCTTCCTCACTCAGCATAATTCTGCCCCCCCCTTCAGAAGAAACTCGCCACACGTACTCAACAGCTGACTCTTCTGGTCGCCTCGAATATTTCTCCCTTATTTTTGTTAACTCGGTTGGTGTCCATGGAACGGTACGCACAGTGGTGTGAATTTCATCACCATCATCAACTGCAGTTTCAGTTTTAACCAGAGGACGTAAAGGAAAAACTTGGGATTTCAAAGTAAAAGTCCTTTCCTCCTCATCTTCTTCGTCATCCTCACTATTAGACAAAAAAATCTCCGGTCTGGGTTCCGGAATTTGGATAACACATTAACTTACGAATCTGTTGGACCTGGGTCGAGGGCTGCATTTTATCTAAGAGCCCGGTCACCCTTTCAATAACATTTTAAGTTGGCGATTTTCACTCCCAAGTTGAGCATTCCGGTTTCCTAAACATTCATTCTCACTCACAAGCTTATCGACTTGAGTTCTTAATCTTTCTCCTGTCTCCTTTTGCAAGGCTAATGATGACTTCAGCACCTCATTCTCCGATTTCAGGGTTGCATATTCTACAGCTGAAATCAGATTAGGAGCGGGGGTTTCTCTAGCTTCTTGTTGTGCACAAGATAAACAGGCGCCTAACACAGCACAAATCACACCCTTGCCTTTCCCCGCTCTGAGCTTCTGTGAAACCCGACGCTCTTCAATACGTTCCACCACTTTCTCTTCATCCTTCCAAAATTTTTGGGCCCACTCCTTCCCAGCCTGGGAAGGGGCACAATCATATTTTTGCAGCAGTTTATCCATGGCAATCCTGCCGACTACACCAAATTCTGTTGCGTGAAACGGGGCCAAGCGGTTTTGGCAGAAGATAAACCCCCTTGCGTTCTAACACTCCTCACCGAGGTGGGAGGCCAGGTGCGGCTGGGTTTCAATTCTGAGTGATGCCCAATTCAGCACTATCAGCCCAATCGCGTTTAATATGTGTTAAACTATTACGATTTGGAGACACTAATAGTGGGCTGCACCTTCAGTCTAGTCGTGCTCCTGAACCAGCACGGCCTCTCTCAAGTTTTGGTCGCGTTCAGTGAGAAAGCGAAACGACTAGCTACTGAAACAGTGCAGTTTATTTAAACAACAGATATACAGGTTCTTTAGGATTGCCGGTGATAAATACACTGTCTGCAAAGCACGTGCAAATAAAGACATTGTTAAATAGACAAACGCGTGACAAAATTATAAACGATACAGCCTGGCTATAAATGTAGGGTAGAGATTCTCTAGAGAAATTTCTAGAGTCCCCGAGAAAGCACTCGGTGTAATCAAAGTCTTACCCAAAGGCGTCCTTATGGGGGGAAGAAAGGCTCAGCCCGTCGACTGATCCCAGAAAACAGCGGTGGGATTCTTCGCGATGGTGTCTTCCCAGACATTCCCCCTCTCTTGGGCTATTTTTATATTATTTTTTTAACTTCAAAGTGGAGTTTGAGTGACTTTAGTCATATGTACTTTTATTATGATTAATGTACTCAAGGAGGAGTGTTCACACCTCGGGGGCGGATAGCCTCCGGGATGGAGGTGTGTTTTGGTACATTGTGGTGAGCAAAGTTCGCACAAAAGGACAGCATTTCATCAACATTTGACGAAATGTTGGCTCGGGTGGCGTGTAAGCCGCTTATCAGTTCCGTAGTACCATCTCGTCCCCATATCTGCTATTCGTCACAAGGGAAGGCCACGGAACAAGCGCGTTCCGTTCCATCCCTCGTGTAGTTTCGCAAACAACCTTGTACAGGGAATCACAGCTGTTGCATTCTTCGTGTGCTAGCTGCGGCTGTATTCTACCTCAGAAGCCTCTTGATTTTATGACTTTCCTTAATGTGTGAACAATGCTGTATTTTTGTATTCTTGGCCAATTTAGTAATTATTCCACAAGAACACACATTGGTTGCCGATTTATCAACGGGTCTAATCACCACAGGCCAACTGTAATTAAAACCATCTATGTAGACTCTACCAAAGCGGACAAATACAACACTGATTGTTACAAAATTATGGAGCCAAATTCAGATTGCTGGCACAATTTCACTTTCATCAAACCTACAGTAGTGTACTGTATTTGGGGCTACAAGGGCACAGAATTGTTATTTGAATTTATGATTGACTCAAATACACCTGAACTTGCTGAAATGAATCCAGAACCTACACCCCACAAACTCTCAAAGGCTCTCTCTTCTAAGAGAAAAAAAAAAAAAACCACCTCTCTCTTTTCTAAGCCCTCCATTAGACTAACTCCTTACATTTTCAACATTGGCCCTTACGTTATTAAACACACACAGGTCAACAACAGGTACTGTTTAATCCCACATATTCCCTCAAACGAGCAGAATTGTCAATGCAGATTAAAATCTCTGCGATCAAACCCACCTGCTCACCATTCCTGAGTACATCTTATGCAGAATGGTCAGCATGGTTACGCAAACGAACTCTTGCCACTTCACACGGACGGAAGAGGGATGCGACTGGTATCTTAGGAACAGGCCTGGGAGTCTTGAATAGTATAGATGCTGAGATACTTGCCAACAAACTAGTCACAACCGCTACTGATCTGGACAAATTAAGACATCCCCTACGGTCCTCTCTATTAGCATTGGGAAACCACCAACGGCTTTTATAGAATATATTGCCTCAATGGGAAGAAACGGGTGAAAAAGACCATCAGCTGATCACAGATGCACTTGGTACAACTCAAACCAATGTTTCCTTGGCTCTTAGTTGTATCCAAGCCCAATTGTGGATGCAATCTATGACAGCCGCAATCATAAGGGAAGGTGAAGAAGGCACCTTGCCCACCGAAATTCGAAAAGTAATATGGGATAACGCAATTGAATTTGAGAAAAAATTTCAGTCCAGGTGGTATCTGGTTAATTTCACCTACGATCCCACTGAGAGCAAAGCCACAGCTTTTGTCTTAACGATACGCAATGCCTCCGTATACACCACATACCCAATCATCGCACTGGGGTTGAATCACCAAGGAGCTCTACTCTATCCAACACAGCACAGAGGTTGGGCACGACAAAATGAGACTAAATGGCAAACTGCTGATGTTGACGCATGCGTTTCACGAGACCAACAAGGATTCATTTGTGAGAGTAATACTCTCAAAGCACAAGACCTTTGTCTTGACACCAACCAGAATGTTTGTCACTTTGAGACACATCCCGATGAAACCCCAGAGACTGTGCTTGACTATATTGGGAAAGGGTGCGTTAGCATGAGGTCTCCCTGTAGTCTTGTATTCAGAGATGACATAGTAATCACTCAAATCTTTGTGTTTGAACTTTACTAACACAAAGTTACGGGATGCGACTTCAATTATTAAGCTCCTGTTACGTCTTTTCAATTGCTACAACCTAATTATACGTTGATTCGAGATTGTTGCCTGCCCCTATCGGAATGAATCTCTCCCTGGTGAAGAAGCTGCTAAAACACAATGAATTGAAGCGACTCTTGAAAGAGGCCCAAGAAAATAGACAGACAACTTTGATTACCGTCCATCATCAGGTTGAAGAAATACACCAAGCGTTGGAAAGAGTGAAGAGAGGCGAAGGACATAGATGGGGAGATCCTCTTTTTGGATGGTCACCGACAGTTACAGGACTTTATAACAAGATGCTTCACTCTGTTGTTGTTTTACTAATACTCACTGTATTGTGCTTTGCTTAGACAATTGTTTTGCATGTTAGACTTTGGATTATGATGAAAAGTTTAAATCGCTTGATCACTCCGCGAGAAGGATTTCCACTTGATATCCCTCAGCACAAGAACACATGTGATCTTTCTTATCAGTGTTGAGTACGTCGACCTTGACTGACTGTAGACAAAGCTTTCCCTGCAGGCTCTTTGCGCGGGGGACCCATCTCCAGCCGTATGGCCATTTTTGTGCCTGGCGCGGCGCCAAGTGGGAAAGGGTGGTGTCGAGGCTGAAGGCAGCAGGAAAGCCCGCAGCCCCCAGGTCTGTGGGGCTACGCAAGCGGTTCCCAAAGAGCTTTAGAACAAGGCATAGTTTTCCCTGCTGGCTCTTTGGGCAGGGGACCCATCTCCAGCCATATGGCCATTTTTGTGCCTGGCGCGGCGCCAAGTTGGAAAGCGTGGCTTTGAGTCTGAAGGCAGCAGGAAAGCCCGCAGCCCCCAGGTCTGTGGGGCTACGCAAGCGGTTCCCAAAGAGCTTTAGAACAAGGCATAGTTTTCCCTGCTGGCTCCTTGGGCGGGGGACCCATCTCCAGCCGTATGGCCATTTTTGTGCCTAGCGCGACGCCAAGTGGGAAAGGGTGGCTTTGAGGCTGAAGGCAGCAGCAAAGCCTGCAGCCCCCAGGTCTGTGGGGCTACGCAAGCGGTTCCCAAAGAGCTTTAGAACAAGGCATAGTTTTCCCTGCTGGCTCTTTGGGCATGGGACCCATCTCCAGCCGTATGGCCATTTTTGTGCCTGGCGCGGCGCCAAGTGTGAAAGGGTGGCTTTGAGGCTGAAGGCAGCAAGACAGCCCGCAGCCCCCAGGTCTGTGTGGCTACGCAAGCGGTTCCCAAAGAGCTTTAGAACAAGGCATAGTTTTCCCTGCTGGCTCCTGGGGCGGGGGACCCATCTCCAGCCGTATGGCCATTTTTGTGCCTAGCGCGACGCCATGTGGGAAAGCGTGGCTTTGAGGCTGAAGGCAGCAGCAAAGCCCGCAGCCCCCACGTCTGTGGGACAACGCAAGCGGTTCCCAAAGAGCTTTAGAACAAGGCATAGTTTTCCCTGCTGGCTCTTTGGGCGGGGGACCCATCTCCAGCCGTATGGCCATTTTTGAGCCTGGCGCGGCGCCAAGTGGGAAAGGGTGGTTTTGAGGCTGAAGGCAGCAGCAAAGCCTGCAGCCCTAAGGTCTGTGGGGCTACGCAAGCGGTTCCCAAAGAGCTTTAGAACAAGGCATAGTTTTCCCTGCTGGCTCTTTGGGCGGCGGACACATGTCGAGTCGTATGGCCATTTTTGTGCCTGGCGCGGCGCCAAGTGGGAAAGGGTGGTGTCGAGTCTGAAGGCAGCAGGAAAGCCCGCAGCCCCCAGGTCTGTGGGGCTACGCAAGCGGTTCCCAAAGAGCTTTAGAACAAGGCATAGTTTTCCCTGCTGGCTCTTTGGGCGGGGGACCCATCTCCAGCCGTATGGCCATTTTTGTGCCTGATAGGGCGCCAAGTGGGAAAGGGTGGTGTCGAGGCTGAAGACAGCAGGAAAGCCCGCAGCCCCCACGTCTGTGGGGCCAAGCAAGCGGTTCCCAAAGAGCTTTAGAACAAGGCATAGTTTTCCCTGCTGGCTCTTTGGGCGTGGGACCCATCTCCAGACGTATGGCTATTTTTGTGCCTGGCGCGGTGCGTAGTGGCATAGGGTGGTTTTGAGGCTGAAGGCAGCAGGAAAGCCCGCAGCCCCCACGTCTGTGGGCCCAAGCAAGCGGTTCCCAGAGAGCTTTAGAACAAGGCATAGTTTTCCCTGCTGGCTCTTTGGGCGGGGGACCCATCTCCAGCCATATGGCCATTTTTGTGGCTGGCGCGGTGCGTAGTGGGAAAGGGTGGTTTTGAGGCTGAAGGCAGCAGGAAAGCCCGCAGCCCCCAGGTCTGTGGGGCCAAGCAAGCCGTTCCCAAAGAGCTTTAGAACAAGGCATAGTTTTCCCTGCTGGCTCTTTGGGCGGGGGACCCATCTCCAGCCATAGGCCATTTTTGTGCCTGGCGCGGCGCCAAGTGGGAAAGGGTGGCTTTGAGGCTGAAGGCAGCAGCAAAGCCCGCAGCCCCCAGGTCTGTGGGGCTACGCAAGCGGTTCCCAAAGAGCTTTAGAACAAGGCATAGTTTTCCCTGCTGGCTCTTTGGGCGGGGGACCCATCTCCAGCCGTATGGCCATTTTTGTGCCTGATAGGGCGCCAAGTGGGAAAGGGTGGTGTCGAGGCTGAAGGCAGCAGGAAAGCCCGCAGCCTCCAGGTCTGTGGGGCTACGCAAGCGGTTCCCAAAGAGCTTTAGAACAAGGCATAGTTTTCCCTGCTGGCTCTTTGGGCTGGGGACCCATCTCCAGCCGTATGGCCATTTTTGTGCCTGGCGCGGTGCCAAGTGGGAAAGGGTGGTGTCGAGGCTGAAGGCAGCAGGAAAGCCCGCAGTCCCCAGGTCTGTGGGGCTACGCAAGCGGTTCCCAAAGAGCTTTAGAACAAGGCATAGTTTTCCCTGCTGGCTCTCTGGGCGGGGACCCATCTCCAGCCGTATGGCCATTTTTGAGCCTGGCGCGGCGCCAGGTGGGAAAGGGTGGCTTTGAGGCTGAAGGCAGGAGCAAAGCCTGCAGCCCCCAGGTCTGTGGGGCTACGCAAGCGGTTCCCAAAGAGCTTTAGAACAAGGCATAGTTTTCGCTGCTGGCTCTTTGGGCGGGGGACCCATCTCCAGCCGTATGGCCATTTTTGTGCCTGATAGGGCGCCAAGTGGGAAAGGGTGGCTTTGAGGCTGAAGGCAGGAGCAAAGCCTGCAGCCCCCAGGTCTGTGGGGCTACGCAAGCGGTTCCCAAAGAGCTTTAGAACAAGGCATAGTTTTCCCTGCTGGCTCTTTTGGCAGGGGACCCATCTCCAGCCGTGTGGCCATTTTTGTCCCTGGCCCGGCGCCAAGTGGGAAAGGGTGGTGTAGAGGCTGAAGGCAGCAGCAAAGACTGCAGCCCCCAGGTCTGTGGGGCCAAGCAAGCCGTTCCCAAAGAGCTTTAGAACAAGGCCTAGTTTTCCCTGCTGGCTCTTTGGGCGGGGGACCCATCTCCAGCCGTATGGCCATTTTTGTGCCTGGCACGGCGCCAAGTGGGAAAGGGTGGCTTTGAGGCTGAAGGCAGCAGCAAAGCCCGCAGCCCCCAGGTCTGTGGGGCTACGCAAGCGGTTCCCAAAGAGCTTTAGAACAAGGCATAGTTTTCCCTGCTGGCTCTTTGGGCGGGGGACCCATCTCCAGCCGTATGGCCATTTTTGTGCCTGGCCCGGCGCCAAGTGGGAAAGGGTGGCTTTGAGGCTGAAGGCAGCAGCAAAGCCCGCAGCCCCCAGGTCTGTGGGGCTACGCAAGCGGTTCCCAAAGAGCTTTAGAACAAGGCATAGTTTTCCCTGCTGGCTCTCTGGGCGGGGGACCCATCTGCAGCCGTATGGCCATTTTTGAGCCTGGAGCAGTGCCAAGTGGGAAAGGGTGTTGTCGAGGCTGAAGGCAGCAGGAAAGCCCGCAGCCCCCAGGTCTGTGGGGCTACGCAAGCGGTTCCCAAAGAGCTTTAGAACAAGGCATAGTTTTCCCTGCTGGCTCTTTGGGCGGGGGACCCATCTCCAGCCGTATGGCCATTTTTGAGCCTGGCGCGGCGCCAAGTGGGAAAGGGTGGTGTCGAGGCTGAAGGCAGCAGGAAAGCCCGCAGCCCCCATGTCTGTGGGGCCAAGCAAGCGGTTCCCAAAGAGCTTTAGAACAAGGCATAGTTTTCCCTGCTGGCTCTTTGGGCGGGGGACCCATCTCCAGCCATAGGCCATTTTTGTGCTTGATAGGGCGCCAAGTGGGAAAGGGTGGCTTTGAGGCTGAAGGCAGCAGGAAAGCCTGCAGCCCCCAGGTCTGTGGGGCTACGCAAGCGGTTCCCAAAGAGCTTTAGAACAAGGCATAGTTTTCCCTGCTGGCTCTTTGTTCGGGGGACCCATCTCCAGCCATAGGCCATTTTTGTGCCTGGCCCGGCGCCCAGTGGGAAAGGGTGGCTTTGAGGCTTGAAGGCAGCAGGAAAGCCCGCAGCCCCCAGGTCTGTGGGGCTACGCAAGCGGTTCCCAAAGAGCTTTAGAACAAGGCATAGTTTTCCCTGCTGGCTCTTTGGGCGGGGGACCCATCTCCAGCCGTATGGCCATTTTTGTGCCTGGCGCAGCGCCAAGTGGGAAAGGGTGGTTTTGAGGCTGAAGGCAGCAGCAAAGCCTGCAGCCCCCAGGTCTGTGGGGCTACGCAAGCGGTTCCCAAAGAGCTTTAGAACAAGGCATAGTTTTCCCTGCTGGCTCTTTGGGCGGGGGACCCATCTGCAGACATATGGCCATTTTTGTGCCTGGCCGGGGGCCAAGTGGGAAAGGGTGGCTTTGAGGCTGAAGGCAGCAGGAAAGCCCGCAGCCCCCAGGTCTGTGCGGCTACGCAAGCGGTTCCCAAAGAGCTTTAGAACAAGGCATAGTTTTCCCTGCTGGCTCTTTGGGCGGGGGACCCATCTCCAGCCGTACGGCCATTTTTGTGCCTGGCGCGGCGCCAAGAGGGAAAGGGTGGTGTCGAGGCTGAAGGCAGCAGGAAAGCCCGCAGCCCCCAGGTCTGTGGGGCTACGCAAGCGGTTCCCAAAGAGCTTTAGAACAAGGCATAGTTTTCCCTGCTGGCTCTTTGGGAGGGGGACCCATCTCCAGCCATATGGCCATTTTTGTGCCTGGCGAAGCCCCAAGTGCGAAAGGGTGGCTTTGAGGCTGAAGGCAGCAGGAAAGCCCCCAGCCCCCAGGTCTGTGGGGCTACGCAAGCGGTTCCCAAAGAGCTTTAGAACAAGGCATAGTTTTCCCTGCTGGCTCTTTGGGCGGGGGACCCATCTCCAGCCGTATGGCCATTTTTGTGGCTGATAGGGCGCCAAGTGGGAAAGGGTGGTGTCGAGGCTGAAGACAGCAGGAAAGCCCGCAGCCCCCACGTCTGTGGGGCCAAGCAAGCGGTTCCCAAAGAGCTTTAGAACAAGGCATAGTTTTCCCAGCTGGCTTTTTGAGCGTGGGACCCATCTCCAGACGTATGGCCATTTTTGTGCCTGGCGCGGTGCGTAGTGGGAAAGGGTGGTGTCGAGGCTGAAGGCAGCAGCAAAGCCTGCAGCCCCCAGGTCTGTGGGGCCAAGCAAGCGGTTCCCAAAGAGCTTTAGAACAAGGCATAGTTTTCCCTGCTGGCTCTTTGAGCATGGGACCCATCTCCAGCCGTATGGCCATTTTTGTCCCTGGCCCGGCGCCAAGAGGGAAAGGGTCGCTTTGAGGCTGAAGGCAGCAGGAAAGCCCGAAGCCCCCAGGTCTGTGGGGCTACGCAAGCGGTTCCCAAAGAGCTTTAGAACAAGCATAGTTTTCCCTGCTCGCTCTTTGGGAGGGGGACCCATCTCCAGCCGTATGGCCATTTTTGTGCCTGGCGAAGCCCCAAGTGCGAAAGGGTGGCTTTGAGGCTGAAGGCAGCAGGAAAGCCCGCAGCCCCCAGGTCTGTGGGGCTACGCAAGCGGTTCCCAAAGAGCTTTAGAACAAGGCATAGTTTTCCCTGCTGGCTCTCTGGGCGGGGGACCCATCTCCAGCCGTATGGCCATTTTTGAGCCTGGAGCAGTGCCAAGTGGGAAAGGGTGGTGTCGAGGCTGAAGGCAGCAGGAAAGCCCGCAGCCCCCAGGTCTGTGGGGCTACGCAAGCAGTTCCCAAAGAGCTTTAGAACAAGGCATAGTTTTCCCTGCTGGCTCTTTGGGCGGGGGACCCATCTCCAGCCATAGGCAATTTTTGTGCCTGGCCCGGCGCCCAGTGGGAAAGGGTGGCTTTGAGGCTTGAAGGCAGCAGGAAAGCCCGCAGTCCCCAGGTCTGTGGGGCTACGCAAGCGGTTCCCAAAGAGCTTTAGAACAAGGCATAATTTTCCCTGCTGGCTCTTTGGGCGGGGGACCCATCTCCAGCCATATGGCCATTTTTGTGCCTGGCGCAGCGCCAAGTGGGAAAGGGTGGTTTTGAGGCTGAAGGCAGCAGCAAAGCCTGCAGCCCCCAGGTCTGTGGGGCTACGCAAGCGGTTCCCAAAGAGCTTTAGAACAAGGCATAGTTTTCCCTGCTGGCTCTTTGGGCGGGGGACCCATCTCCAGCCGTATGGCCATTTTTGTGCCTGGCGCGGCGCCAAGTGGGAAAGGGTGGTGTTGAGGCTGAAGGCAGCAGGAAAGCCCGCAGCCCCCAGGTCTGTGAGGCTACGCAAGCGGTTCCCAAAGAGCTTTAGAACAAGGCATAGTTTTCCCTGCTGGCTCTTTGGGCAGGGGACCCATCTCCAGCCATAGGCCATTTTTGTGCTTGATAGGGCGCCAAGTGGGAAAGGGTGGTGTCGAGGCTGAAGGCAGCAGGAAAGCCCGCAGCCCCCAGGTCTGTGCGGCTACGCAAGCGGTTCCCAAAGAGCTTTAGAACAAGGCATAATTTTCCCTGCTGGCTCTCTGGGCGGGGGACCCATCTCCAGCCGTACGGCCATTTTTGTGCCTGGCGCGGCGCCAAGAGGGAAAGGGTGGTGTCGAGGCTAAAGGCAGCAGGAAAGCCCGCAGCCCCCAGGTCTGTGGAGCTACGCAAGCAGTTCCCAAAGAGCTTTAGAACAAGGCATAGTTTTCCCTGCTGGCTCTTTGGGCGGGGGACCCATCTCCAGCCGTATGGCCATTTTTGTGCCTGGCGCGGTGCCAAGTGTGAAAGGGTGGCTTTGAGGCTGAAGGCAGCAGGAAAGCCCGCAGCCCCCAGGTCTGTGGGGCTACGCAAGCGGTTCCCAAAGAGCTTTAGAACAAGGCATAGTTTTCCCTGCTGGCTCTTTGGGCATGGGACCCATCTCCAGCCGTATGGCCTTTTTTGTGCCTGATAGGGCGCCAAGTGGGAAAGGGTGGCTTTGAGGCTAAAGACAGCAGGAAAGCCTGCAGCCCCCAGGTCTGTGGGGCTACGCAAGCGGTTCCCAAAGAGCTTTAGAACAAGGCATAGTTTTCCCTGCTGGCTCTTTGGGTGGGGGACCCATCTCCAGCCGTATGTCCATTTTTGAGCCTGGAGCAGTGCCAAGTGGGAAAGGGTGGTTTTGAGGGTGAAGGCAGCAGGAAAGCCCGCAGCCCCCAGGTCTGTGGGGCTACGCAAGCGGTTCCCAAAGAGCTTTAGAACAAGGCATAGTTTTCCCTGCTGGCTCTCTGGGCGGGGGACCCATCTCCAGCCGTATGGCCATTTTTGTGCCTGGCGCGGCGCCAAGTGGGAAAGGGTGGTGTCGAGGCTGAAGGCAGCAGGAAAGCCCGCAGCCCCCACGTCTGTGGGGCCAAGCAAGCGGTTCCCAAAGAGCTTTAGAACAAGGCATAGTTTTCCCTGCTGGCTCTTTGGGCCTGGGACCCATCTCCAGCCATAGGCCATTTTTGTGCTTGATAGGGCGCCAAGTGGGAAAGGGTGGCTTTGAGGCTGAAGGCAGCAGGAAAGCCTGCAGCCCCCAGGTCTGTGGGGCTACACAAGCAGTTCCCAAAGAGCTTTAGAACAAGGCATAGTTTTCCCTGCTGGCTCTTTGGGCCTGGGACCCATCTCCAGCCATAGGCCATTTTTGTGCCTGGCCCGGCGCCCAGTGGGAAAGGGTGGCTTTGAGGCTTGAAGGCAGCAGGAAAGCCCGCAGCCCCCAGGTCTGTGGGGCTACGCAAGCGGTTCCCAAAGAGCTTTAGAACAAGGCATAGTTTTCCCTGCTGGCTCTCTGGGCGGGGGACCCATCTCCAGCCGTATGGCCATTTTTGAGCCTGGCGCGGCGCCAAGTGGGAAAGGGTGGTGTCGAGGCTAAAGGCAGCAGGAAAGCCCGCAGCCCCCAGGTCTGTGGGGCTACGCAAGCGGTTCCCAAAGAGCTTTAGAACAAGGCATAGTTTTCCCTGCTGGCTCTCTGGGCGGGGGACCCATCTCCAGCCGTATGGCCATTTTTGAGCCTGGCGCGGCGCCAGGTGGGAAAGGGTGGCTTTGAGGCTGAAGGCAGGAGCAAAGCCTGCAGCCCCCAGGTCTGTGGTGCTACGCAAGCGGTTCCCAAAGAGCTTTAGAAGAAGGCACAGTTTTCCCAGCTGGCTCTTAGGGCATGGGACCCATCTCCAGCCATAGGCCATTTTTGTGCCTGGCGCGAAGCCAAGTGGGAAAGGGTGCTGTCGAGGCTGAAGGCAGCAGGAAAGCCCGCAGCCCCAAGGTCTGTGGGGCTACGCAAGCGGTTCCCAAAGAGCTTTAGAACAAGGCATAGTTTTCCCTGCTGGCTCTTTGGGCGGGGGACCCATCTCCAGTCGTATGGCTATTTTTATGCCTGGCGCGTTGCGTAGTGGGAAAGGGTGGTTTTGAGGCTGAAGGCAGCAGGAAAGCCCACAGCCCCCAGGTCTGTGGGGCTACGCAAGCGGTTCCCAAAGAGCTTTAGAACAAGGCATAGTTTTCCCTGCTCGCTCTTTGGGCGGGGGACCCATCTCCAGCCATAGGCCATTTTTGTGCCTGGCCCGGCGCCCAGTGGGAAAGGGTGGCTTTGAGGCTTGAAGGCAGCAGGAAAGCCCGCAGTCCCCAGGTCTGTGGGGCTACGCAAGCGGTTCCCAAAGAGCTTTAGAACAAGGCATAATTTTCCCTGCTGGCTCTTTGGGCGGGGGACCCATCTCCAGCCATATGGCCATTTTTGTGCCTGGCGCAGCGCCAAGTGGGAAAGGGTGGTTTTGAGGCTGAAGGCAGCAGCAAAGCCTGCAGCCCCCAGGTCTGTGGGGCTACGCAAGCGGTTCCCAAAGAGCTTTAGAACAAGGCATAGTTTTCCCTGCTGGCTCTTTGGGCGGGGGACCCATCTCCAGCCGTATGGCCATTTTTGTGCCTGGCCGGGGGCCAAGTGGGAAAGGGTGGTTTTGAGGCTGAAGGCATCAGGAAAGCCCGCAGCCCCCAGGTCTGTGAGGCTACGCAAGCGGTTCCCAAAGAGCTTTAGAACAAGGCATAGTTTTCCCTGCTGGCTCTTTGGGCAGGGGACCCATTTCCAGCCATAGGCCATTTTTGTGCTTGATAGGGCGCCAAGTGGGAAAGGGTGGTGTCGAGGCTGAAGGCAGCAGGAAAGCCCGCAGCCCCCAGGTCTGTGCGGCTACGCAAGCGGTTCCCAAAGAGCTTTAGAACAAGGCATAATTTTCCCTGCTGGCTCTCTGGGCGGGGGACCCATCTCCAGCCGTACGGCCATTTTTGTGCCTGGCGCGGCGCCAAGAGGGAAAGGGTGGTGTCGAGGCTAAAGGCAGCAGGAAAGCCCGCAGCCCCCAGGTCTGTGGAGCTACGCAAGCAGTTCCCAAAGAGCTTTAGAACAAGGCATAGTTTTCCCTGCTGGCTCTTTGGGCGGGGGACCCATCTCCAGCCGTATGGCCATTTTTGTGCCTGGCGCGGTGCCAAGTGTGAAAGGGTGGCTTTGAGGCTGAAGGCAGCAGGAAAGCCCGCAGCCCCCAGGTCTGTGGGGCTACGCAAGCGGTTCCCAAAGAGCTTTAGAACAAGGCATAGTTTTCCCTGCTGGCTCTTTGGGCATGGGACCCATCTCCAGCCGTATGGCCTTTTTTGTGCCTGATAGGGCGCCAAGTGGGAAAGGGTGGCTTTGAGGCTAAAGACAGCAGGAAAGCCTGCAGCCCCCAGGTCTGTGGGGCTACGCAAGCGGTTCCCAAAGAGCTTTAGAACAAGGCATAGTTTTCCCTGCTGGCTCTTTGGGTGGGGGACCCATCTCCAGCCGTATGTCCATTTTTGAGCCTGGAGCAGTGCCAAGTGGGAAAGGGTGGTTTTGAGGGTGAAGGCAGCAGGAAAGCCCGCAGCCCCCAGGTCTGTGGGGCTACGCAAGCGGTTCCCAAAGAGCTTTAGAACAAGGCATAGTTTTCCCTGCTGGCTCTCTGGGCGGGGGACCCATCTCCAGCCGTATGGCCATTTTTGTGCCTGGCGCGGCGCCAAGTGGGAAAGGGTGGTGTCGAGGCTGAAGGCAGCAGGAAAGCCCGCAGCCCCCACGTCTGTGGGGCCAAGCAAGCGGTTCCCAAAGAGCTTTAGAACAAGGCATAGTTTTCCCTGCTGGCTCTTTGGGCCTGGGACCCATCTCCAGCCATAGGCCATTTTTGTGCTTGATAGGGCGCCAAGTGGGAAAGGGTGGCTTTGAGGCTGAAGGCAGCAGGAAAGCCTGCAGCCCCCAGGTCTGTTTGGCTACGCAAGCAGTTCCCAAAGAGCTTTAGAACAAGGCATAGTTTTCCCTGCTGGCTCTTTGTTCGGGGGACCCATCTCCAGCCATAGGCCATTTTTGTGCCTGGCCCGGCGCCCAGTGGGAAAGGGTGGCTTTGAGGCTTGAAGGCAGCAGGAAAGCCCGCAGCCCCCAGGTCTGTGGGGCTACGCAAGCGGTTCCCAAAGAGCTTTAGAACAAGGCATAGTTTTCCCTGCTGGCTCTCTGGGCGGGGGACCCATCTCCAGCCGTATGGCCATTTTTGAGCCTGGCCCGGCGCCAAGTGGGAAAGGGTGGTGTCGAGGCTAAAGGCAGCAGGAAAGCCCGCAGCCCCCAGGTCTGTGGGGCTACGCAAGCGGTTCCCAAAGAGCTTTAGAACAAGGCATAGTTTTCCCTGCTGGCTCTCTGGGCGGGGGACCCATCTCCAGCCGTATGGCCATTTTTGAGCCTGGCGCGGCGCCAGGTGGGAAAGGGTGGCTTTGAGGCTGAAGGCAGGAGCAAAGCCTGCAGCCCCCAGGTCTGTGGTGCTACGCAAGCGGTTCCCAAAGAGCTTTAGAAGAAGGCATAGTTTTCCCAGCTGGCTCTTAGGGCATGGGACCCATCTCCAGCCATAGGCCATTTTTGTGCCTGGCGCGAAGCCAAGTGGGAAAGGGTGGTGTCGAGGCTGAAGGCAGCAGGAAAGCCCGCAGCCCCCAGGTCTGTGGGGCTACGCAAGCGGTTCCCAAAGAGCTTTAGAACAAGGCATAGTTTTCCCTGCTGGCTCTTTGGGCGGGGGACCCATCTCCAGTCGTATGGCTATTTTTATGCCTGGCGCGTTGCGTAGTGGGAAAGGGTGGTTTTGAGGCTGAAGGCAGCAGGAAAGCCTGCAGCCCCCAGGTCTGTGGGGCTACGCAAGCGGTTCCCAAAGAGCTTTAGAACAAGGCATAGTTTTCCCTGCTGGCTCTTTGGGCGGGGGACCCATCTCCAGCCGTATGGCCATTTTTGTGCCTGGCCCGGCGCCAAGTGGGAAAGGGTGGCTTTGAGGCTGAAGGCAGCAGGAAAGCCCGCAGCCCCCAGGTCTGTGCGGCTACGCAAGCGGTTCCCAAAGAGCTTTAGAACAAGGCATAGTTTTCCCTGCTGGCTCTTTGGGTGGGGGACCCATCTCCAGCCGTACGGCCATTTTTGTGCCTGGCGCGGCGCCAAGAGGGAAAGGGTGGTGTCGAGGCTGAAGGCAGCAGCAAAGCCTGCAGCCCCCAGGTCTGTGGGGCCAAGCAAGCGGTTCCCAAAGAGCTTTAGAACAAGGCATAGTTTTCCCTGCTGGCTCTTTGGGCGGTGGACCCATCTCCAGCCGAATGGCCATTTTTGTCCCTGGCCCGGCGCCAAGTGGGAAAGGGTGGCTTTGAGGCTGAAGGCAGCAGGAAAGCCCGCAGCCCGCAGGTCTGTGGGGCTACGCAAGCGGTTCCCAAAGAGCTTTAGAACAAGGCATAGTTTTCCCTGCTCGCTCTTTGGGCGGGGGACCCATCTCCAGCCATATGGCCATTTTTGTGCCTGGCGAAGCCCCAAGTGCGAAAGGGTGGCTTTGAGGCTGAAGGCAGCAGGAAAGCCCGCAGCCCCCAGGTCTGTGGGGCTACGCAAGCGGTTCCCAAAGAGCTTTAGAACAAGGCATAGTTTTCCCTGCTGGCTCTTTTGGCAGGGGACCCATCTCCAGCCGTATGGCCATTTTTGTGCCTGGCCCGGCGCCAAGTGGGAAAGGGTGGCTTTGAGACTGAAGGCAGCAGGAAAGCCCGCAGCCCCCAGGTCTGTGGGGCTACGCAAGCGGTTCCCAAAGAGCTTTAGAACAAGGCATAGTTTTCCCTGCTGGCTCTCTGGGCGGGGGACCCATCTCCAGCCGTATGGCCATTTTTGAGCCTGGAGCAGTGCCAAGTGGGAAAGGGTGGTGTCGAGGCTGAAGGCAGCAGGAAAGCCCGCAGCCCCCAGGTCTGTGGGGCTACGCAAGCAGTTCCCAAAGAGCTTTAGAACAAGGCATAGTTTTCCCTGCTGGCTCTTTGGGCGGGGGACCCATCTCCAGCCGTATGGCCATTTTTTTGCCTGGCCGGGGGCCAAGTGGGAAAGGGTGGTTTTGAGGCTGAAGGCAGGAGGAAAGCCCGCAGCCCCCACGTGTGTGGGGCTACGCAAGCGGTTCCCAAAGAGCTTTAGAACAAGGCATAGTTTTCCCTGCTGGCTCTTTGGGCATGGGACCCATCTCCAGCCATAGGCCATTTTTGTGCTTGATAGGGCGCCAAGTGGGAAAGGGTGGTGTCGAGGCTGAAGGCAGCAGGAAAGCCCGCAGCCCCCAGGTCTGTGCGGCTACGCAAGCGGTTCCCAAAGAGCTTTAGAACAAGGCATAATTTTCCCTGCTGGCTCTTTGGGCGGGGGACCCATCTCCAGCCGTACGGCCATTTTTGTGCCTGGCGCGGCGCCAAGAGGGAAAGGGTGGTGTCGAGGCTAAAGGCAGCAGGAAAGCCCGCAGCCCCCAGGTCTGTGGAGCTACGCAAGCAGTTCCCAAAGAGCTTTAGAACAAGGCATAGTTTTCCCTGCTGGCTCTTTGGGCGGGGGACCCATCTCCAGCCGTATGGCCATTTTTGTGCATGGCGCAGCGCCAAGTGGGAAAGGGTGGCTTTGAGGCTGAAGGCAGCAGGAAAGCCCGCAGCCCCCAGGTCTGTGGGGCTACGCAAGCGGTTCCCAAAGAGCTTTAGAACAAGGCATAGTTTTCCCTGCTGGCTCTTTGGGCATGGGACCCATCTCCACCCATAGGCCATTTTTGTGCCTAATAGGGCGCCAAGTGGGAAAGGGTGGCTTTGAGGCTAAAGACAGCAGGAAAGCCTGCAGCCCCCAGGTCTGTGGGGCTACGCAAGCGGTTCCCAAAGAGCTTTAGAACAAGGCATAGTTTTCCCTGCTGGCTCTTTGGGTGGGGGACCCATCTCCAGCCGTATGGCTATTTTTGTGCCTGACGCGGTGCGTAGTGGCATAGGGTGGTTTTGAGGCTGAAGGCAGCAGGAAAGCCCGCAGCCCCCACGTCTGTGGGGCCAAGCAAGCGGTTCCCAAAGAGCTTTAGAACAAGGCATAGTTTTCCCTGCTGGCTCTTTGGGCGGGGGACCCATCTCCAGCCGTATGGCCATTTTTGTGCATGGCGCGGTGCGTAGTGGGAAAGGGTGGTTTTGACGCTGAAGGCAGCAGGAAAGCCCGCAGCCCCCAGGTCTGTGGGGCTACGCAAGCGGTTCACCAAAGAGCTTTAGAACAAGGCATAGTTTTCCCTGCTGGCTCTTTGGGCGGGGGACCCATCTCCAGCCGTATGGCCATTTTTGTTCCTGGCCCGGCGCCAAGTGGGAAAGGGTGGTGTTGGGGCTGAAGGCAGCAGCAAAGACTGCAGCCCCCAGGTCTGTGGGGCCAAGCAAGCGGTTCCCAAAGAGCTTTAGAACAAGGCATATTTTTCCCTGCTGGCTCTCTGGGCGGGGGACCCATCTCCAGCCGTATGGCCATTTTTGTGCCTGGCAAGGCGCCAAGTGGGAAAGGGTGTCTTTGAGGCTGAAGGCAGCAGCAAAGCCCGCAGCCCCCAGGTCTGTGGGGCTACGCAAGCGGTTCCCAAAGAGCTTTAGAACAAGGCATAGTTTTCCCTGCTGGCTCTTTGGGCGGGGGACCCATCTCCAGCCGTATGGCCATTTTTGTGCCTGGCGCGGCGCCAAGTGGGAAAGGGTGGTGTCGAGGCTGAAGGCAGCAGGAAAGCCCGCAGCCCCCAGGTCTGTGGGGCCAAGCAAGCGGTTCCCAAAGAGCTTTAGAACAAGGCATAGTTTTCCCTGCTGGCTCTTTGGGCATGGGACCCATCTCCAGCCATAGGCCATTTTTGTGCTTGATAGGGCGCCAAGTGGGAAAGGGTGGCTTTGAGGCTGAAGGCAGCAGCAAAGACTGCAGCCCCCAGGTCTGTGGGGCCAAGCAAGCGGTTCCCAAAGAGCTTTAGAACAAGGCATAGTTTTCCCTGCTGGCTCTTTGGGCGGGGGACCCATCTCCAGCCACAGGCCATTTTTGTGCCTGGCCCGGCGCCCAGTGGGAAAGGGTGGCTTTGAGGCTTGAAGGCAGCAGGAAAGCCCGCAGCCCCCAGGTCTGTAGGGCTACGCAAGCGGTTCCCAAAGAGCTTTAAAACAAGGCATAATTTTCCCTGCTGGCTCTTTGGGCGGGGGACCCATCTCCAGCCGTATGGCCATTTTTGTGCCTGGCCGGGAGCCAAGTGGGAAAGGGTGGTTTTGAGGCTGAAGGCAGCAGGAAAGCCTGCAGCCCCCAGGTCTGTGGGGCTACGCAAGCGGTTCCCAAAGAGCTTTAGAACAAGGCATAGTTTTCCCTGCTGGCTCTTTGGGCATGGGACCCATCTCCAGCCATAGGCCATTTTTGTGCTTGATAGGGCGCCAAGTGGGAAAGGGTGGTGTCGAGGCTGAAGGCAGCAGCAAAGCCCGCAGCCCCCAGGTCTGTGGGGCTACGCAAGCGGTTCCCAAAGAGCTTTAGAACAAGGCATAGTTTTCACTGCTGGCTCTTTGGGCGGGGGACCCATCTCCAGCCGTATGGCTATTTTTGTGCCTGGCGCGGTGCGTAGTGGCATAGGATGGTTTTGAGGCTGAAGGCAGCAGGAAAGCCTGCAGCCCCCAGGTCTGTGCGGCTACACAAGCGGTTCCCAAAGAGCTTTAGAACAAGGCATAGTTTTCCCTGCTGGCTCTTTGGGCGGGGGACCCATCTCCAGCCGTATGGCTATTTTTGTGCCTGGCGCGGTGCGTAGTGGCATAGGATGGTTTTGAGGCTGAAGGCAGCAGGAAAGCCTGCAGCCCCCAGGTCTGTGCGGCTACACAAGCGGATCACAAAGATCTTTAGAACAAGGCATAGTTTTCCCTGCTGGCTCTTTGGGCGGGGGACCCATCTCCAGCCGTACGGCCATTTTTGCGCCTGGCCCGGCGCCAAGTGGGAAAGGGTGGCTTTGAGGCTGAAGGCAGCAGCAAAGCCCGCAGCCCCCAGGTCTGTGCGGCTACGCAAGCGGTTCCCAAAGAGCTTTAGAACAAGGCATAGTTTTCCCTGCTGGCTCTTTGGGCGGGAGACCCATCTCCAGCCATAGGCCATTTTTGTGCCTGGCGCGACGCCAAGTGGGAAAGGGTGTTGTCGAGGCTGAAGGCAGCAGGAAAGCCCGCAGCCCCCAGGTCTGTGGGGCCACACAAGCGGTTCCCAAAGAGCTTTAGAACAAGGCATAGTTTTCCCTGCTGGCTCTTTGGGCGGGGGACCCATCTCCAGCCGTATGGCCATTTTTGTGCCTGGCGCGGCGCCAAGTGGGAAAGGGTGGCTTTGAGGCTGAAGGCAGCAGCAAAGCCCGCAGCCCCCAGGTCTGTGGGGCTACGCAAGCAGTTCCCAAAGAGCTTTAGAACAAGGCATAGTTTTCCCTGCTGGCTCTTTAGGCATGGGACCCATCTCCAGCCATAGGCCATTTTTGTGCCTGATAGGGCGCCAAGTGGGAAAGGGTTGCTTTGAGGCTGAAGACAGCAGGAAAGCCCGCAGCCCCCAGGTCTGTGGGGCTACGCAAGCGGTTCCCAAAGAGCTTTAGAACAAGGCATAGTTTTCCCTGCTGGCTCTTTGGGCGGGGGACTCATCTGCAGACATATGGCCATTTTTGTGCCTGGCACGACGCCAAGTGGGAAAGGGTGGCTTTGACGCTGAAGGCAGCAGGAAAGCCCGCAGCCCCCAGGTCTGTGGGGCTACGCAAGCGGTTCCCAAAGAGCTTTAGAACAAGGCATAGTTTTCCCTACTGGCTCTTTGGGCGGGAGACCCATCTCCAGCCATAGGCCATTTTTGTGCCTGGCGCGACGCCAAGTGGGAAAGGGTGTTGTCGAGGCTGAAGGCAGCAGGAAAGCCCGCAGCCCCCAGGTCTGTGGGGCTACGCAAGCGGTTCCCAAAAAGCTTTAGAACAAGGCATAGTTTTCCCTGCTGGCTCTTTGGGCATGGGACCCATCTCCAGCCATAGGCCATTTTTGTGCCTGGCGCGACGCCAAGTGGGAAAGGGTGGTGTCGAGGTTGAAGGCAGCAGGAAAGCCTGCAGCCCCCAGGTCTGTGGGGCTACACAAGCGGTTCCCAAAGAGCTTTAGAACAAGGCATAGTTTTCCCTTCTGGCTCTTTGGGCATGGGACCCATCTCCAGCCGTATGGCCATTTTTGAGCCTGGCGCGGCGCCAAGTGGGAAAGGGTGGTGTCGAGGCTGAAGGCAGCAGGAAAGCCCGCAGCCCCCAGGTCTCTGGGGCTACGCAAGCGGTTCCCAAAGAGCTTTAGAACAAGGCATAGTTTTCCCTGCTGGCTCTTTGGGCGGGGGACCCATCTCCAGCCGTATGGCCATTTCTGTGCCTAGCGCGGCGCCAAATGGGAAAGGGTGGCTTTGAGGCTGAAGGCAGCAGGAAAGTCTGCAGCCCCCAGGTCTGTGGGGCTACGCAAGCGGTTCCCAAAGAGCTTTAGAACAAGGCATAGTTTTCCCTGCTGGCTCTTTGGGTGGGGGACCCATCTCCAGCCGTATGGCTATTTTTGTGCCTGACGCGGTGCGTAGTGGCATAGGGTGGTTTTGAGGCTGAAGGCATCAGGAAAGCCCGCAGCCCCCACGTCTGTGGGGCCAAGCAAGCGGTTCCCAAAGAGCTTTAGAACAAGGCATAGTTTTCCCTGCTGGCTCTTTGGGCGGGAGACCCATCTCCAGCCATAGGCCATTTTTGTGCCTGGCGCGACGCCAAGTGGGAAAGGGTGTTGTCGAGGCTGAAGGCAGCAGGAAAGCCCGCAGCCCCCAGGTCTGTGGGGCCACACAAGCGGTTCCCAAAGAGCTTTAGAACAAGGCATAGTTTTCCCTGCTGGCTCTTTGGGCGGGGGACCCATCTCCAGCCGTATGGCCATTTTTGTGCCTGGCGCGGCGCCAAGTGGGAAAGGGTGGCTTTGAGGCTGAAGGCAGCAGCAAAGCCCGCAGCCCCCAGGTCTGTGGGGCTACGCAAGCAGTTCCCAAAGAGCTTTAGAACAAGGCATAGTTTTCCCTGCTGGCTCTTTAGGCATGGGACCCATCTCCAGCCATAGGCCATTTTTGTGCCTGATAGGGCGCCAAGTGGGAAAGGGTTGCTTTGAGGCTGAAGACAGCAGGAAAGCCCGCAGCCCCCAGGTCTGTGGGGCTACGCAAGCGGTTCCCAAAGAGCTTTAGAACAAGGCATAGTTTTCCCTGCTGGCTCTTTGGGCGGGGGACCCATCTGCAGACATATGGCCATTTTTGTGCCTGGCACGACGCCAAGTGGGAAAGGGTGGCTTTGACGCTGAAGGCAGCAGGAAAGCCCGCAGCCCCCAGGTCTGTGGGGCTACGCAAGCGGTTCCCAAAAAGCTTTAGAACAAGGCATAGTTTTCCCTGCTGGCTCTTTGGGCATGGGACCCATCTCCAGCCATAGGCCATTTTTGTGCCTGGCGCGACGCCAAGTGGGAAAGGGTGGTGTCGAGGTTGAAGGCAGCAGGAAAGCCTGCAGCCCCCAGGTCTGTGGGGCTACACAAGCGGTTCCAAAAGAGCTTTAGAACAAGGCATAGTTTTCCCTGCTGGCTCTTTGGGCATGGGACCCATCTCCAGCCGTATGGCCATTTTTGTGCCTGGCGCGGCGCCAAGTGGGAAAGGGTGGTGTCGAGGCTGAAGGCAGCAGGAAAGCCCGCAGCCCCCAGGTCTGTGGGGCTACGCAAGCGGTTCCCAAAGAGCTTTAGAACAAGGCATAGTTTTCCCTGCTGGCTCTTTGGGCGGGGGACCCATCTCCAGCCGTATGGCCATTTTTGTGCCTGGCACGGCGCCAAATGGGAAAGGGTGGCTTTGAGGCTGAAGGCAGCAGGAAAGTCTGCAGCCCCCAGGTCTGTGGGGCTACGCAAGCGGTTCGCAAAGAGCTTTAGAACAAGGCATAGTTTTCCCTGCTGGCTCTTTGGGCGGGGGACCCATCTCCAGCCGTATGGCCATTTTTGTGCCTGGCCCGGCGCCAAGTGGGAAAGGGTGGTGTCGAGGCTGAAGGCAGCAGGAAAGCCCACAGCCCCCAGGTGTGTGGGGCTACGCAAGCGGTTCCCAAAGAGCTTTAGAACAAGGCATAGTTTTCCCTGCTGGCTCTTTGGGCGGGGGACCCATCTCCAGCCGTATGGCCATTTTTGTGCCTGGCGCGGTGCGTAGTGTGAAAGGGTGGTTTTGAGGCTGAAGGCAGCAGGAAAGCCTGCAGCCCACAGCTCTGTGGGACCAAGGAAGCTGTTCCCAAAGAGCTTTAGAACAAGGCATAGTTTTCCGTGATGGCTCTTTGGGCATGGGACCCATCTCCAGCCATAGGCCATTTTTGTGCCTGGCGCGGTGCGTAATGGGAAAGGGTGGCTTTGAGGCTGAAGGCAGCAGGAAAGCCCGCAGCCCCCAGGTCTGTGGGGCTACGCAAGCGGTTCCCAAAGAGCTTTAGAACAAGGCATAGTTTTCCTTGCTGGCTCTTTGGGCATGAGACCCATCTCCAGCCATAGGCCATTTTTGTGCCTGGCCCGGCGCCAAGTGGGAAAGGGTGGTGTCGAGGCTGAAGGCAGCAGCAAAGCCCGAAGCCCCCAGGTCTGTAGGGCTACGCAAGCGGTTCCCAAAGAGCTTTAGAACAAGGCATAGTTTTCCCTGCTGGCTCTTTGGGCGGGGGACCCATCTCCAGCCATAGGCCATTTTTGTGCCTGGCGCGACGCCAAGTGGGAAAGGGTGGTGTCGAGGTTGAAGGCAGCAGGAAAGCCTGCAGCCCCCAGGTCTGTGGGGCTACGCAAGCGGTTCCCAAAGAGCTTTAGAACAAGGCATAGTTTTCCCTGCTGGCTCCTTGGGCGGGGGACCCATCTCCAGCCGTATGGCCATTTTTGTGCCTGGCGCGGCGCCCAGTGGGAAAGGGTGGTGTCGAGGCTGAAGGCAGCAGGAAAGCCCGCAGCTCCCAGGTCTGTGTAGCTACGCAAGTGGTTCCCAAAGAGCTTTAGAACAAGGCATAGTTTTCCTTGCTGGCTCTTTGGGCAGGGGACCCATCTCCAGCCATATGGCCATTTTTGTGCCTGATGCGGCGTCCAGTGGAAAAGGGTGGCTTTGAGGTTGAAGGCAGCAGCAAAGCCTGCAGCCCCCAGGTCTGTGGGGCTACGCAAGCGGTTCCCAAAGAGCTTTAGAACAAGGCATAGTTTTCCCTGCTGGCTCTTTGGGCGGGGGACCCATCTCCAGCTGTATGGCCATTTTTGTGCCTGGCGCGGTGCCAAGTGGGAAAGGGTGGTGTCGAGTCTGAAGGCAGCAGGAAAGCCCGCAGCCCCCAGGTCTGTGGGGCTACGCAAGCGGTTCCCAAAGAGCTTTAGAACAAGGCATAGTTTTCCCTGCTGGCTCTTTGGGCATGGGACCCATCTCCAGCCATAGGCCATTTTTGTGCTTGATAGGGCGCCAAGTGGGAAAGGGTGCTGTCGAGGCTGAAGGCAGCAGGAAAGCCCGCAGCCCCCAGGTCTGTGCGGCTACGCAAGCGGTTCCCAAAGAGCTTTAGAACAAGGCATAATTTTCCCTGCTGGCTCTTTGGGCGGGGGACCCATCTCCAGCCGTACGGCCATTTTTGTGCCTGGCGCGGCGCCAAGAGGGAAAGGGTGGTGTCGAGGCTAAAGGCAGCAGGAAAGCCCGCAGCCCCCAGGTCTGTGGAGCTACGCAAGCAGTTCCCAAAGAGCTTTAGAACAAGGCATAGTTTTCCCTGCTGGCTCTTTGGGCGGGGGACCCATCTCCAGCCGTATGGCCATTTTTGTGCATGGCGCAGCGCCAAGTGGGAAAGGGTGGCTTTGAGGCTGAAGGCAGCAGGAAAGCCCGCAGCCCCCAGGTCTGTGGGGCTACGCAAGCGGTTCCCAAAGAGCTTTAGAACAAGGCATAGTTTTCCCTGCTGGCTCTTTGGGCATGGGACCCATCTCCACCCATAGGCCATTTTTGTGCCTAATAGGGCGCCAAGTGGGAAAGGGTGGCTTTGAGGCTAAAGACAGCAGGAAAGCCTGCAGCCCCCAGGTCTGTGGGGCTACGCAAGCGGTTCCCAAAGAGCTTTAGAACAAGGCATAGTTTTCCCTGCTGGCTCTTTGGGTGGGGGACCCATCTCCAGCCATATGGCTATTTTTGTGCCTGACGCGGTGCGTAGTGGCATAGGGTGGTTTTGAGGCTGAAGGCAGCAGGAAAGCCCGCAGCCCCCACGTCTGTGGGGCCAAGCAAGCGGTTCCCAAAGAGCTTTAGAACAAGGCATAGTTTTCCCTGCTGGCTCTTTGGGCGGGGGACCCATCTCCAGCCGTATGGCCATTTTTGTGCCTGGCGCGGTGCGTAGTGGGAAAGGGTGGTTTTGACGCTGAAGGCAGCAGGAAAGCCCGCAGCCCCCAGGTCTGTGGGGCTACGCAAGCGGTTCACCAAAGAGCTTTAGAAGAAGGCATAGTTTTCCCTGCTGGCTCTTTGGGCGGGGGACCCATCTCCAGCCGTATGGCCATTTTTGTCCCTGGCCCGGCGCCAAGTGGGAAAGGGTGGTGTTGGGGCTGAAGGCAGCAGCAAAGACTGCAGCCCCCAGGTCTGTGGGGCCAAGCAAGCGGTTCCCAAAGAGCTTTAGAACAAGGCATAGTTTTCCCTGCTGGCTCTCTGGGCGGGGGACCCATCTCCAGCCGTATGGCCATTTTTGTGCCTGGCGCGGGGCCAAGTGGGAAAGGGTGGCTTTGAGGCTGAAGACAGCAGCAAAGCCCGCAGCCCCCAGGTCTGTGGGGCTACGCAAGCGGTTCCCAAAGAGCTTTAGAACAAGGCATAGTTTTCCCTGCTGGCTCTTTGGGCGGGGGACCCATCTCCAGCCGTATGGCCATTTTTGTGCCTGGCGCGGCGCCAAGTGGGAAAGGGTGTTGTCGAGGCTGAAGGCAGCAGGAAAGCCCGCAGCCCCCAGGTCTGTGGGGCCAAGCAAGCGGTTCCCAAAGAGCTTTAGAACAAGGCATAGTTTTCCCTGCTGGCTCTTTGGGCATGGGACCCATCTCCAGCCATAGGCCATTTTTGTGCTTGATAGGGCGCCAAGTGGGAAAGGGTGGCTTTGAGGCTGAAGGCAGCAGCAAAGACTGCAGCCCCCAGGTCTGTGGGGCCAAGCAAGCGGTTCCCAAAGAGCTTTAGAACAAGGCATAGTTTTCCCTGCTGGCTCTTTGGGCGGGGGACCCATCTCCAGCCACAGGCCATTTTTGTGCCTGGCCCGGCGCCCAGTGGGAAAGGGTGGCTTTGAGGCTTGAAGGCAGCAGGAAAGCCCGCAGCCCCCAGGTCTGTAGGGCTACGCAAGCGGTTCCCAAAGAGCTTTAAAACAAGGCATAATTTTCCCTGCTGGCTCTTTGGGCGGGGGACCCATCTCCAGCCGTATGGCCATTTTTGTGCCTGGCCGGGAGCCAAGTGGGAAAGGGTGGTTTTGAGGCTGAAGGCAGCAGGAAAGCCCGCAGCCCCCAGGTCTGTGGGGCTACGCAAGCGGTTCCCAAAGAGCTTTAGAACAAGGCATAGTTTTCCCTGCTGGCTCTTTGGGCATGGGACCCATCTCCAGCCATAGGCCATTTTTGTGCTTGATAGGGCGCCAAGTGGGAAAGGGTGGTGTCGAGTCTGAAGGCAGCAGGAAAGCCCGCAGCCCCCAGGTCTGTGGGGCTACGCAAGCGGTTCCCAAAGAGCTTTAGAACAAGGCATAGTTTTCACTGCTGGCTCTTTGGGCGGGGGACCCATCTCCAGCCGTATGGCCATTTTTGTGCCTGGCGCGGTGCGTAGTGGCATAGGATGGTTTTGAGGCTGAAGGCAGCAGGAAAGCCTGCAGCCCCCAGGTCTGTGCGGCTACACAAGCGGTTCCCAAAGAGCTTTAGAACAAGGCATAGTTTTCACTGCTGGCTCTTTGGGCGGGGGACCCATCTCCAGCCGTATGGCTATTTTTGTGCCTGGCGCGGTGCGTAGTGGCATAGGATGGTTTTGAGGCTGAAGGCAGCAGGAAAGCCTGCAGCCCCCAGGTCTGTGCGGCTACACAAGCGGATCACAAAGATCTTTAGAACAAGGCATAGTTTTCCCTGCTGGCTCTTTGGGCGGGGGACCCATCTCCAGCCGTACGGCCATTTTTGCGCCTGGCCCGGCGCCAAGTGGGAAAGGGTGGCTTTGAGGCTGAAGGCAGCAGCAAAGCCCGCAGCCCCCAGGTCTGTGGGGCTACGCAAGCGGTTCCCAAAGAGCTTTAGAACAAGGCATAGTTTTCCCTGCTGGCTCTTTGGGCGGGGGACCCATCTGCAGACATATGGCCATTTTTGTGCCTGGCACGACGCCAAGTGGGAAAGGGTGGCTTTGACGCTGAAGGCAGCAGGAAAGCCCGCAGCCCCCAGGTCTGTGGGGCTACGCAAGCGGTTCCCAAAGAGCTTTAGAACAAGGCATAGTTTTCCCTACTGGCTCTTTGGGCGGGAGACCCATCTCCAGCCATAGGCCATTTTTGTGCCTGGCGCGACGCCAAGTGGGAAAGGGTGTTGTCGAGGCTGAAGGCAGCAGGAAAGCCCGCAGCCCCCAGGTCTGTGGGGCTACGCAAGCGGTTCCCAAAAAGCTTTAGAACAAGGCATAGTTTTCCCTGCTGGCTCTTTGGGCATGGGACCCATCTCCAGCCATAGGCCATTTTTGTGCCTGGCCCGGCGCCAAGTGGGAAAGGGTGGTGTCGAGGTTGAAGGCAGCAGGAAAGCCTGCAGCCCCCAGGTCTGTGGGGCTACACAAGCGGTTCCCAAAGAGCTTTAGAACAAGGCATAGTTTTCCCTGCTGGCTCTTTGGGCATGGGACCCATCTCCAGCCATAGGCCATTTTTGTGCCTGGCCCGGCGCCAAGTGGGAAAGGGTGGTGTCGAGGTTGAAGGCAGCAGGAAAGCCTGCAGCCCCCAGGTCTGTGGGGCTACACAAGCGGTTCCCAAAGAGCTTTAGAACAAGGCATAGTTTTCCTTGCTGGCTCTTTGGGCATGGGACCCATCTCCAGCCGTATGGCCATTTTTGAGCCTGGCGCGGCGCCAAGTGGGAAAGGGTGGTGTCGAGGCTGAAGGCAGCAGGAAAGCCCGCAGCCCCCAGGTCTCTGGGGCTACGCAAGCGGTTCCCAAAGAGCTTTAGAACAAGGCATAGTTTTCCCTGCTGGCTCTTTGGGCGGGGGACCCATCTCCAGCCGTATGGCCATTTCTGTGCCTAGCGCGGCGCCAAATGGGAAAGGGTGGCTTTGAGGCTGAAGGCAGCAGGAAAGTCTGCAGCCCCCAGGTCTGTGGGGCTACGCAAGCGGTTCCCAAAGAGCTTTAGAACAAGGCATAGTTTTCCCTGCTGGCTCTTTGGGCATGGGACCCATCTCCAGCCATAGGCCATTTTTGTGCTTGATAGGGCGCCAAGTGGGAAAGGGTGGTGTCGAGGCTGAAGGCAGCAGCAAAGCCCGCAGCCCCCAGGTCTGTGGGGCTACGCAAGCGGTTCCCAAAGAGCTTTAGAACAAGGCATAGTTTTCACTGCTGGCTCTTTGGGCGGGGGACCCATCTCCAGCCGTATGGCCATTTTTGTGCCTGGCGCGGTGCGTAGTGGCATAGGATGGTTTTGAGGCTGAAGGCAGCAGGAAAGCCTGCAGCCCCCAGGTCTGTGCGGCTACACAAGCGGTTCCCAAAGAGCTTTAGAACAAGGCATAGTTTTCACTGCTGGCTCTTTGGGCGGGGGACCCATCTCCAGCCGTATGGCTATTTTTGTGCCTGGCGCGGTGCGTAGTGGCATAGGATGGTTTTGAGGCTGAAGGCAGCAGGAAAGCCTGCAGCCCCCAGGTCTGTGCGGCTACACAAGCGGATCACAAAGATCTTTAGAACAAGGCATAGTTTTCCCTGCTGGCTCTTTGGGCGGGGGACCCATCTCCAGCCGTACGGCCATTTTTGCGCCTGGCCCGGCGCCAAGTGGGAAAGGGTGGCTTTGAGGCTGAAGGCAGCAGCAAAGCCCGCAGCCCCCAGGTCTGTGCGGCTACGCAAGCGGTTCCCAAAGAGCTTTAGAACAAGGCATAGTTTTCCCTGCTGGCTCTTTGGGCGGGAGACCCATCTCCAGCCATAGGCCATTTTTGTGCCTGGCGCGACGCCAAGTGGGAAAGGGTGTTGTCGAGGCTGAAGGCAGCAGGAAAGCCCGCAGCCCCCAGGTCTGTGGGGCCACACAAGCGGTTCCCAAAGAGCTTTAGAACAAGGCATAGTTTTCCCTGCTGGCTCTTTGGGCGGGGGACCCATCTCCAGCCGTATGGCCATTTTTGTGCCTGGCGCGGCGCCAAGTGGGAAAGGGTGGCTTTGAGGCTGAAGGCAGCAGCAAAGCCCGCAGCCCCCAGGTCTGTGGGGCTACGCAAGCAGTTCCCAAAGAGCTTTAGAACAAGGCATAGTTTTCCCTGCTGGCTCTTTAGGCATGGGACCCATCTCCAGCCATAGGCCATTTTTGTGCCTGATAGGGCGCCAAGTGGGAAAGGGTTGCTTTGAGGCTGAAGACAGCAGGAAAGCCCGCAGCCCCCAGGTCTGTGGGGCTACGCAAGCGGTTCCCAAAGAGCTTTAGAACAAGGCATAGTTTTCCCTGCTGGCTCTTTGGGCGGGGGACCCATCTGCAGACATATGGCCATTTTTGTGCCTGGCACGACGCCAAGTGGGAAAGGGTGGCTTTGACGCTGAAGGCAGCAGGAAAGCCCGCAGCCCCCAGGTCTGTGGGGCTACGCAAGCGGTTCCCAAAGAGCTTTAGAACAAGGCATAGTTTTCCCTACTGGCTCTTTGGGCGGGAGACCCATCTCCAGCCATAGGCCATTTTTGTGCCTGGCGCGACGCCAAGTGGGAAAGGGTGTTGTCGAGGCTGAAGGCAGCAGGAAAGCCCGCAGCCCCCAGGTCTGTGGGGCTACGCAAGCGGTTCCCAAAAAGCTTTAGAACAAGGCATAGTTTTCCCTGCTGGCTCTTTGGGCATGGGACCCATCTCCAGCCATAGGCCATTTTTGTGCCTGGCCCGGCGCCAAGTGGGAAAGGGTGGTGTCGAGGTTGAAGGCAGCAGGAAAGCCTGCAGCCCCCAGGTCTGTGGGGCTACACAAGCGGTTCCCAAAGAGCTTTAGAACAAGGCATAGTTTTCCCTGCTGGCTCTTTGGGCGGGGGACCCATCTCCAGCCGTATGGCCATTTTTGTGCCTGGCGCGGCGCCAAGTGGGAAAGGGTGTTGTCGAACATGAAGGCAGAAGGAAAGCCCACAGCCCCCAGGTGTGTGGGGCTACGCAAGCGGTTCCCAAAGAGCTTTAGAACAAGGCATAGTTTTCCCTGCTGGCTCTTTGGGCGGGGGACCCATCTCCAGCCATAGGCCATTTTTGTGCCTGGCGCGACGCCAAGTGGGAAAGGGTGGTGTCGAGGTTGAAGGCAGCAGGAAAGCCTGCAGCCCCCAGGTCTGTGGGGCTACGCAAGCGGTTCCCAAAGAGCTTTAGAACAAGGCATAGTTTTCCGTGCTGGCTCCTTGGGCGGGGGACCCATCTCCAGCCGTATGGCCATTTTTGTGCCTGGTGCAGCGCCCAGTGGGAAAGGGTGGTGTCGAGGCTGAAGGCAGCAGGAAAGCCTGCAGCCCCCAGGTCTGTGGGGCTACGCAAGCGGTTCCCAAAGAGCTTTAGAACAAATCATAGTTTTCCCTGCTTGTTCTTTGGGCGGGGGACCCATCTCCAGCCGTATGGCCATTTTTGTGCCTGGCGCGGCCCCAAGTGGGAATGGGTGGTGTCGAGTCTGAAGGCAGCAGGAAAGCCTGCAGCCCCCAGGTCTGTGGGGCTACGCAAGCGGTTCCCAAAGAGCTTTAGAACAAGGCATAGTTTTCCCTGCTGGCTCTTTGGGCGGGGGACCCATCTCCAGCCGTATGGCCATTTTTGTGCCTAGCGCGGCGCCAAATGGGAAAGGGTGGCTTTGAGGCTGAAGGCAGCAGGAAAGTCTGCAGCCCCCAGGTCTGTGGGGCTACGCAAGCGGTTCCCAAAGAGCTTTAGAACAAGGCATAGTCTTCCCTGCTGGCTCTCTGGGCCGGGGACCCATCTCCAGCCATAGGCCATTTTTGTGCCTGGCGCAGTGCCAAGTGGGAAAGGGTGGTGTTGAGGCTGAAGGCAGCAGGAAAGCCCGCAGCCCCCAGGTCTGTGGGGCTACGCAAGCGTTTCCCAAAGAGCTTTAGAACAAGGCATAGTTTTCCCTGCTGGATCTTTGGGCGGGGGACCCATATCCAGCCATAGGCCATTTTTGTGCCTGGCGCGGCGCCAAGTGGGAAAGGGTGGCTTTGAGGCTGAAGGCAGCAGGAAAGCCGGCAGCCCCCAGGTCTGTGGGGCTACGCAAGCGGTTCCCAAAGAGCTTTAGAACAAGGCATAGTTTTCCCTGCTGGCTCTTTGGGCGGGGGACCCATCTCCAGCCGTATGGCCATTTTTGTGCCTGGCGCGGTGCGTAGTGTGAAAGGGTGGTTTTGAGGCTGAAGGCAGCAGGAAAGCCTGCAGCCCACAGCTCTGTGGGGCCAAGGAAGCTGTTCCCAAAGAGCTTTAGAACAAGGCATAGTTTTCCGTGATGGCTCTTTGGGCATGGGACCCATCTCCAGCCATAGGCCATTTTTGTGCCTGGCGCGGTGCGTAGTGGGAAAGGGTGGCTTTGAGGCTGAAGGCAGCAGGAAAGCCCGCAGCCCCCAGGTCTGTGGGGCTACGCAAGCGGTTCCCAAAGAGCTTTAGAAGAAGGCATAGTTTTCCTTGCTGGCTCTTTGGGCATGGGACCCATCTCCAGCCATAGGCCATTTTTGTGCCTGGCCCGGCGCCAAGTGGGAAAGGGTGGTGTCGAGGCTGAAGGCAGCAGCAAAGCCCGAAGCCCCCAGGTCTGTGGGGCTACGCAAGCGGTTCCCAAAGAGCTTTAGAACAAGGCATAGTTTTCCCTGCTGGCTCTTTGGGCGGGGGACCCATCTCCAGCCGTATGGCCATTTTTGTGCCTGGCGCGGCGCCAAGTGGGAAAGGGTGGCTTTGAGGCTGAAGGCAGCAGGAAAGTCTGCAGCCCCCAAGTCTCTTAGGCTATGCAAGCGGTTCCCAAAGAGCTTTAGAACAAGGCATAGTTTCCGCTGCTTGTTCTTTGGGCGGGGGACCCATCTCCAGCCATAGGCCATTTTTGTGCCTGGCGCAGTGCCAAGTGGGAAAGGGTGCTGTCGAGCCTGAAGGCAGCAGGAAAGCCTGCAGCCCCCAGGTCTGTGGGGCTACGCAAGCGGTTCCCAAAGAGCTTTAGAACAAGGCATAGTTTTCCCTGCTGGCTCTTTGGGCGGGGGACCCATCTCCAGCCGTATGGCCATTTTTGTGCCTGGCGCGGCGCCAAGTGGGAAAGGGTGTTGTCGAACATGAAGGCAGAAGGAAAGCCCACAGCCCCCAGGTGTGTGGGGCTACGCAAGCGGTTCCCAAAGAGCTTTAGAACAAGGCATAGTTTTCCCTGCTGGCTCTTTGGGCGGGGGACCCATCTCCAGCCATAGGCCATTTTTGTGCCTGGCGCGACGCCAAGTGGGAAAGGGTGGTGTCGAGGTTGAAGGCAGCAGGAAAGCCTGCAGCCCCCAGGTCTGTGGGGCTACGCAAGCGGTTCCCAAAGAGCTTTAGAACAAGGCATAGTTTTCCGTGCTGGCTCCTTGGGCGGGGGACCCATCTCCAGCCGTATGGCCATTTTTGTGCCTGGTGCGGCGCCCAGTGGGAAAGGGTGGTGTCGAGGCTGAAGGCAGCAGGAAAGCCTGCAGCCCCCAGGTCTGTGGGGCTACGCAAGCGGTTCCCAAAGAGCTTTAGAACAAATCATAGTTTTCCCTGCTTGTTCTTTGGGCGGGGGACCCATCTCCAGCCGTATGGCCATTTTTGTGCCTGGCGCGGCCCCAAGTGGGAATGGGTGGTGTCGAGTCTGAAGGCAGCAGGAAAGCCTGCAGCCCCCAGGTCTGTGGGGCTACGCAAGCGGTTCCCAAAGAGCTTTAGAAGAAGGCATAGTTTTCCCTGCTGGCTCTTTGGGCGGGGGACCCATCTCCAATCGTATGGCCATTTTTGTGCCTGGCGCGGTGCGTAGTGGGAAAGGGTGGTTTTGAGGCTGAAGGAAGCAGGAAAGCCCGCAACCCCCAGGTCTGTGGGGCTACGCAAGCGGTTCCCAAAGAGCTTTAGAACAAGGCATAGTCTTCCCTGCTCGCTCTTTTGGCATGGGACCCATCTCCAGCCGTATGGCAATTTTTGTGCCTGGCCCGGCGCCAAGTGGGAAAGGGTGGCTTTGAGGCTGAAGGCAGCAGCAAAGCCCGCAGCCCCCAGGTCTGTGGGGCTACGCAAGCGGTTCCCAAAGAGCTTTAGAACAAGGCATAATTTTCCCTGCTGGCTCTTTGGGCGGGGGACCCATCTCCAGCCGTATGGCCATTTTTGTGCCTGGCGCGGCGCCAAGTGGGAAAGGGTGGTGTCGAGGCTGAAGGCAGCAGCAAAGCCCGCAGCCCCCAGGTCTGTGGGGCTACGCAAGCGGTTCCCAAAGAGCTTTAGAACAAGGCATAGTTTTCCCTGCTGGCTCTTTGGGCGGGGGACCCATCTCCAGCCGTATGGCCATTTTTGTGCCTAGCGCGGCGCCAAGTGGGAAAGGGTGGTGTCGAGGCTGAAGGCAGCAGGAAAGCCCGCAGCCCCCAGGTCTGTGGGGCTACGCAAGCGGTTCCCAAAGAGCTTTAGAACAAGGCATAGTTTTCCCTGCTGGCTCTTTGGGCGGGGGACCCATCTCCAGCCGTATGGCCATTTTTGTGCCTGGCACGGCGCCAAGTGGGAAAGGGTGGTGTCGAGGCTGAAGGCAGCAGCAAAGCCCGCAGCCCCCAGGTCTGTAGGGCTACGCAAGCGGTTCCCAAAGAGCTTTAGAACAAGGCATAGTTTTCCCTGCTGGCTCTTTGGGCGGGGGACCCATCTCCAGCCGTATGGCCATTTTTGAGCCTGGCGCGGCGCCAGGTGGGAAAGGGTGGCTTTGAGGCTGAAGGCAGGAGCAAAGCCTGCAGCCCCCAGGTCTGCGGTGCTACGCAAGCGGTTCCCAAAGAGCTTTAGAACAAGGCATAGTTTTCCCAGCTGGCTCTTAGGGCATGGGACCCATCTCCAGCCATAGGCCATTTTTGTGCCTGGCACGAAGCCAAGTGGGAAAGGGTGCTGTCGAGGCTGAAGGCAGCAGGAAAGCCTGCAGCCCCCAGGTCTGTGGGGCTACGCAAGCGGTTCCCAAAGAGCTTTAGAACAAGGCATAGTTTTCCCTGCTGGCTCTTTGGGCGGGGGACCCATCTCCAGCCGTATGGCTATTTTTGTGCCTGGCGCGGTGCGTAGTGGCATAGGATGGTTTTGAGGCTGAAGGCAGCAGGAAAGCCTGCAGCCCCCAGGTCTGTGCGGCTACACAAGCGGATCACAAAGAGCTTTAGAACAAGGCATAGTTTTCACTGCTGGCTCTTTGGGCGGGGGACCCATCTCCAGCCGTATGGCTATTTTTGTGCCTGGCGCGGTGCGTAGTGGCATAGGATGGTTTTGAGGCTGAATGCAGCAGGAAAGCCTGCAGCCCCCAGGTCTGTGCGGCTACACAAGCGGATCACAAAGATCTTTAGAACAAGGCATAGTTTTCCCTGCTGGCTCTTTGGGCGGGGGACCCATCTCCAGCCGTACGGCCATTTTTGCGCCTGGCCCGGCGCAAAGTGGGAAAGGGTGGCTTTGAGGCTGAAGGCAGCAGCAAAGCCCGCAGCCCCCAGGTCTGTGGGGCTACGCAAGCGGTTCCCAAAGAGCTTTAGAACAAGGCATAGTTTTCCCTGCTGGCTCTTTGGGCGGGAGACCCATCTCCAGCCATAGGCCATTTTTGTGCCTGGCGCGACGCCAAGTGGGAAAGGGTGTTGTCGAGGCTGAAGGCAGCAGGAAAGCCCGCAGCCCCCAGGTCTGTGGGGCCACACAAGCGGTTCCCAAAGAGCTTTAGAACAAGGCATAGTTTTCCCTGCTGGCTCTTTGGGCGGGGGACCCATCTCCAGCCGTATGGCCATTTTAGTGCCTGGCGCGGCGCCAAGTGGGAAAGGGTGGCTTTGAGGCTGAAGGCAGCAGCAAAGCCCGCAGCCCCCAGGTCTGTGGGGCTACGCAAGCAGTTCCCAAAGAGCTTTAGAACAAGGCATAGTTTTCCCTGCTGGCTCTTTAGGCATGGGACCCATCTCCATCCGTAGGCCATTTTTGTGCCTGATAGGGCGCCAAGTGGGAAAGGGTTGCTTTGAGGCTGAAGACAGCAGGAAAGCCCGCAGCCCCCAGGTCTGTGGGGCTACGCAAGCGGTTCCCAAAGAGCTTTAGAACAAGGCATAGTTTTCCCTGCTGGCTCTTTGGGCGGGGGACCCATCTGCAGACATATGGCCATTTTTGTGCCTGGCACGACGCCAAGTGGGAAAGGGTGGCTTTGACGCTGAAGGCAGCAGGAAAGCCCGCAGCCCCCAGGTCTGTGGGGCTACGCAAGCGGTTCCCAAAGAGCTTTAGAACAAGGCATAGTTTTCCCTGCTGGCTCTTTGGGCATGGGACCCATCTCCAGCCATAGGCCATTTTTGTGCCTGGCGCGACGCCAAGTGGGAAAGGGTGGTGTCGAGGTTGAAGGCAGCAGGAAAGCCTGCAGCCCCCAGGTCTGTGGGGCTACACAAGCGGTTCCCAAAGAGCTTTAGAACAAGGCATAGTTTTCCCTGCTGGCTCTTTGGGCATGGGACCCATCTCCAGCCGTATGGCCATTTTTGTGCCTGGCGCGGCGCCAAGTGGGAAAGGGTGGTTTTGAGGCTGAAGGCAGCAGGAAAGCCCGCAGCCCCCAGGTCTGTGGGGCTACGCAAGCGTTTCCCAAAGAGCTTTAGAACAAGGCATAGTTTTCCCTGCTGGCTCTTTGGGCATGGGACCCATCTCCAGCCATAGGCCATTTTTGTGCCTGGCGCGGCGCCAAGTGGGAAAGGGTGGCTTTGAGGCTGAAGGCAGCAGGAAAGCCTGCAGCCCCCAGGTCTGTGGGGCTACGCAAGCGGTTCCCAAAGAGCTTTAGAACAAGGCATAGTTTTCCCTGCTGGCTCTTTGGGCGGGGGACCCATCTCCAGCCGTATGGCCATTTTTGTGCCTGGCCCGGCGCCAAGTGGGAAAGGGTGGTGTCGAGGCTGAAGGCCGCAGGAAAGCCCACAGCCCCCAGGTCTGTGGGGCTACGCAAGCGGTTCCCAAAGAGCTTTAGAACAAGGCATAGTTTTCCCTGCTTGTTCTTTGGGCGGGGGACCCATCTCCAGCCGTATGGCCATTTTTGTGCCTGGCGCGGTGCGTAGTGTGAAAGGGTGGTTTTGAGGCTGAAGGCAGCAGGAAAGCCTGCAGCCCACAGCTCTGTGGGGCCAAGGAAGCTGTTCCCAAAGAGCTTTAGAACAAGGCATAGTTTTCCGTGATGGCTCTTTGGGCATGGGACCCATCTCCAGCCATAGGCCATTTTTGTGCCTGGCGCGGTGCGTAGTGGGAAAGGGTGGCTTTGAGGCTGAAGGCAGCAGGAAAGCCCGCAGCCCCCAGGTCTGTGGGGCTACGCAAGCGGTTCCCAAAGAGCTTTAGAAGAAGGCATAGTTTTCCTTGCTGGCTCTTTGGGCATGGGACCCATCTCCAGCCGTATGGCCATTTTTGTGCCTGGCGCGGCGCCAAGTGGGAAAGGGTGGTTTTGAGGCTGAAGGCAGCAGGAAAGCCCGCAGCCCCCAGGTCTGTGGGGCTACGCAAGCGGTTCCCAAAGAGCTTTAGAACAAGGCATAGTTTTCCCTGCTGGCTCTTTGGGCGGGGGACCCATCTCCAGCCGTATGGCCATTTTTGTGCCTAGCGCGGCGCCAAATGGGAAAGGGTGGCTTTGAGGCTGAAGGCAGCAGGAAAGTCTGCAGCCCCCAGGTCTGTGGGGCTACGCAAGCGGTTCCCAAAGAGCTTTAGAACAAGGCATAGTCTTCCCTGCTGGCTCTCTGGGCCGGGGACCCATCTCCAGCCATAGGCCATTTTTGTGCCTGGCGCAGTGCCAAGTGGGAAAGGGTGGTGTTGAGGCTGAAGGCAGCAGGAAAGCCCGCAGCCCCCAGGTCTGTGTTGCCAAGCAAGCGGATCCCAAAGAGCTTTAGAACAAGGCATAGTTTTCCCTGCTGGCTCTTTGGGCGGGGGACCCATATCCAGCCATAGGCCATTTTTGTGCCTGGCGCGGCGCCAAGTGGGAAAGGGTGGCTTTGAGGCTGAAGGCAGCAGGAAAGCCTGCAGCCCCCAGGTCTGTGGGGCTACGCAAGCGGTTCCCAAAGAGCTTTAGAACAAGGCATAGTTTTCCCTGCTGGCTCTTTGGGCGGGGGACCCATCTCCAGCCGTATGGCCATTTTTGTGCCTGGCCCGGCGCCAAGTTGGAAAGGGTGGTGTCGAGGCTGAAGGCAGCAGGAAAGCCCACAGCCCCCAGGTCTGTGGGGCTACGCAAGCGGTTCCCAAAGAGCTTTAGAACAAGGCATAGTTTTCCCTGCTGGCTCTTTGGGCGGGGGACCCATCTCCAGCCGTATGGCCATTTTTGTGCCTGGCGCGGTGCGTAGTGTGAAAGGGTGGTTTTGAGGCTGAAGGCAGCAGGAAAGCCTGCAGCCCACAGCTCTGTGGGGCCAAGGAAGCTGTTCCCAAAGAGCTTTAGAACAAGGCATAGTTTTCCGTGATGCCTCTTTGGGCATGGGACCCATCTCCAGCCATAGGCCATTTTTGTGCCTGGCGCGGTGCGTAGTGGGAAAGGGTGGCTTTGAGGCTGAAGGCAGCAGGAAAGCCCGCAGCCCCCAGGTCTGTGGGGCTACGCAAGCGGTTCCCAAAGAGCTTTAGAAGAAGGCATAGTTTTCCTTGCTGGCTCTTTGGGCATGGGACCCATCTCCAGCCATAGGCCATTTTTGTGCCTGGCCCGGCGCCAAGTGGGAAAGGGTGGTGTCGAGGCTGAAGGCAGCAGCAAAGCCCGAAGCCCCCAGGTCTGTGGGGCTACGCAAGCGGTTCCCAAAGAGCTTTAGAACAAGGCATAGTTTTCCCTGCTGGCTCTTTGGGCGGGGGACCCATCTCCAGCCGTATGGCCATTTTTGTGCCTGGCGCGGCGCCAAGTGGGAAAGGGTGGCTTTGAGGCTGAAGGCAGCAGGAAAGTCTGCAGCCCCCAAGTCTCTTAGGCTATGCAAGCGGTTCCCAAAGAGCTTTAGAACAAGGCATAGTTTCCGCTGCTTGTTCTTTGGGCGGGGGACCCATCTCCAGCCATAGGCCATTTTTGTGCCTGGCGCAGTGCCAAGTGGGAAAGGGTGCTGTCGAGGCTGAAGGCAGCAGGAAAGCCTGCAGCCCCCAGGTCTGTGGGGCTACGCAAGCGGTTCCCAAAGAGCTTTAGAACAAGGCATAGTTTTCCCTGCTGGCTCTTTGGGCGGGGGACCCATCTCCAGCCGTATGGCCATTTTTGTGCCTGGCCCGGCGCCAAGTTGGAAAGGGTGGTGTCGAGGCTGAAGGCAGCAGGAAAGCCCACAGCCCCCAGGTCTGTGGGGCTACGCAAGCGGTTCCCAAAGAGCTTTAGAACAAGGCATAGTTTTCCCTGCTGGCTCTTTGGGCGGGGGACCCATCTCCAGCCGTATGGCCATTTTTGTGCCTGGCGCGGTGCGTAGTGTGAAAGGGTGGTTTTGAGGCTGAAGGCAGCAGGAAAGCCTGCAGCCCACAGCTCTGTGGGGCCAAGGAAGCTGTTCCCAAAGAGCTTTAGAACAAGGCATAGTTTTCCGTGATGCCTCTTTGGGCATGGGACCCATCTCCAGCCATAGGCCATTTTTGTGCCTGGCGCGGTGCGTAGTGGGAAAGGGTGGCTTTGAGGCTGAAGGCAGCAGGAAAGCCCGCAGCCCCCAGGTCTGTGGGGCTACGCAAGCGGTTCCCAAAGAGCTTTAGAAGAAGGCATAGTTTTCCTTGCTGGCTCTTTGGGCATGGGACCCATCTCCAGCCATAGGCCATTTTTGTGCCTGGCCCGGCGCCAAGTGGGAAAGGGTGGTGTCGAGGCTGAAGGCAGCAGCAAAGCCCGAAGCCCCCAGGTCTGTGGGGCTACGCAAGCGGTTCCCAAAGAGCTTTAGAACAAGGCATAGTTTTCCCTGCTGGCTCTTTGGGCGGGGGACCCATCTCCAGCCGTATGGCCATTTTTGTGCCTGGCGCGGCGCCAAGTGGGAAAGGGTGGCTTTGAGGCTGAAGGCAGCAGGAAAGTCTGCAGCCCCCAAGTCTCTTAGGCTATGCAAGCGGTTCCCAAAGAGCTTTAGAACAAGGCATAGTTTCCGCTGCTTGTTCTTTGGGCGGGGGACCCATCTCCAGCCATAGGCCATTTTTGTGCCTGGCGCAGTGCCAAGTGGGAAAGGGTGCTGTCGAGGCTGAAGGCAGCAGGAAAGCCTGCAGCCCCCAGGTCTGTGGGGCTACGCAAGCGGTTCCCAAAGAGCTTTAGAACAAGGCATAGTTTTCCCTGCTGGCTCTTTGGGCGGGGGACCCATCTCCAGCCGTATGGCCATTTTTGTGCCTGGCGCGGCGCCAAGTGGGAAAGGGTGTTGTCGAACATGAAGGCAGAAGGAAAGCCCACAGCCCCCAGGTGTGTGGGGCTACGCAAGCGGTTCCCAAAGAGCTTTAGAACAAGGCATAGTTTTCCCTGCTGGCTCTTTGGGCGGGGGACCCATCTCCAGCCATAGGCCATTTTTGTGCCTGGCGCGACGCCAAGTGGGAAAGGGTGGTGTCGAGGTTGAAGGCAGCAGGAAAGCCTGCAGCCCCCAGGTCTGTGGGGCTACGCAAGCGGTTCCCAAAGAGCTTTAGAACAAGGCATAGTTTTCCGTGCTGGCTCTTTGGGCGGGGGACCCATCTCCAACCGTATGGCCATTTTTGTGCCTGGTGCGGCGCCCAGTGGGAAAGGGTGGTGTCGAGGCTGAAGGCAGCAGGAAAGCCTGCAGCCCCCAGGTCTGTGGGGCTACGCAAGCGGTTCCCAAAGAGCTTTAGAACAAATCATAGTTTTCCCTGCTTGTTCTTTGGGCGGGGGACCCATCTCCAGCCGTATGGCCATTTTTGTGCCTGGCGCGGCGCCAAGTGGGAAAGGGTGGTGTCGAGTCTGAAGGCAGCAGGAAAGCCTGCAGCCCCCAGGTCTGTGGGGCTACGCAAGCGGTTCCCAAAGAGCTTTAGAACAAGGCATAGTTTTCCCTGCTGGCTCTTTGGGCGGGGGACCCATCTCCAATCGTATGGCCATTTTTGTGCCTGGCGCGGTGCGTAGTGGGAAAGGGTGGTTTTGAGGCTGAAGGAAGCAGGAAAGCCCGCAACCCCCAGGTCTGTGGGGCTACGCAAGCGGTTCCCAAAGAGCTTTAGAACAAGGCATAGTCTTCCCTGCTGGCTCTTTTGGCATGGGACCCATCTCCAGCCGTATGGCAATTTTTGTGCCTGGCCCGGCGCCAAGTGGGAAAGGGTGGCTTTGAGGCTGAAGGCAGCAGCAAAGCCCGCAGCCCACAGGTCTGCGGGGCTACGCAAGCGGTTCCCAAAGAGCTTTAGAACAAGGCATAATTTTCCCTGCTGCCTCTTTGGGCGGGGGACCCATCTCCAGCCGTATGGCCATTTTTGTGCCTGGCGCGGCGCCAAGTGGGAAAGGGTGGTGTCGAGGCTGAAGGCAGCAGCAAAGCCCGCAGCCCCCAGGTCTGTGGGGCTACGCAAGCGGTTCCCAAAGAGCTTTAGAAGAAGGCATAGTTTTCCCTGCTGGCTCTTTGGGCGGGGGACCCATCTCCAGCCGTATGGCCATTTTTGTGCCTAGCGCGGCGCCAAGTGGGAAAGGGTGGTGTCGAGGCTGAAGGCAGCAGGAAAGCCCGCAGCCCCCAGGTCTGTGGGGCTACGCAAGCGGTTCCCAAAGAGCTTTAGAACAAGGCATAGTTTTCCCTGCTGGCTCTTTGGGCGGGGGACCCATCTCCAGCCGTATGGCCATTTTTGTGCCTGGCACGGCGCCAAGTGGGAAAGGGTGGTGTCGAGGCTGAAGGCAGCAGCAAAGCCCGCAGCCCCCAGGTCTGTAGGGCTACGCAAGCGGTTCCCAAAGAGCTTTAGAACAAGGCATAGTTTTCCCTGCTGGCTCTTTGGGCGGGGGACCCATCTCCAGCCGTATGGCCATTTTTGTGCCTGGCGCGGTGCCAAGTGTGAAAGGGTGGCTTTGAGGCTGAAGGCAGCAGCAAAGCCCACAGCCCCCAGGTCTGTGGGGCTACGCAAGCGGTTCCCAAAGAGCTTTAGAACAAGGCATAGTTTTCCCTGCTGGCTCTTTGGGCGGGGGACCCATCTCCAGCCGTATGGCCATTTTTGTGCCTGGCGCGGCGCCAAGTGGGAAAGGGTGGTGTCGAGGCTGAAGGCAGCAGGAGAGCCCGCAGCCCCCAGGTCTGTGGGGCTACGCAAGCGGTTCCCAAAGAGCTTTAGAACAAGGCATAGTTTTCCCTGCTGGCTCTTTGGGCATGGGACCCATCTCCAGCCGTATGGCCATTTTTGTGCCTGGCACAGTGCGTAGTGGGAAAGGGTGGTTTTGAGGCTGAAGGCAGCAGGAAAGCCTGCAGCCCCCAGGTCTGTGGGGCCAAGCAAGCGGTTCCCAAAGAGCTTTAGAACAAGGCATAGTTTTCCCTGATGGCTCTTTGGGCATGGGACCCATCTCCAGCCATAGGCCATTTTTGTGCCTGATAGGGCGCCAAGTGGGAAAGGGTGGCTTTGAGGCTGAAGGCAGCAGGAAAGCCTGCAGCGCCAGGTCTGTGCGGCTACGCAAGCGGTTCCCAAAGTGCTTCAGAACAAGGCATAGTTTTCCCTGCTGGCTCTTTGGGCATGGGACCCATCTCCAGACATAGGCCATTTTTCTGCCTGGCGCGGTGCCAAGTGGGAAAGGGTGGTGTCGAGTCTGAAGGCAGCAGGAAAGCCTGCAGCCCCCAGGTCTGTGGGGCTATGCAAGCGGTTCCCAAAGAGCTTTAGAACAAGGCATAATTTTCCCTGCTGGCTCTTTGGGCGGGGGACCCATCTCCAGCCGTATGGCCATTTTTGTGCCTGGCGCGGCGCCAAGTGGGAAAGGGTGGTGTCGAGTCTGAAGGCAGCAGGAAAGCCTGCAGCCCCCAGGTCTGTGGGGCTACGCAAGTGGTTCCTAAAGAGCTTTAGAACAAGGCATAGTTTTCCCTGCTGGCTCTTTGGGCGGGGGACCCATCTCCAGCCGTATGGCCAATTTGTGCCTAGCGCGACGCCAAGTGGGAAAGGGTGGCTTTGAGGCTGAAGGCAGCAGGAAAGCCTGCAGCCCCCAGGTCTGTGGGGCTACGCAAGCGGTTCCCAAAGAGCTTTAGAACAATGCATAGTTTTCCTTGCTGGGTCTTTGGGCATGGGACCCATCTCCAGCCATAGGCCATTTTTGTGCCTGGCGCGGTGCGTAGTGGGAAAGGGTGGCTTTGAGGCTGAAGGCAGCAGGAAAGCCTGCAGCCCCCAGGTCTGTGCGGCTACGCAAGCGGTTCCCAAAGAGCTTTAGAACAAGGCCTAGTTTTCCCTGCTGGCTCTTTGGGCGGGGGACCCATCTCCAGCCATAGACCATTTTTGTGCCTAGCGCGGCGCCAAGTGGGAAAGGGTGGCTTTGAGGCTGAAGGCAGCAGGAGAGCCTGCAGCCCCCAGGTCTTTGGGGCTATGCAAGCGGTTCCCAAAGAGCTTTAGAACAAGGCATAGTTTTCCCTGCTGGCTCTTTGGGCATGGGACCCATCTCCAGCCGTATGGCCATTTTTGTGCCTGGCGCGGCGCCAAGTGGGAAAGGGTGGTGTCGAGGCTGAAGGCAGCAGGAAAGCCCGCAGCCCCCAGGTCTGTGTGGCTACGCAAGCGGTTCCCAAAGAGCTTTAGAACAAGGCATAGTTTTCACTGCTGGCTCTTTGGGCGTGGGACCCATCTCCAGCCGTATGGCCATTTTTGTGCCTGGCCCGGCGCGAAGCGGGAAAGGGTGGCTTTGAGGCTGAAGGCAGCAGCAAAGCCCGCAGCCCCCAGGTCTGTGGGGCTACGCAAGCGGTTCCCAAAGAGCTTTAGAACAAGGCATAGTTTTCCCTGCTGGCTCTCTGGGCGGGGCACCCATCTGCAGCCATAGGCTGTTTTTGTGCCTGGCGCGGCGCCAAGTGGGAAAGGGTGGCTTTGAGGCTGAAGGCAGCAGCAAAGCCTGCAGGCCCCACGTCTGTGGGGCCACGCAAGCGGTTCCCAAAGAGCTTTAGAACAAGGCATAGTTTTCCTTGCTGGGTCTTTGGGCATGGGACCGATCTCCAGCCATAGGCCATTTTTTTGCCTGACGGAGTGCCAAGTGGGAAAGGGTGGCTTTGAGGCTGAAGGCAGCAGGAAAGCCTGCAGCCCCCAGGTCTGTGGGGCTACGCAAGCGGTTCCCAAAGAGCTTTAGAACAAGGCATAGTTTTCCCTGATGGCTCTTTGGGCATGGGACCCATCTCCAGCCATAGGCCATTTTTGTGCCTGATGCGGCGCCAAGTGGGAAAGGGTGGCTTTGAGGCTGAAGGCAGCAGGAAAGCCCGCAGCCCCCAGGTCTGTGCGGCTACGCAAGCGGTTCCCAAAGAGCTTTAGAACAAGGCATAATTTTCCTTGCTGGCTCTCTGGGCGGGGGACCCATCTCCAGCCGTATGGCCATTTTTGTGCCTAGCACGACGCCAAGTGGGAAAGGGTGGCTTTGAGGCTGAAGGCAGCAGCAAAGCCTGCAGCCCCCAGGTCTGTGGGGCTACGCAAGCGGTTCCCAAAGAGCTTTAGAACAAGGCATAGTTTTCCCTGCTGGGTCTTTGGGCATGGGACCCATCTCCAGCCATAGGCCATTTTTGTGCCTGGCGCGACGCCAAGTGGGAAAGGGTGGCTTTGAGGCTGAAGGCAGCAGGAAAGCCCGCAGCCCCCAGGTCTGTGCGGCTACGCAAGCGGTTCCCAAAGAGCTTTAGAACAAGGCATAATTTTCCTTGCTGCTCTCTGGGCGGGGGACCCATCTCCAGCCGTATGGCCATTTTTGTGCCTGGCGCGGCGCCAAGTGGGAAAGGGTGGTGTCGAGGCTGAAGGCAGCAGGAAAGCCCGCAGCCCCCAGGTCTGTGGGGCTACGCAAGCGGTTCCCAAAGAGCTTTAGAACAAGGCATAGTTTTCCCTGCTGGCTCTTTGGGCGGGGGACCCATCTCCAGCCGTATGGCCATTTTTGTGCCTGGCGCGGCGCCAAGTGGGAAAGGGTGGTTTTGAGGCTGAAGGCAGCAGGAAAGCCCGCAGCCCCCAGGTCTGTGGGGCTACGCAAGCGGTTCCCAAAGAGCTTTAGAACAAGGCATAGTTTTCCCTGCTGGCTCTTTGGGCGGGGGACCCATCTCCAGCCGTATGGCCATTTTTGTGCCTGGCCCGGCGCCAAGCGGGAAAGGGTGGCTTTGAGGCTGAAGGCAGCAGCAAAGCCCACAGCCCCCAGGTCTGTGGGGCTACGCAAGCGGTTCCCAAAGAGTTTTAGAAAAAGGCGTAGTTTTCCCTGCTGGCTCTTTGGGCGGGGGACCCATCTCCAGCCGTATGGCCATTTTTGTGCTTGGCGCGGCGCCAAGTGGGAAAGGGTGGTGTCGAGGCTGAAGGCAGCAGGAAAGCCCACAGCCCCCAGGTCTGTGGGGCTACGCAAGTGGTTCCCAAAGAGCTTTAGAACAAGGCATAGTTTTCCCTGCTAGCTCTTTGGGCGGGGGACCCATCTCCAGCCGTATGGCCATTTTTGTGCCTGGCGCGGTGCGTAGTGGGAAAGGGTGGTTTTGAGGCTGAAGGCAGGAGGAAAGCCTGCAGCCCCCAGGTCTGTGGGGCCAAGCAAGCGGTTCCCAAAGAGCTTTAGAACAAGGCATAGTTTTCCCTGCTGGCTCTTTGGGCATGGGACCCATCTCCATCGATAGGCCATTTTTGTGCCTGATAGGGCGCCAAGTGGGAAAGGGTGGCTTTGAGGTTGAAGGCAGCAGGAAAGCCTGCAGCCCCCAGGTCTGTGGGGCTACGCAAGCGGTTCCCAAAGAGCTTTAGAAGAAGGCATAGTTTTCCCTGCTGGCTCTTTGGACGGGGGACCCATTTCCAGCCGTATGGCCATTTTTGTGCCTGGCGCGGTGCGTAGTGGGAAAGGGTGGTTTTGACGCTGAAGGCAGCAGGAAAGCCCGCAGCCCCCAGGTCTGTGCGGCTACGCAAGCGGTTCCCAAAGAGCTTTAGAACAAGGCATAGTTTTCCCTGCTGGCTCTTTGGGCGGGGGACCCATCTCCAGCCGTATGGCCATTTTTGTGCCTGGCGCGGCGCCAAGTGGGAAAGGGTGGTTTTGAGGCTGAAGGCAGCAGCAAAGCCTGCAGCCCACAGGTCTGTGGGGCCAAGCAAGCGGTTCCCAAAGAGCTTTAGAACAAGGCATAGTTTTCCCTGCTGGCTCTTTGGGCATGGGACCCATCTCCAGCCATAGGCCATTTTTGTGCCTGGCGCGGCGCCAAGTGGGAAAGGGTGGCTTTGAGGCTGAAGGCAGCAGGAAAGCCTGCAGCCCCCAGGTCTCTGGGGCTACGCAAGCAGTTCTCAAAGAGCTTTAGAACAAGGCATAATTTTCCCTGCTGGCTCTCTGGGCGGGGGACCCATCTCCAGCCATAGGCCGTTTTTGTGCCTGGCGCGGCGCCAAGTGGGAAAGGGTGCTGTCGAGGCTGAAGGCAGCAGGAAAGCCTGCAGCCCCCAGGTCTGTGGGGCTATGCAAGCGGTTCCCAAAGAGCTTTAGAACAAGGCATAGTTTTCCCTGCTGGCTCTTTGGGCGGGGGACCCATCTCCAGTCGTATGGCTATTTCTATGCCTAGCGCGGTGCGTAGTGGGAAAGGGTGGTTTTGAGGCTGAAGGCAGCAGGAAAGCCCGCAGCCCCCCAGGTCTGTGGGACTACGCAAGCAGTTCCCAAAGAGCTTTAGAACAAGGCATAATTTTCCCTGCTGTCTCTTTGGGCGGGGGACCCATCTCCAGCCATAGGCCATTTCTGTGCCTGATAGGGCGCCAAGTGGGAAAGGGTGGTGTGGAGGCTGAATGCAGCAGGAAAGCCCGCAGCCCCCAGGTCTGTGGGGCTACGCAAGCGGTTCCCAAAGAGCTTTAGAACAAGGCATAGTTTTCCCTGCTGGCTCTTTGAGCATGGGACCAATCTCCAGACATAGGCCATTTTTGTGCCTGATGCGGCGCCAAGTGGGAAAGGGTGGCTTTGAGGCTGAAGACAGCAGGAAAGCCTGCAGCCCCCAGGTCTGTGGGGCTACGCAAGCGGTTCCCAAAGAGCTTTAGAACAAGGCATAGTTTTCCCTGCTGGCTCTTTGGGCGGGGGACCCATCTCCAGCCGTATGGCCATTTTTGTGCCTGGCGCGGCACCAAGAGGGAAAGGGTGGCTTCGAGGCTGAAGGCAGCAGCAAAGCCCGCAGCCCCCAGGTCTGTGGGGCTACGCAAGTGGTTCCCAAAGAGCATTAGAACAAGGCATAGTTTTCCCTGCTGGCTCTTTGGGCGGGGGACCCATCTCCAGCCGTATGGCTATTTTTGAGCCTGGCGCGGCGCCAGGTGGGAAAGGGTGGCTTTGAGGCTGAAGGCAGGAGCAAAGCCTGCAGCCCCAAGGTCTGTGGGGCTACGCAAGCGGTTCCCAAAGAGCTTTAGAAGAAGGCATAGTTTTCCCAGCTGGCTCTTAGGGCATGGGACCCATCTCCAGCCATAGGCCATTTTTGTGCCTGGCGCGACGCCAAGTGGGAAAGGGTGCTGTCGAGGCTGAAGGCAGCAGGAAAGCCTGCAGCCCCCAGGTCTGTGGGGCTACGCAAGCGGTTTCCAAAGAGCTTTAGAACAAGGCATAGTTTTCCCTGCTGGCTCCTTGGTCTGGAGACCCATCTCCAGCCATAGGCCATTTTTGTGCCTGGCGCATTGCCAAGTGGGAAAGGGTGGTTTTGAGGGTGAAGGCAGCAGGAAAGCCTGCAGCCCCCAGGTCTGTGGGGCTACGCAAGCTGTTCCCAAAGAGCTTTAGAACAAGGCATAGTTTTCCCTGCTGGCTCTTTGGGCGGGGGACCCATCTCCAGCCGTATGGCCATTTTTGTGCCTGGCGCGGCGCCAAGTGGGAAGGGTGTTGTCGAACATGAAGGCAGAAGGAAAGCCCACAGCCCCCAGGTGTGTGCGGCTACGCAAGCGGTTCCCAAAGAGCTTTAGAACAAGGCATAGTTTTCCCTGCTTGTTCTTTGGTCGGGGGACCCATCTCCAGCCATAGGCCATTTTTTTTGCCTGGCGCGACGCCAAGTGGGAAAGGGTGGCTTTGAGGCTGAAGGCAGCAGCAAAGCCTGCAGCCCCCAGGTCTGTGGGGCTACGCAAGCGGTTCCCAAAGAGCTTTAGAACAAGGCATAGTTTTCCCTGCTGGCTCTTTGGGCGGGGGACCCATCTCCAGCCATAGGCCATTTTTGTGCCTGGCGCGACGCCAAGTGGGAAAGGGTGGTGTCGAGGTTGAAGGCAGCAGGAAAGCCTGCAGCCCCCAGGTCTGTGGGGCTACGCAAGCGGTTCCCAAAGAGCTTTAGAACAAGGCATAGTTTTCCCTGCTGGCTCCTTGGGCGGGGGACCCATCTCCAGCCGTATGGCCATTTTTGTGCCTGGCGCGGCGCCCAGTGGGAAAGGGTGGTGTCGAGGCTGAAGGGAGCAGGAAAGCCCGCAGCTCCCAGGTCTGTGGAGCTACGCAAGTGGTTCCCAAAGAGCTTTAGAACAAGGCATAGTTTTCCTTGCTGGCTCTTTGGGCAGGGGACCCATCTCCAGCCATATGGCCATTTTTGTGCCTGATGCGGCGTCCAGTGGAAAAGGGTGGCTTTGAGGCTGAAGGCAGCAGCAAAGCCTGCAGCCCCCAGGTCTGTGGGGCTACGCAAGCGGTTCCCAAAGAGCTTTAGAACAAGGCATAGTTTTCCCTGCTGGCTCTTTGGGCGGGGGACCCATCTCCAGCCGTATGGCCATTTTTGTGCCTGGCGCGGCGCCAAGTGGGAAAGGGTGGCTTTGAGGCTGAAGGCAGCAGGAAAGCCCGCAGCCCCCAGGTCTGTGGGGCTACGCAAGCGGTTCCCAAAGAGCTTTAGAAGAAGGCATAGTTTTCCCTGCTGGCTCTTTGGGCGGGGGACCCATCTCCAGCCGTATGGCCATTTTTGTGCCTGGCGCGGCGCCAAGTGGGAAAGGGTGGTTTTGAGGCTGAAGGCAGCAGGGAAGCCCGCAGCCCCCAGGTCTGTGGGGCTACGCAAGCGGTTCCCAAAGAGCTTTAGAACAAGGCATATTTTTCCCTGCTGGCTCCTTGGGCGGGGGGACCCATCTCCAGCCGTATGGCCATTTTTGTGCCTGGCGCGGCGCCAAGTGGGAAAGGGTGGTGTCGAGGCTGAAGGCAGCAGCAAAGCCCGCAGCCCCCAGGTCTGTGCAGCTACGCAAGCGGTTCCCAAAGAGCTTTAGAACAAGGCATAGTTTTCCCTGCTGTCTCTTTGGGCGGGGGGACCCATCTCCAGCCGTATGGCCATTTTTGTGCCTGGCGCGGTGCCAAGTGGGAAAGGGTGGCTTTGAGGCTGAAGGCAGGAGCAAAGCCTGCAGCCCTAAGGTCTGTGTGGCTACGCAAGCGGTTCCCAAAGAGCTTCAGAGCAAGGCATAGTTTTCCCTGCTGGCTCTTTGGGCATGGGACCCATCTCCAGCCATAGGCCATTTTTGTGCCTGGCGCGGTGCCAAGTGGGAAAGGGTGGTGTCGAGTCTGAAGGCAGCAGGAAAGCCTGCAGCCCCCAGGGTCTGTGGGGCTACGCAAGCGGTTCCCAAAGAGCTTTAGAACAATGCATAGTTTTCCCTGCTGGCTCTTTGGGCATGGGACCCATCTCCAGCCATAGGCCATTTTTGTGCCTGGCGCGGTGCGTAGTGGGAAAGGGTGGCTTTGAGGCTGAAGGCAGCAGGAAAGCCTGCAGCCCCCAGGTCTGTGCGGCTATGGAAGCGGTTCCCAAAGAGCTTTAGAACAAGGCCTAGTTTTCCCTGCTGGCTCTTTGGGCGGGGGACCCATCTCCAGCCATAGACCATTTTTGTGCCTAGCGCGGCGCCAAGTGGGAAAGGGTGGCTTTGAGGCTGAAGGCAGCAGCAAAGCCTGCAGCCCCCAGGTCTGTGGGGCTACGCAATCGGTTCCCAAAGAGCTTTAGAACAAGGCATAGTTTTCCCTGCTGGCTCTTTGGGCGGGGGACCCATCTCCAGCCGTATGGCCATTTTTGAGCCTGGCGCGGCGCCAAGTGGGAAAGGGTGGTTTTGAGGCTGAAGGCAGCAGGAAAGCCCGCAGCCCCCAGGTCTGTGTGGCTACGCAAGCAGTTCCCAAAGAGCTTTAGAACAAGGCGTAGTTTTCACTGCTGGCTCTTTGGGCGGGGGACCCATCTCCAGCCGTATGGCCATTTTTGTGCCTGGCACGGCGCCAAGTGGGAAAGGGTGGTGTCGAGGCTGAAGGCAGCAGCAAAGCCCGCAGCCCCCAGGTCTGTAGGGCTACGCAAGCGGTTCCCAAAGAGCTTTAGAACAAGGCATAGTTTTCCCTGCTGGCTCTTTGGGCGGGGGACCCATCTCCAGCCGTATGGCCATTTTTGAGCCTGGCGCGGCGCCAAGTGGGAAAGGGTGGCTTTGAGGTTGAAGGCAGGAGCAAAGCCTGCAGCCCTAAGGTCTGTGGGGCTACGCAAGCGGTTCCCAAAGAGCTTTAGAACAAGGCATAGTTTTCCCTGCTAGCTCTTAGGGCATGGGACCCATCTCCAGCCATAGGCCATTTTTCTGCCTGGCGCGGTGCGTAGTGGGAAAGGGTGGTTTTGAGGCTGAAGGCAGCAGGAAAGCCTGCAGCCCCGAGGTCTGTGGGGCCAAGCAAGCGGTTCCCAAAGAGCTTTAGAACAAGGCATAGTTTTCCCTGATGGCTCTTTGGGCATGGGACCCATCTCCAGCCATAGGCCATTTTTGTGCCTGATAGGGCGCCAAGTGGGAAAGGGTGGCTTTGAGGCTGAAGGCAGCAGGAAAGCCTGCAGCCCCAGGTCTGTGGGGCTACGCAAGCGGTTCCCAAAGAGCTTTAGAACAAGGCATAGTTTTCCCTGCTGGCTCTTTGGGCGGGGGACCCATCTCCAGCCGTATGGCCATTTTTGTGCCTGGCGCGGTGCGTAGTGGGAAAGGGTGGTTTTGACGCTGAAGGCAGCAGGAAAGCCCGCAGCCCCCAGGTCTGTGGGGCTACGCAAGCGGTTCCCAAAGAGCTTTAGAACAAGGCATAGTTTTCCCTGCTGGCTCTTTGGGCGGGGGACCCATCTCCAGCCGTATGGCCATTTTTGTGCCTGGCACGGCGCCAAGTGGGAAAGGGTGGTGTCGAGGCTGAAGGCAGCAGCAAAGCCCGCAGCCCCCAGGTCTGTAGGGCTACGCAAGCGGTTCCCAAAGAGCTTTAGAACAAGGCATAGTTTTCCCTGCTGTCTCTTTGGGCGGGGGGACCCATCTCCAGCCGTATGGCCATTTTTGTGCCTGGCGCGGTGCCAAGTGGGAAAGGGTGGCTTTGAGGCTGAAGGCAGGAGCAAAGCCTGCAGCCCTAAGGTCTGTGTGGCTACGCAAGCAGTTCCCAAAGAGCTTCAGAGCAAGGCATAGTTTTCCCTGCTGGCTCTTTGGGCGGGGGACCCATCTCCAGCCATAGGCCATTTTTGTGCCTGGCGCGGTGCCAAGTGGGAAAGGGTGGTGTCGAGTCTGAAGGCAGCAGGAAAGCCTGCAGCCCCCAGGTCTGTGGGACTACGCAAGCGGTTCCCAAAGAGCTTTAGAACAATGCATAGTTTTCCTTGCTGGGTCTTTGGGCATGGGACCCATCTCCAGCCATAGGCCATTTTTGTGCCTGGCGCGGTGCGTAGTGGGAAAGGGTGGCTTTGAGGCTGAAGGCAGCAGGAAAGCCTGCAGCCCCCAGGTCTGTGCGGCTACGCAAGCGGTTCCCAAAGAGCTTTAGAACAAGGCCTAGTTTTCCCTGCTGGCTCTTTGGCGGGGGACCCATCTCCAGCCATAGACCATTTTTGTGCCTAGCGCGGCGCCAAGTGGGAAAGGGTGGCTTTGAGGCTGAAGGCAGCAGGAGAGCCTGCAGCCCCCAGGTCTGTGGGGCTACGCAAGCGGTTCCCAAAGAGCTTTAGAACAAGGCATAGTTTTCCCTGCTGGCTCTTTGGGCGGGGGACCCATCTCCAGCCGTATGGCCATTTTTGAGCCTGGCGCGGCGCCAAGTGGGAAAGGGTGGTTTTGAGGCTGAAGGCAGCAGGAAAGCCCGCAGCCCCCAGGTCTGTGTGGCTACGCAAGCAGTTCCCAAAGAGCTTTAGAACAAGGCGTAGTTTTCACTGCTGGCTCTTTGGGCGTGGGACCCATCTCCAGCCGTATGGCCATTTTTGTGCCTGGCCTGGCGCAAAGCGGGAAAGGGTGGCTTTGAGGCTGAAGGCAGCAGCAAAGCCCACAGCCCCCAGGTCTGTGGGGCTACGCAAGCGGTTCCCAAAGAGCTTTAGAACAAGGCATAGTTTTCCCTGCTGGCTCTTAGGGCGGGGGACCCATCTCCAGCCGTATGGCCATTTTTGTGCCTGGCGCGGCGCCAAGTCGGAAAGGGTGGTGTCGAGTCTGAAGGCAGCAGGAAAGCCCGCAGCCCCCAGGTCTGTGCGGCTACGCAAGCGGTTCCCAAAGAGCTTTAGAACAAGGCATAGTTTTCCCTGCTGGCTCTTTGGGCGGGGGACCCATCTCCAGCCGTATGGCCATTTTTGAGCCTGGCGCGGCGCCAAGTGGGAAAGGGTGGTGTCGAGTCTGAAGGCAGCAGGAAAGCCCGCAGCCCCCAGGTCTGTGCGGCTACGCAAGCGGTTCCCAAAGAGCTTTAGAACAAGGCATAGTTTTCCCTGATGGCTCTTTGGGCATGGGACCCATCTCCAGCCATAGGCCATTTTTGAGCCTGGCGCGGCGCCAAGTCGAAAAGGGTGGTGTCGAGTCTGAATGCAGCAGGAAAGCCCGCAGCCCCCAGGTCTGTGCGGCTACGCAAGCGGTTCCCAAAGAGCTTTAGAACAAGGCATAGTTTTCCCTGATGGCTCTTTGGGCATGGGACCCATCTCCAGCCATAGGCCATTTTTGTGCCTGGCGCGGCGCCAAGTTGGAAAGGGTGCTGTCGAGGCTGATGGCAGCAGGAAAGCCTGCAGCCCCCAGGTCTGTGGGGCTATGCAAGCGGTTCCCAAAGAGCTTTAGAACAAGGCATAGTTTTCCCTGCTGGCTCTTTGGGCGGGGGACCCATCTCCAGCCGTATGGCCATTTTTGTGCCTGGCGCGGCGCCAGGTGGGAAAGGGTGGTGTCGAGCCTGAAGGCAGCAGGAAAGCCCGCAGCCCCCAGGTCTGTGGGGCTACGCAAGCGGTTCCCAAAGAGCTTTAGAACAAGGCATAGTTTTCCCTGCTTGTTCTTTGGGCGGGGGACCCATCTCCAGCCGTATGGCCATTTTTGTGCCTGGCGCGGCGCCAAGTGGGAAAGGGTGGTGTCGAGGCTGATGGCAGCAGGAAAGCCCGCAGCCCCCAGGTCTGTGGGGCTACGCAAGTGGTTCCCAAAGAGCTTTATAACAAGGCATAGTTTTCCCTGTTGGCTCTTTTGACAGGGGACACATCTCCAGCCGTATGGCCATTTTTGAGCCTGGCGCGGCGCCAAGTGGGAAAGGGTGGTGTCGAGGCTGAAGGCAGTAGGAAAGCCCGCAGCCCCCAGGTCTGTGGGGCTATGCAAGCGGTTCCCAAAGAGCTTTAGAACAAGGCATAGTTTTCCCTGCTGGCTCTTTGGGCGGGGGACCCATCTCCAGCCGTATGGCCATTTTTGTGCCTGGCGCGGCGCCTAGTGGGAAAGGGTGGTGTCGAGGCTGAAGGCAGCAGGAAAGCCTGCAGCCCCCAGGTCTGTGGGGCTACGAAAGCGGTTCCCAAAGAGCTTTAGAACAAGGCATAGTTTTCCCTGCTGGCTCTTTGGGCGGGGGACCCATCTCCAGCCGTATGGCCATTTTTGAGCCTGGCGCGGCGCCAAGTCGGAAAGGGTGGTGTCGAGTCTGAAGGCAGCAGGAAAGCCCGCAGCCCCCAGGTCTGTGGGGCTACGCAAGCGGTTCCCAAAGAGCTTTAGAACAAGGCATAGTTTTCCCTGCTGGCTCTTTGGGCGGGGGACCCATCTCCAGCCGTATGGCCATTTTTGTGCCTGGCGCGACGCCAAGTGGGAAAGGGTGGCTTTGAGGCTGAAGGCAGCAGCAAAGCCTGCAGCCCCCAGGTCTGTGGGGCTACGCAAGCGGTTCCCAAAGAGCTTTAGAACAAGGCATAGTTTTCCTTGCTGGCTCTTTGGGCATGGGACCCATCTCCAGCCATAGGCCATTTTTGTGCCTGATGCGGCGCCAAGTGGGAAAGGGTGGCTTTGAGGCTGAAGGCAGCAGGAAAGCCTGCAGCCCCCAGGTCTGTGGGGCTACGCAAGCGGTTCCCAAAGAGCTTTAGAACAAGGCCTAGTTTTCCCTGATGGCTCTTTGGGCATGGGACCCATCTCCAGCCACAGGCCATTTTTGTACCTGGCGCGGCGCCAAGTGGGAAAGGGTGGTGTCGAGGCTGAAGGCAGCAGCAAAGCCTGCAGCCCCCAGGTCTGTGGGGCTACGCAAGCGGTTCCCAAAGAGCTTTAGAACAAGGCATAGTTTTCCCTGCTGGGTCTTTGGGCATGGGACCCATCTCCAGCCATAGGCCATTTTTGTGCCTGGCGCGGCGCCAAGTGGGAAAGGGTGGTGTCGAGGCTGAAGGCAGCAGGAAAGCCCACAGCCCCCAGGTCTGTGGGGCTATGCAAGCGGTTCCCAAAGAGCTTTAGAACAAGGCATAGTTTTCCCTGCTGGCTCTTTGGGCGGGGGACCCATCTCCAGCCGTATGGCCATTTTTGTTCCTGATGCGGCGCCAAGTGGGAAAGGGTGGTGTCGAGTCTGAAGGCAGCAGGAAAGCCTGCAGCCCCCAGGTCTGTGGGGCTACGCAAGCGGTTCCCAAAGAGCTTTAGAACAAGGCCTAGTTTTCCCTGCTGGCTCTTTGGGCGGGGGACCCATCTCCAGCCGTATGGCTATTTTTGTGCCTGGCGCGGTGCGTAGTGGGAAAGGGTGGTTTTGAGGCTGAAGGCAGCAGGAAAGCCCGCAGCCCCCAGGTCTGTGGGGCTATGCAAGCGGTTCCCAAAGAGCTTTAGAACAAGGCATAGTTTTCCCTGCTGGCTCTTAGGGCGGGGGACCCATCTCCAGCCGTATGGCCATTTTTGTGCCTGGCGCGGTGCGTAGTGGGAAAGGGTGGTTTTGAGGCTGAAGGCAGCAGGAAAGCCCGCAGCCCCCAGGTCTGTGGGGCTACGCAAGCGGTTCCCAAAGAGCTTTAGAACAAGGCATAGTTTTCCATGCTGGCTCTTTGGGCAGGGGACCCATCTCCAGCCGTATGGCCATTTTTGTGCCTGGCCCGGCGCCAAGTGGGAAAGGGTGGCTTTGAGGCTGAAGGCAGCAGCAAAGCCCGCAGCCCCCAGGTCTGTGGGGCTACGCAAGCGGTTCCCAAAGAGCTTTAGAACAAGGCATAGTTTTCCCTGCTGGCTCTTTGGGCGGGGTACCCATCTCCAGCCGTATGGCCATTTTTGTGCCTGATGCGGCGCCAAGTGGGAAAGGGTGGTTTTGAGGCTGAAGGCAGCAGCAAAGCCTGCAGCCCCCAGGTCTGTGGGGCTACGAAAGCGGTTCCCAAAGAGCTTTAGAACAAGGCATAGTTTTCCCTGCTGGCTCTTTGGGCGGGGGACCCATCTCCAGCCGTATGGCCATTTTTGTGCCTGGCGCGGCGCCAAGTGGGAAAGGGTGGTGTCGAGGCTGAAGGCAGCAGGAAAGCCCGCATCCCCCAGGTCTGTGGGGCTACGCAAGCGGTTCCCAAAGAGCTTTAGAACAAGGCATAGTTTTCCCTGCTGGCTCTTTGGGCGGGGGACCCATCTCCAGCCGTATGGCCATTTTTGTGCCTGGCGCGGCGCCAAATGGGAAAGGGTGGTGTCGAGGCTGAAGGAAGCAGGAAAGCCTGCAGCCCCAGGTCTGTGGGGCTACGCAAGCGGTTCCCAAAGAGCTTTAGAACAAGGCATAGTTTTCCCTGCTGGCTCCTTGGGCGGGGGACCCATCTCCAGCCGTATGGCCATTTTTGGGCCTGGCGAGCCACCAAGTGGGAAAGGGTGGTGTCGAGGCTGAAGGCAGCAGCAAAGCCCGCAGCCCCCAGGTCTGTGGGGCTACGCAAGCGGTTCCCAAAGAGCTTTAGAACAAGGCATAGTTTTCCCTGCTGGCTCTTTGGGCGGGGGACCCATCTCCAGCCGTATGGCCATTTTTGAGCCTGGCGCGGCGCCAAGTGGGAAAGGGTTGCTTTGAGGCTGAAGGCAGGAGCAAAGCCCGCAGCCCCCAGGTCTGTGGGGCTACGCAAGCGGTTCCCAAAGAGCTTTAGAACAACGCATAGTTTTCCCTGCTGGCTCTTTGGGCGGGGGACCCATCTCCAGTCGTATGGCTATTTTTATGCCTGGCGCGGTGCGTAGTGGCAAAGGGTGGTTTTGAGGCTGAAGGCAGCAGGAAAGCCCGCAGCCCCCACGTCTGTGGGGCCAAGCAAGCGGTTCCCAAAGAGCTTTAGAACAAGGCATAGTTGTCCCTGCTGGCTCTTTGGGCGGGGGACCCATCTCCAGCCGTATGGCCATTTTTGTGCCTGATGCGGCGCCAAGTGGGAAAGGGTGGTGTCGAGGCTGAAGGCAGCAGGAAAGCCTGCAGCCCCCAGGTCTGTGGGGCTATGGAAGCGGTTCCCAAAGAGCTTTAGAACAAGGCCTAGATTTCCCTGCTGGCTCTTTGGGCCGGGGACCCATCTCCATCCATAGACCATTTTTGTGCCTGGCGCGGCGCCAAGTGGGAAAGGGTGGTGTCGAGGCTGAAGGCAGCAGGAAAGCCCGCAGCCCCCAGGTCTGTGGGGCTACGCAAGCGGTTCCCAAAGAGCTTTAGAACAAGGCATAGTTTTCACTGCTGGCTCATTGGGCATGGGACCCATCTCCAGCCATAGGCCATTTTTGTGCCTGATGCGTCGCCAAGTGGGAAAGGGTGGCTTTGAGGCTGAAGGCAGCAGGAAAGCCTGCAGCCCCCAGGTCTGTGGGCCTACGCAAGCGGTTCCCAAAGAGCTTTAGAACAAGGCCTAGTTTTCCCTGATGGCTCTTTGGGCATGGGACCCATCTCCAGCCGTATGGCCATTTTTGTACCTGGCGCGGCGCCAAGTGGGAAAGGGTGGTGTCAAGGCTGAAGGCAGCAGCAAAGCCTGCAGCCCCCAGGTCTGTGGGGCTACGCAAGCGGTTCCCAAAGAGCTTTAGAACAAGGCATAGTTTTCCCTGCTGGCTCTTTGGGCATGGGACCCATCTCCAGCCATAGGCCAATTTTGTGCCTGGCGCGGCGCCAAGTGGGAAAGGGTGCTGTCGAGGCTGAAGGCAGCAGGAAAGCCTGCAGCCCCCAGGTCTGTGGGGCTACGCACGCGGTTCCCAAAGAGCTTTAGAACAAGGCCTAGTTTTCCCTGCTGGCTCTTTGGGCGGGGGACCCATCTCCAGCCGTATGGCTATTTTTGTGCCTGGCGCGGTGCGTAGTGGGAAAGGGTGGTTTTGAGGCTGAAGGCAGCAGGAAAGCCCGCAGCCCCCAGGTCTGTGGGGCTACGCAAGCGGTTCCCAAAGAGCTTTAGAACAAGGCATAGTTTTCCCTGCTGGCTCTTTGGGCGGGGGACCCATCTCCAGCCGTATGGCCATTTTTGTGCCTGGCGCGGTGCCAAGTGGGAAAGGGTGGTTTTGAGGCTGAAGGCAGCAGGAAAGCCCGCAGCCCCCAGGTCTGTGGGGCTACGCAAGCGGTTCCCAAAGAGCTTTAGAACAAGGCATAGTTTTCCCTGCTGGCTCTTTTGGCAGGGGACCCATCTCCAGCCGTATGGCCATTTTTGTCCCTGGCCCGGCGCCAAGTGGGAAAGGGTGGTGTCGAGGCTGAAGGCAGCAGCAAAGCCTGCAGCCCCCAGGTCTGTGGGGCCAAGCAAGCGGTTCAAAAAGAGCTTTAGAACAAGGCATAGTTTTCCCTGATGGCTCTTTGGGCATGGGACCCATCTCCAGCCATAGGCCATTTTTGTGCCTGGCGCGACGCCAAGTGGGAAAGGGTGGCTTTGAGGCTGAAGGCAGCAGGAAAGCCTGCAGCCCCCAGGTCTGTGGGCCTACGCAAGCGGTTCCCAAAGAGCTTTAGAACAAGGCCTAGTTTTCCCTGATGGCTCTTTGGGCATGGGACCCATCTCCAGCCGTATGGCCATTTTTGTACCTGGCGCGGCGCCAAGTGGGAAAGGGTGGTGTCAAGGCTGAAGGCAGCAGCAAAGCCTGCAGCCCCCAGGTCTGTGGGGCTACGCAAGCGGTTCCCAAAGAGCTTTAGAACAAGGCATAGTTTTCCCTGCTGGCTCTTTGGGCATGGGACCCATCTCCAGCCATATGCCAATTTTGTGCCTGGCGCGGCGCCAAGTGGGAAAGGGTGCTGTCGAGGCTGAAGGCAGCAGGAAAGCCTGCAGCCCCCAGGTCTGTGGGGCTACGCACGCGGTTCCCAAAGAGCTTTAGAACAAGGCCTAGTTTTCCCTGCTGGCTCTTTGGGCGGGGGACCCATCTCCAGCCGTATGGCTATTTTTGTGCCTGGCGCGGTGCGTAGTGGGAAAGGGTGGTTTTGAGGCTGAAGGCAGCAGGAAAGCCCGCAGCCCCCAGGTCTGTGGGGCTATGCAAGCGGTTCCCAAAGAGCTTTAGAACAAGGCATAGTTTTCCCTGCTGGCTCTTTGGGCGGGGGACCCATCTCCAGCCGTATGGCCATTTTTGTGCCTGGCGCGGCGCCAAGTGGGAAAGGGTGGTTTTGAGGCTGAAGGCAGCAGGAAAGCCCGCAGCCCCCAGGTCTGTGGGGCTACGCAAGCGGTTCCCAAAGAGCTTTAGAACAAGGCATAGTTTTCCCTGCTGGCTCTTTTGGCAGGGGACCCATCTCCAGCCGTATGGCCATTTTTGTCCCTGGCCCGGCGCCAAGTGGGAAAGGGTGGTGTCGAGGCTGAAGGCAGCAGCAAAGCCTGCAGCCCCCAGGTCTGTGGGGCCAAGCAAGCGGTTCAAAAAGAGCTTTAGAACAAGGCATAGTTTTCCCTGATGGCTCTTTGGGCATGGGACCCATCTCCAGCCATAGGCCATTTTTGTGCCTGGCGCGACGCCAAGTGGGAAAGGGTGGCTTTGAGGCTGAAGGCAGCAGGAAAGCCTGCAGCCCCCAGGTCTGTGGGCCTACGCAAGCGGTTCCCAAAGAGCTTTAGAACAAGGCATAGTTTTCCCTGCTGGCTCTTTGGGCGGGGGACCCATCTCCAGCCGTATGGCCATTTTTGTGCCTGGCGCGGCGCCAAGTGGGAAAGGGTGGTTTTGAGGCTGAAGGCAGCAGCAAAGCCTGCAGCCCCCAGGTCTGTGGGGCTACGCAAGCGGTTCCCAAAGAGCTTTAGAACAAGGCATAGTTTTCCCTGCTGGCTCTTTGGGCGGGGGACCCATTTCCAGCTGTATGGCCATTTTTATGCCTGGCGCGGCGCCAAGTGGGAAAGGGTGGTGTCGAGGCTGAAGGCAGCAGGAAAGCCCGCATCCCCCAGGTCTGTGGGGCTACGCAAGCGGTTCCCAAAGAGCTTTAGAACAAGGCATAGTTTTCCCTGCTGGCTCTTTGGGCGGGGGACCCATCTCCAGCCGTATGGCCATTTTTGTGCCTGGCGCGGCGCCAAGTGGGAAAGGGTGGTGTCGAGGCTGAAGGCAGCAGGAAAGCCTGCAGCCCCCAGGTCTGTGGGGCTACGCAAGTGGTTCCCAAAGAGCTTTAGAACAAGGCATAGTTTTCCCTGCTGGCTCCATGGGCGGGGGACCCATCTCCAGCCGTATGGCCATTTTTGGGCCTGGCGAGGCACCAAGTGGGAAAGGGTGGTGTCGAGGCTGAAGGCAGCAGCAAAGCCCGCAGCCCCCAGGTCTGTGGGGCTACGCAAGCGGTTCCCAAAGAGCTTTAGAACAAGGCATAGTTTTCCCTGCTGGCTCTTTGGGCGGGGGACCCATCTCCAGCCGTATGGCCATTTTTGAGCCTGGCGCGGCGCCAAGTGGGAAAGGGTTGCTTTGAGGCTGAAGGAAGGAGCAAAGCCTGCAGCCCCAAGGTCTGTGGGGCTACGCAAGCGGTTCCCAAAGAGCTTTAGAACAAGGCATAGTTTTCCCTGATGGCTCTTTGGGCATAGGACCCATCTCCAGCCATAGGCCATTTTTGTACCTGGCGTGACGCCAAGTGGGAAAGGGTGGCTTTGAGGCTGAAGGCAGCAGGAAAGCCTGCAGCCCCCAGGTCTGTGGGGCTACGCAAGTGGTTCCCAAAGAGCTTTAGAACAAGGCATAGTTTTCCCTGCTGGCTCTTTGGGCGGGGGACCCATCTCCAGCCGTATGGCTATTTTTATGCCTGGCGCGGTGCGTAGTGGGAAAGGGTGGTTTTGAGGCTGAAGGCAGCAGGAAAGCCCGCAGCCCCCAGGTCTGTGGGGCTACGCAAGCGGTTCCCAAAGAGCTTTAGAACAAGGCATAGTTTTCACTGCTGGCTCTTTGGGCATGGGACCCATCTCCAGCCATAGGCCATTTTTGTGCCTGATGCGGCGCCAAGTGGGAAAGGGTGGCTTTGAGGCTGAAGGCAGGAGGAAAGCCTGCAGCCCCCAGGTCTGTGGGGCTATGGAAGCGGTTCCCAAAGAGCTTTAGAACAAGGCCTAGTTTTCCCTGATGGCTCTTTGGGCATGGGACCCATCTCCAGCCACAGGCCATTTTTGTACCTGGCGCGGCGCCAAGTGGGAAAGGGTGGCTTTGAGGCTGAAGGCAGCAGGAAAGCCCGCAGCCCCCAGGTCTGTGGGGCTACGCAAGCGGTTCCCAAAGAGCTTTAGAACAAGGCATAGTTTTCCCTGCTGGCTCTTTGGGCATGGGACCCATCTCCAGCCGTATGGCCATTTTTGAGCCTGGCGTGGCGCCAAGTGGGAAAGGGTGGTGTCGAGGCTGAAGGCAGCAGGAAAGCCTGCAGCCCCCAGGTCTGTGGGGCTACGCAAGCGGTTCCCAAAGAGCTTTAGAACAAGGCATAGTTTTCCCTGCTGGCTCTTTGGGCATGGGACCCATCTCCAGCCATAGGCCATTTTTGTGCCTGCCGCGGTGCCAAGTGGGAAAGGGTGGTGTCGAGGCTGAAGGCAGCAGGAAAGCCTGCAGCCCCCAGGTCTGTGGGGCTACGCAAGCGGTTCCCAAAGAGCTTTAGAACAAGGCCTAGTTTTCCCTGCTGGCTCTTTGGGTGGGGGACCCATCTCCAGCTGTATGGCCATTTTTGTGCCTGCCGCGGTTCCAAGTGGGAAAGGGTGGCTTTGAGGCTGAAGGCAGCAGGAAAGCCCGCAGCCCCCAGGTCTGTGGGGCTACGCAAGCGGTTCCCAAAGAGCTTTAGAACAAGGCATAGTTTTCCCTGCTGGCTCTTTGGGCGGGGGACCCATCTCCAGCCGTATGGCCATTTTTGAGCCTGGCGCGGCGCCAAGTGGGAAAGGGTGGCTTTGAGGCTGAAGGGAGGAGCAAAGCCTGCAGCCCCCAGGTCTGTGGGGCTACGCAAGCGGTTCCCAAAGAGCTTTAGAACAAGGCATAGTTTTCCCTGCTGGCTCTTTGGGCGGGGGACCCATCTCCAGCCATAGGCCATTATTCTGCCTGGCGCGGTGCCAAGTGGGAAAGGGTGTCTTTGAGGCTGAAGGCAGCAGGAAAGCCTGCAGCCCCCAGGTCTGTGGGGCTACGCAAGCGGTTCCCAAAGAGCTTTAGAACAAGGCATAGTTTTCCCTGCTTGTTCTTTGGGCGGGGGACCCATCTCCAGCCGTATGGCCATTTTTGTGCCTGGCGCGGAGCCAAGTGGGAAAGGGTGTTTTTGAGGGTGAAGGCAGCAGGAAAGCCCGCAGCCCCCAGGTCTGTGGGGCTACGCAAGCGGTTCCCAAAGAGCTTTAGAACAAGGCATAGTTTTCACTGCTGGCTCTTTGGGCATGGGACCCATCTCCAGCCGTATGGCCATTTTTGTGCCTGGCGCGACGCCAAGTAGGAAAGGGTGGCTTTGAGGCTGAAGGCAGCAGGAAAGCCTGCAGCCCCCAGGTCTGTGAGGCTACGCAAGCGGTTCCCAAAGAGCTTTAGAACAAGGCATAGTTTTCCCTGCTGGCTCTTTGGGCGGGGGACCCATCTCCAGCCGTATGGCTATTTTTGTGCCTGGCGCGGTGCGTAGTGGGAAAGGGTGGTTTTGAGGCTGAAGGCAGCAGGAAAGCCCGCAGCCCCCAGGTCTGTGGGGCTATGCAAGCGGTTCCCAAAGAGCTTTAGAACAAGGCATAGTTTTCCCTGCTGGCTCTTTGGGCGGGGGAGCCATCTCCAGCCATAGACCATTTTTGTGCCTGGGGCGGTGCGTAGTGGGAAAGGGTGGTTTTGAGGCTGAAGGCAGCAGGAAAGCCCGCAGCCCCCAGGTCTGTGGGGCTACGCAAGCGATTCCCAAAGAGCTTTAGAACAAGGCATAGTTTTCCCTGCTGGCTCTTTGGGCAGGGGACCCATCTCCAGCCGTATGGCCATTTTTGTCCCTGGCGCGGCGCCAAGTGGGAAAGGGTGCTGTCGAGGCTGAAGGCAGTAGCAAAGCCTGCAGCCCCCAGGTCTGTGGGGCCAAGCAAGCCGTTCCCAAAGAGCTTTAGAACAAGGCATAGTTTTCCCTGATGGCTCTTTGGGCATGGGACCCATCTCCAGCCGTATGGCCATTTTTGTGCCTGGCGCGGTGCCAAGTGGGAAAGGGTGGTTTTGAGGCTGAAGGCAGCAGGAAAGCCCGCAGCCCCCAGGTCTGTGGGGCTACGCAAGCGGTTCCCAAAGAGCTTTAGAACAAGGCATAGTTTTCCCTGCTGGCTCTTTGGGCGGGGGACCCATCTCCAGCCGTATGGCCATTTTTGTCCCTGGCCCGGCGCCAAGTGGGAAAGGGTGGTGTCGAGGCTGAAGGCAGGAGCAAAGCCTGCAGCCCTAAGGTCTGTGGGGCTACGCAAGCGGTTCCCAAAGAGCTTTAGAACAAGGCATAGTTTTCCCTGCTGGCTCTTTGGGCATGGGACCCATCTCCAGCCGTATGGCCATTTTTGTCCCTGGCGCGGTGCCAAGTGGGAAAGGGTGCTGTCGAGGCTGAAGGCAGCAGGAAAGCCTGCAGCCCCCAGGTCTGTGGGGCTACGCAAGCGGTTCCCAAAGAGCTTTAGAACAAGGCATAGTTTTCCCAGCTGCCTCTTAGGGCATGGGACCCATCTCCAGCCATAGGCCATTTTTGTGCCTGGCGCGACGCCAAGTGGGAAAGGGTGCTGTCGAGGCTGAAGGCAGCAGGAAAGCCCGCAGCCCCCAGGTCTGTGGGGCTACGCAAGCGGTTCCCAAAGAGCTTTAGAACAAGGCATAGTTTTCCCTGATGCCTCTTTGGGCATGGGACCCATCTCCAGCCGTATGGCCATTTTTGTGCCTGGCGCGGTGCGTAGTGGGAAAGGGTGGTTTTGAGGCTGAAGGCAGCAGGAAAGCCTGCAGCCCCCAGGTCTGTGGGGCTACGCAAGCGGTTCCCAAAGAGCTTTAGAACAAGGCATAGTTTTCCCTGCTGGCTCTTTGGGCGGGGGACCCATCTCCAGCCGTATGGCCATTTTTGTCCCTGGCCCGGCGCCAAGTGGGAAAGGGTGGTGTCGAGGCTGAAGGCAGGAGCAAAGCCTGCAGCCCTAAGGTCTGTGGGGCTACGCAAGCGGTTCCCAAAGAGCTTTAGAACAAGGCATAGTTTTCCCTGCTGGCTCTTTGGGCATGGGACCCATCTCCAGCCATAGGCCAATTTTGTGCCTGCCGCGGTGCCAAGTGGGAAAGGGTGGTGTCGAGGCTGAAGGCAGCAGGAAAGCCTGCAGCCCCCAGGTCTGTGGGGCTACGCAAGCGGTTCCCAAAGAGCTTTAGAACAAGGCCTAGTTTTCCCTGCTGGCTCTTTGGGCGGGGGACCCATCTCCAGCCATAGGCCATTATTGTGCCTGGCGCGGTGCCAAGTGGGAAAGGGTGTCTTTGAGGCTGAAGGCAGCAGGAAAGCCCGCAGCCCCCAGGTCTGTGGGGCTACACAAGCGGTTCCCAAAGAGCTTTAGAACAAGGCATAGTTTTCCCTGCTTGTTCTTTGGGCGGGGGACCCATCTCCAGCCGTATGGCCATTTTTGTGCCTGGCGCGGCGCCAAGTGGGAAAGGGTGTTTTTGAGGGTGAAGGCAGCAGGAAAGCCCGCAGCCCCCAGGTCTGTGGGGCTACGCAAGCGGTTCCCAAAGAGCTTTAGAACAAGGCATAGTTTTCACTGCTGGCTCTTTGGGCATGGGACCCATCTCCAGCCGTATGGCCATTTTTGTGCCTGGCGCGACGCCAAGTAGGAAAGGGTGGTTTTGAGGCTGAAGGCAGCAGGAAAGCCCGCAGCCCCCACGTCTGTGGGGCCAAGCAAGCGGTTCCCAAAGAGCTTTAGAACAAGGCATAGTTGTCCCTGCTGGCTCTTTGGGCGGGGGACCCATCTCCAGCCGTATGGCCATTTTTGTGCCTGATGCGGCGCCAAGTGGGAAAGGGTGGTGTCGAGGCTGAAGGCAGCAGGAAAGCCTGCAGCCCCCAGGTCTGTGGGGCTATGGAAGCGGTTCCCAAAGTGCTTTAGAACAAGGCCTAGATTTCCCTGCTGGCTCTTTGGGCCGGGGACCCATCTCCATCCATAGACCATTTTTGTGCCTAGCGCGGCGCCAAGTGGGAAAGGGTGGTGTCGAGGCTGAAGGCAGCAGGAAAGCCCGCAGCCCCCAGGTCTGTGGGGCTACGCAAGCGGTTCCCAAAGAGCTTTAGAACAAGGCATAGTTTTCACTGCTGGCTCATTGGGCATGGGACCCATCTCCAGCCATAGGCCATTTTTGTGCCTGATGCGTCGCCAAGTGGGAAAGGGTGGCTTTGAGGCTGAAGGCAGCAGGAAAGCCTGCAGCCCCCAGGTCTGTGGGCCTACGCAAGCGGTTCCCAAAGAGCTTTAGAACAAGGCCTAGTTTTCCCTGATGGCTCTTTGGGCATGGGACCCATCTCCAGCCGTATGGCCATTTTTGTACCTGGCGCGGCGCCAAGTGGGAAAGGGTGGTGTCAAGGCTGAAGGCAGCAGCAAAGCCTGCAGCCCCCAGGTCTGTGGGGCTACGCAAGCGGTTCCCAAAGAGCTTTAGAACAAGGCATAGTTTTCCCTGATGCCTCTTTGGGCATGGGACCCATCTCCAGCCGTATGGCCATTTTTGTGCCTGGCGCGGTGCGTAGTGGGAAAGGGTGGTTTTGAGGCTGAAGGCAGCAGGAAAGCCTGCAGCCCCCAGGTCTGTGGGGCTACGCAAGCGGTTCCCAAAGAGCTTTAGAACAAGGCATAGTTTTCCCTGCTGGCTCTTTGGGCGGGGGACCCATCTCCAGCCGTATGGCCATTTTTGTCCCTGGCCCGGCGCCAAGTGGGAAAGGGTGGTGTCGAGGCTGAAGGCAGGAGCAAAGCCTGCAGCCCTAAGGTCTGTGGGGCTACGCAAGCGGTTCCCAAAGAGCTTTAGAACAAGGCATAGTTTTCCCTGCTGGCTCTTTGGGCATGGGACCCATCTCCAGCCATAGGCCAATTTTGTGCCTGCCGCGGTGCCAAGTGGGAAAGGGTGGTGTCGAGGCTGAAGGCAGCAGGAAAGCCTGCAGCCCCCAGGTCTGTGGGGCTACGCAAGCGGTTCCCAAAGAGCTTTAGAACAAGGCCTAGTTTTCCCTGCTGGCTCTTTGGGCGGGGGACCCATCTCCAGCCATAGGCCATTATTGTGCCTGGCGCGGTGCCAAGTGGGAAAGGGTGTCTTTGAGGCTGAAGGCAGCAGGAAAGCCCGCAGCCCCCAGGTCTGTGGGGCTACACAAGCGGTTCCCAAAGAGCTTTAGAACAAGGCATAGTTTTCCCTGCTTGTTCTTTGGGCGGGGGACCCATCTCCAGCCGTATGGCCATTTTTGTGCCTGGCGCGGCGCCAAGTGGGAAAGGGTGTTTTTGAGGGTGAAGGCAGCAGGAAAGCCCGCAGCCCCCAGGTCTGTGGGGCTACGCAAGCGGTTCCCAAAGAGCTTTAGAACAAGGCATAGTTTTCACTGCTGGCTCTTTGGGCATGGGACCCATCTCCAGCCGTATGGCCATTTTTGTGCCTGGCGCGACGCCAAGTAGGAAAGGGTGGTTTTGAGGCTGAAGGCAGCAGGAAAGCCCGCAGCCCCCACGTCTGTGGGGCCAAGCAAGCGGTTCCCAAAGAGCTTTAGAACAAGGCATAGTTGTCCCTGCTGGCTCTTTGGGCGGGGGACCCATCTCCAGCCGTATGGCCATTTTTGTGCCTGATGCGGCGCCAAGTGGGAAAGGGTGGTGTCGAGGCTGAAGGCAGCAGGAAAGCCCGCAGCCCCCAGGTCTGTGGGGCTACGCAAGCGGTTCCCAAAGAGCTTTAGAACAAGGCATAGTTTTCACTGCTGGCTCATTGGGCATGGGACCCATCTCCAGCCATAGGCCATTTTTGTGCCTGATGCGTCGCCAAGTGGGAAAGGGTGGCTTTGAGGCTGAAGGCAGCAGGAAAGCCTGCAGCCCCCAGGTCTGTGGGCCTACGCAAGCGGTTCCCAAAGAGCTTTAGAACAAGGCCTAGTTTTCCCTGATGGCTCTTTGGGCATGGGACCCATCTCCAGCCGTATGGCCATTTTTGTACCTGGCGCGGCGCCAAGTGGGAAAGGGTGGTGTCAAGGCTGAAGGCAGCAGCAAAGCCTGCAGCCCCCAGGTCTGTGGGGCTACGCAAGCGGTTCCCAAAGAGCTTTAGAACAAGGCATAGTTTTCCCTGCTGGCTCTTTGGGCATGGGACCCATCTCCAGCCATAGGCCAATTTTGTGCCTGGCGCGGCGCCAAGTGGGAAAGGGTGGTGTCGAGGCTGAAGGCAGCAGGAAAGCCTGCAGCCCCCAGGTCTGTGGGGCTACGCACGCGGTTCCCAAAGAGCTTTAGAACAAGGCCTAGTTTTCCCTGCTGGCTCTTTGGGCGGGGGACCCATCTCCAGCCGTATGGCTATTTTTGTGCCTGGCGCGGTGCGTAGTGGGAAAGGGTGGTTTTGAGGCTGAAGGCAGCAGGAAAGCCCGCAGCCCCCAGGTCTGTGGGGCTATGCAAGCGGTTCCCAAAGAGCTTTAGAACAAGGCATAGTTTTCCCTGCTGGCTCTTTGGGCGGGGGACCCATCTCCAGCCGTATGGCCATTTTTGTGCCTGGCGCGGTGCGTAGTGGGAAAGGGTGGTTTTGAGGCTGAAGGCAGCAGGAAAGCCCGCAGCCCCCAGGTCTGTGGGGCTACGCAAGCGGTTCCCAAAGAGCTTTAGAACAAGGCATAGTTTTCCCTGCTGGCTCTTTTGGCAGGGGACCCATCTCCAGCCGTATGGCCATTTTTGTCCCTGGCCCGGCGCCAAGTGGGAAAGGGTGGTGTCGAGGCTGAAGGCAGCAGCAAAGCCTGCAGCCCCCAGGTCTGTGGGGCCAAGCAAGCGGTTCCCAAAGAGCTTTAGAACAAGGCATAGTTTTCCCTGCTGGGTCTTTGGGCGGGGGACCCATTTCCAGCTGTATGGCCATTTTTATGCCTGGCGCGGCGCCAAGTGGGAAAGGGTGGTGTCGAGGCTGAAGGCAGCAGGAAAGCCCGCATCCCCCAGGTCTGTGGGGCTACGCAAGCGGTTCCCAAAGAGCTTTAGAACAAGGCATAGTTTTCCCTGCTGGCTCTTTGGGCGGGGGACCCATCTCCAGCCGTATGGCCATTTTTGTGCCTGGCGCGGCGCCAAGTGGGAAAGGGTGGTGTCGAGGCTGAAGGCAGGAGGAAAGCCTGCAGCCCCCAGGTCTGTGGGGCTACGCAAGTGGTTCCCAAAGAGCTTTAGAACAAGGCATAGTTTTCCCTGCTGGCTCCATGGGCGGGGGACCCATCTCCAGCCGTATGGCCATTTTTGGGCCTGGCGAGGCACCAAGTGGGAAAGGGTGGTGTCGAGGCTGAAGGCAGCAGCAAAGCCCGCAGCCCCCAGGTCTGTGGGGCTACGCAAGCGGTTCCCAAAGAGCTTTAGAACAAGGCATAGTTTTCCCTGCTGGCTCTTTGGGCGGGGGACCCATCTCCAGCCGTATGGCCATTTTTGAGCCTGGCGCGGCGCCAAGTGGGAAAGGGTTGCTTTGAGGCTGAAGGAAGGAGCAAAGCCTGCAGCCCCAAGGTCTGTGGGGCTACGCAAGCGGTTCCCAAAGAGCTTTAGAACAAGGCATAGTTTTCCCTGATGGCTCTTTGGGCATAGGACCCATCTCCAGCCATAGGCCATTTTTGTACCTGGCGTGACGCCAAGTGGGAAAGGGTGGCTTTGAGGCTGAAGGCAGCAGGAAAGCCTGCAGCCCCCAGGTCTGTGGGGCTACGCAAGTGGTTCCCAAAGAGCTTTAGAACAAGGCATAGTTTTCCCTGCTGGCTCTTTGGGCGGGGGACCCATCTCCAGCCGTATGGCTATTTTTATGCCTGGCGCGGTGCGTAGTGGGAAAGGGTGGTTTTGAGGCTGAAGGCAGCAGGAAAGCCCGCAGCCCCCAGGTCTGTGGGGCTACGCAAGCGGTTCCCAAAGAGCTTTAGAACAAGGCATAGTTTTCACTGCTGGCTCTTTGGGCATGGGACCCATCTCCAGCCATAGGCCATTTTTGTGCCTGATGCGGCGCCAAGTGGGAAAGGGTGGCTTTGAGGCTGAAGGCAGGAGGAAAGCCTGCAGCCCCCAGGTCTGTGGGGCTATGGAAGCGGTTCCCAAAGAGCTTTAGAACAAGGCCTAGTTTTCCCTGATGGCTCTTTGGGCATGGGACCCATCTCCAGCCACAGGCCATTTTTGTACCTGGCGCGGCGCCAAGTGGGAAAGGGTGGCTTTGAGGCTGAAGGCAGCAGGAAAGCCCGCAGCCCCCAGGTCTGTGGGGCTACGCAAGCGGTTCCCAAAGAGCTTTAGAACAAGGCATAGTTTTCCCTGCTGGCTCTTTGGGCATGGGACCCATCTCCAGCCGTATGGCCATTTTTGAGCCTGGCGTGGCGCCAAGTGGGAAAGGGTGGTGTCGAGGCTGAAGGCAGCAGGAAAGCCTGCAGCCCCCAGGTCTGTGGGGCTACGCAAGCGGTTCCCAAAGAGCTTTAGAACAAGGCATAGTTTTCCCTGCTGGCTCTTTGGGCATGGGACCCATCTCCAGCCATAGGCCATTTTTGTGCCTGCCGCGGTGCCAAGTGGGAAAGGGTGGTGTCGAGGCTGAAGGCAGCAGGAAAGCCTGCAGCCCCCAGGTCTGTGGGGCTACGCAAGCGGTTCCCAAAGAGCTTTAGAACAAGGCCTAGTTTTCCCTGCTGGCTCTTTGGGTGGGGGACCCATCTCCAGCTGTATGGCCATTTTTGTGCCTGCCGCGGTTCCAAGTGGGAAAGGGTGGCTTTGAGGCTGAAGGCAGCAGGAAAGCCCGCAGCCCCCAGGTCTGTGGGGCTACGCAAGCGGTTCCCAAAGAGCTTTAGAACAAGGCATAGTTTTCCCTGCTGGCTCTTTGGTTGGGGGACCCATCTCCAGCCGTATGGCCATTTTTGAGCCTGGCGCGGCGCCAAGTGGGAAAGGGTGGCTTTGAGGCTGAAGGGAGGAGCAAAGCCTGCAGCCCCCAGGTCTGTGGGGCTACGCAAGCGGTTCCCAAAGAGCTTTAGAACAAGGCATAGTTTTCCCTGCTTGTTCTTTGGGCGGGGGACCCATCTCCAGCCGTATGGCCATTTTTGTGCCTGGCGCGGAGCCAAGTGGGAAAGGGTGTTTTTGAGGGTGAAGGCAGCAGGAAAGCCCGCAGCCCCCAGGTCTGTGGGGCTACGCAAGCGGTTCCCAAAGAGCTTTAGAACAAGGCATAGTTTTCACTGCTGGCTCTTTGGGCATGGGACCCATCTCCAGCCGTATGGCCATTTTTGTGCCTGGCGCGACGCCAAGTAGGAAAGGGTGGCTTTGAGGCTGAAGGCAGCAGGAAAGCCCGCAGCCCCCAGGTCTGTGGGGCTACGCAAGCGGTTCCCAAAGAGCTTTAGAACAAGGCATAGTTTTCACTGATGGCTCTTTGGGCATGGCACCCATCTCCAGCCGTATGGCCATTTTTGTGCCTGGCGCGGTGCGTAGTGGGAAAGGGTGGTTTTGACGCTGAAGGCAGCAGGAAAGCCCGCAGCCCCCAGGTCTGTGGGGCTACGCAAGCGGTTCCCAAAGAGCTTTAGAACAAGGCATAGTTTTCCCTGCTGGCTCTTTGGGCGGGGGACCCATCTCCAGCCGTATGGCCATTTTTGTGCCTGGCGCGGCGCCAAGTGGGATAGGGTGGCTTTGAGGCTGAAGGCAGGAGCAAAGCCTGCAGCCCCCAGGTCTGTGGGGCTACGCAAGCGGTTCCCAAAGAGCTTTAGAACAAGGCATAGTTTTCCCTGCTGGCTCTTTGGGCATGGGACCCATCTCCAGCCATAGGCCATTTTTGTTCCTGGCGCGGTGCCAAGTGGGAAAGGGTGCTGTCGAGGCTGAAGGCAGCAGGAAAGCCTGCAGCCCCCAGGTCTGTGAGGCTACGCAAGCGGTTCCCAAAGAGCTTTAGAACAAGGCATAGTTTTCCCTGCTGGCTCTTTGGGCGGGGGACCCATCTCCAGCCGTATGGCTATTTTTGTGCCTGGCGCGGTGCGTAGTGGGAAAGGGTGGTTTTGAGGCTGAAGGCAGCAGGAAAGCCCGCAGCCCCCAGGTCTGTGGGGCTATGCAAGCGGTTCCCAAAGAGCTTTAGAACAAGGCATAGTTTTCCCTGCTGGCTCTTTGGGCGGGGGAGCCATCTCCAGCCATAGACCATTTTTGTGCCTGGGGCGGTGCGTAGTGGGAAAGGGTGGTTTTGAGGCTGAAGGCAGCAGGAAAGCCCGCAGCCCCCAGGTCTGTGGGGCTACGCAAGCGATTCCCAAAGAGCTTTAGAACAAGGCATAGTTTTCCCTGCTGGCTCTTTGGGCAGGGGACCCATCTCCAGCCGTATGGCCATTTTTGTCCCTGGCGCGGCGCCAAGTGGGAAAGGGTGCTGTCGAGGCTGAAGGCAGTAGCAAAGCCTGCAGCCCCCAGGTCTGTGGGGCCAAGCAAGCCGTTCCCAAAGAGCTTTAGAACAAGGCATAGTTTTCCCTGATGGCTCTTTGGGCATGGGACCCATCTCCAGCCGTATGGCCATTTTTGTGCCTGGCGCGGTGCCAAGTGGGAAAGGGTGGTTTTGAGGCTGAAGGCAGCAGGAAAGCCCGCAGCCTCCAGGTCTCTGGGGCTACGCAAGCGGTTCCCAAAGAGCTTTAGAACAAGGCATAGTTTTCCCTGCTGGCTCTTTGGGCGGGGGACCCATCTCCAGCCGTATGGCCATTTTTGTCCCTGGCCCGGCGCCAAGTGGGAAAGGGTGGTGTCGAGGCTGAAGGCAGGAGCAAAGCCTGCAGCCCTAAGGTCTGTGGGGCTACGCAAGCGGTTCCCAAAGAGCTTTAGAACAAGGCATAGTTTTCCCTGCTGGCTCTTTGGGCATGGGACCCATCTCCAGCCGTATGGCCATTTTTGTCCCTGGCGCGGTGCCAAGTGGGAAAGGGTGCTGTCGAGGCTGAAGGCAGCAGGAAAGCCTGCAGCCCCCAGGTCTGTGGGGCTACGCAAGCGGTTCCCAAAGAGCTTTAGAACAAGGCATAGTTTTCCCAGCTGCCTCTTAGGGCATGGGACCCATCTCCAGCCATAGGCCATTTTTGTGCCTGGCGCGACGCCAAGTGGGAAAGGGTGCTGTCGAGGCTGAAGGCAGCAGGAAAGCCCGCAGCCCCCAGGTCTGTGGGGCTACGCAAGCGGTTCCCAAAGAGCTTTAGAACAAGGCATAGTTTTCCCTGATGCCTCTTTGGGCATGGGACCCATCTCCAGCCGTATGGCCATTTTTGTGCCTGGCGCGGTGCGTAGTGGGAAAGGGTGGTTTTGAGGCTGAAGGCAGGAGCAAAGCCTGCAGCCCTAAGGTCTGTGGGGCTACGCAAGCGGTTCCCAAAGAGCTTTAGAACAAGGCATAGTTTTCCCTGCTGGCTCTTTGGGCATGGGACCCATCTCCAGCCATAGGCCAATTTTGTGCCTGCCGCGGTGCCAAGTGGGAAAGGGTGGTGTCGAGGCTGAAGGCAGCAGGAAAGCCTGCAGCCCCCAGGTCTGTGGGGCTACGCAAGCGGTTCCCAAAGAGCTTTAGAACAAGGCCTAGTTTTCCCTGCTGGCTCTTTGGGCGGGGGACCCATCTCCAGCCATAGGCCATTATTGTGCCTGGCGCGGTGCCAAGTGGGAAAGGGTGTCTTTGAGGCTGAAGGCAGCAGGAAAGCCCGCAGCCCCCAGGTCTGTGGGGCTACACAAGCGGTTCCCAAAGAGCTTTAGAACAAGGCATAGTTTTCCCTGCTTGTTCTTTGGGCGGGGGACCCATCTCCAGCCGTATGGCCATTTTTGTGCCTGGCGCGGCGCCAAGTGGGAAAGGGTGTTTTTGAGGGTGAAGGCAGCAGGAAAGCCCGCAGCCCCCAGGTCTGTGGGGCTACGCAAGCGGTTCCCAAAGAGCTTTAGAACAAGGCATAGTTTTCACTGCTGGCTCTTTGGGCATGGGACCCATCTCCAGCCGTATGGCCATTTTTGTGCCTGGCGCGACGCCAAGTAGGAAAGGGTGGCTTTGAGGCTGAAGGCAGCAGGAAAGCCCGCAGCCCCCAGGTCTGTGGGGCTACGCAAGCGGTTCCCAAAGAGCTTTAGAACAAGGCATAGTTTTCACTGCTGGCTCTTTGGGCATGGGACCCATCTCCAGCCGTATGGCCATTTTTGTGCCTGGCGCGGTGCGTAGTGGGAAAGGGTGGTTTTGACGCTGAAGGCAGCAGGAAAGCCCGCAGCCCCCAGGTCTGTGGGGCTACGCAAGCGGTTCCCAAAGAGCTTTAGAACAAGGCATAGTTTTCCCTGCTGGCTCTTTGGGCGGGGGACCCATCTCCAGCCGTATGGCCATTTTTGAGCCTGGCGCGGCGCCAAGTGGGATAGGGTGGCTTTGAGGCTGAAGGCAGGAGCAAAGCCTGCAGCCCTAAGGTCTGTGGGGCTACGCAAGCGGTTCCCAAAGAGCTTTAGAACAAGGCATAGTTTTCCCTGCTGGCTCTTTGGGCATGGGACCCATCTCCAGCCATAGGCCATTTTTGTGCCTGGCGCGGTGCCAAGTGGGAAAGGGTGCTGTCGAGGCTGAAGGCAGCAGGAAAGCCTGCAGCCCCCAGGTCTGTGAGGCTACGCAAGCGGTTCCCAAAGAGCTTTAGAACAAGGCCTAGTTTTCCCTGCTGGCTCTTTGGGCGGGGGACCCATCTCCAGCCGTATGGCTATTTTTGTGCCTGGCGCGGTGCGTAGTGGGAAAGGGTGGTTTTGAGGCTGAAGGCAGCAGGAAAGCCCGCAGCCCCCAGGTCTGTGGGGCTATGCAAGCGGTTCCCAAAGAGCTTTAGAACAAGGCATAGTTTTCCCTGCTGGCTCTTTGGGCGGGGGAGCCATCTCCAGCCATAGACCATTTTTGTGCCTGGCGCGGTGCGTAGTGGGAAAGGGTGGTTTTGAGGCTGAAGGCAGCAGGAAAGCCCGCAGCCCCCAGGTCTGTGGGGCTACGCAAGCGGTTCCCAAAGAGCTTTAGAACAAGGCATAGTTTTCCCTGCTGGCTCTTTTGGCAGGGGACCCATCTCCAGCCGTATGGCCATTTTTGTCCCTGGCGCGGCGCCAAGTGGGAAAGGGTGGTGTCGAGGCTGAAGGCAGCAGCAAAGCCTGCAGCCCCCAGGTCTGTGGGGCCAAGCAAGAGGTTCAAAAAGAGCTTTAGAACAAGGCATAGTTTTCCCTGATGGCTCTTTGGGCATGGGACCCATCTCCAGCCATAGGCCATTTTTGTGCCTGGCGCGACGCCAAGTGGGAAAGGGTGCTGTCGAGGCTGAAGGCAGCAGGAAAGCCCGCAGCCCCCAGGTCTGTGGGGCTACGCAAGCGGTTCCCAAAGAGCTTTAGAACAAGGCATAGTTTTCCCTGATGGCTCTTTGGGCATGGGACCCATCTCCAGCCGTATGGCCATTTTTGTGCCTGGCGCGGTGCGTAGTGGGAAAGGGTGGTTTTGAGGCTGAAGGCAGCAGGAAAGCCCGCAGCCCCCAGGTCTGTGGGGCTACGCAAGCGGTTCCCAAAGAGCTTTAGAACAAGGCATAGTTTTCCCTGCTGGCTCTTTGGGCGGGGGACCCATCTCCAGCCGTATGGCCATTTTTGTCCCTGGCCCGGCGCCAAGTGGGAAAGGGTGGTGTCGAGGCTGAAGGCAGGAGCAAAGCCTGCAGCCCTAAGGTCTGTGGGGCTACGCAAGCGGTTCCCAAAGAGCTTTAGAACAAGGCATAGTTTTCCCTGCTGGCTCTTTGGGCATGGGACCCATCTCCAGCCATAGGCCATTTTTGTGCCTGCCGCGGTGCCAAGTGGGAAAGGGTGGTGTCGAGGCTGAAGGCAGCAGGAAAGCCTGCAGCCCCCAGGTCTGTGGGGCTACGCAAGCGGTTCCCAAAGAGCTTTAGAACAAGGCCTAGTTTTCCCTGCTGGCTCTTTGGGCGGGGGACCCATCTCCAGCCATAGGCCATTATTGTGCCTGGCGCGGTGCCAAGTGGGAAAGGGTGTCTTTGAGGCTGAAGGCAGCAGGAAAGCCTGCAGCCCCCAGGTCTGTGGGGCTACGCAAGCGGTTCCCAAAGAGCTTTAGAACAAGGCATAGTTTTCCCTGCTTGCTCTTTGGGCGGGGGACCCATCTCCAGCCGTATGGCCATTTTTGTGCCTGGCGCGGCGCCAAGTGGGAAAGGGTGTTTTTGAGGGTGAAGGCAGCAGGAAAGCCCGCAGCCCCCAGGTCTGTGGGGCTACGCAAGCGGTTCCCAAAGAGCTTTAGAACAAGGCATAGTTTTCCCTGCTGGCTCTTTGGGCGGGGGACCCATCTCCAGCCGTATGGCCATTTTTGTGCCTGGCGCGACGCCAAGTAGGAAAGGGTGGCTTTGAGGCTGAAGGCAGCAGGAAAGCCCGCAGCCCCCAGGTCTGTGGGGCTACGCAAGCGGTTCCCAAAGAGCTTTAGAACAAGGCATAGTTTTCACTGCTGGCTCTTTGGGCATGGGACCCATCTCCAGCCGTATGGCCATTTTTGTGCCTGGCGCGGTGCGTAGTGGGAAAGGGTGGTTTTGACGCTGAAGGCAGCAGGAAAGCCCGCAGCCCCCAGGTCTGTGGGGCTACGCAAGCGGTTCCCAAAGAGCTTTAGAACAAGGCATAGTTTTCCCTGCTGGCTCTTTGGGCGGGGGACCCATCTCCAGCCGTATGGCCATTTTTGTGCCTGGCGCGGCGCCAAGTGGGATAGGGTGGCTTTGAGGCTGAAGGCAGGAGCAAAGCCTGCAGCCCCCAGGTCTGTGGGGCTACGCAAGCGGTTCCCAAAGAGCTTTAGAACAAGGCATAGTTTTCCCTGCTGGCTCTTTGGGCATGGGACCCATCTCCAGCCATAGGCCATTTTTGTGCCTGGCGCGACGCCAAGTGGGAAAGGGTGCTGTCGAGGCTGAAGGCAGCAGGAAAGCCCGCAGCCCCCAGGTCTGTGGGGCCACACAAGCGGTTCCCAAAGAGCTTTAGAACAAGGCATAGTTTTCCCTGATGGCTCTTTGGGCATGGGACCCATCTCCAGCCGTATGGCCATTTTTGTGCCTGGCGCGGTGCGTAGTGGGAAAGGGTGGTTTTGAGGCTGAAGGCAGCAGGAAAGCCCGCAGCCCCCAGGTCTGTGGGGCTACGCAAGCGGTTCCCAAAGAGCTTTAGAACAAGGCATAGTTTTCCCTGCTGGCTCTTTGGGCGGGGGACCCATCTCCAGCCGTATGGCCATTTTTGTCCCTGGCCCGGCGCCAAGTGGGAAAGGGTGGTGTCGAGGCTGAAGGCAGGAGCAAAGCCTGCAGCCCTAAGGTCTGTGGGGCTACGCAAGCGGTTCCCAAAGAGCTTTAGAACAAGGCATAGTTTTCCCTGCTGGCTCTTTGGGCATGGGACCCATCTCCAGCCATAGGCCATTTTTGTGCCTGCCGCGGTGCCAAGTGCGAAAGGGTGGTGTCGAGGCTGAAGGCAGCAGGAAAGCCTGCAGCCCCCAGGTCTGTGGGGCTACGCAAGCGGTTCCCAAAGAGCTTTAGAACAAGGCCTAGTTTTCCCTGCTGGCTCTTTGGGCGGGGGACCCATCTCCAGCCATAGGCCATTTTTGTGCCTGCCGCGGTGCCAAGTGCGAAAGGGTGGTGTCGAGGCTGAAGGCAGCAGGAAAGCCTGCAGCCCCCAGGTCTGTGGGGCTACGCAAGCGGTTCCCAAAGAGCTTTAGAACAAGGCATAGTTTTCCCTGCTGGCTCTTTGGGCGGGGGACCCATCTCCAGCCGTATGGCCATTTTTGTGCCTGGCGCGGCGTCAAGTGGGAAAGGGTGGTGTCGAGGCTGAAGGCAGGAGCAAAGCCTGCAGCCCCCAGGTCTGTGGGGCTACGCAAGTGGTTCCCAAAGAGCTTTAGAACAAGGCATAGTTTTCCCTGCTGGCTCCTTGGGCGGGGGACCCATCTCCAGCCGTATGGCCATTTTTGGGCCTGGCGAGGCACCAAGTGGGAAAGGGTGGTGTCGAGTCTGAAGGCAGCAGGAAAGCCCGCAGCCCCCAGGTCTGTGGGGCTACGCAAGCGGTTCCCAAAGAGCTTTAGAACAAGGCATAGTTTTCCCTGCTGGCTCTTTGGGCGGGGGACCCATCTCCAGCCGTATGGCCATTTTTGAGCCTGGCGCGGCGCCAAGTGGGAAAGGGTTGCTTTGAAGCTGAAGGCAGCAGGAAAGCCTGCAGCCCCCAGGTCTGTGGGGCTACGCAAGCGGTTCCCAAAGAGCTTTAGAACAAGGCATAGTTTTCCCTGCTGGCTCTTTGGGCGGGGGACCCATCTCCAGTCGTATGGCTATTTTTATGCCTGGCGCGGTGCGTAGTGGGAAAGGGTGGTTTTGAGGCTGAAGGCAGCAGGAAAGCCCGCAGCCCCCAGGTCTGTGGGGCTACGCAAGCGGTTCCCAAAGAGCTTTAGAACAAGGCATAGTTTTCCCTGCTGGCTCTTTGGTTGGGGGACCCATCTCCAGCCGTATGGCCATTTTTGTGCCTGGCGCGGCGCCAAGTGGGAAAGGGTGGTTTTGAGGCTGAAGGCAGCAGGAAAGCCCGCAGCCCCCAGGTCTGTGGGGCTACGCAAGCGGTTCCCAAAGAGCTTTAGAACAAGGCATAGTTTTCCCTGCTGGCTCTTTGGGCGGGGGACCCATCTCCAGCCGTATGGCCATTTTTGTGCCTGATGCGGCGCCAAGTGGGAAAGGGTCCTGTGGAGGCTGAAGGCAGCAGGAAAGCCCGCAGCCCCCAGGTCTGTGGCGCCAAGCAAGCGGTTCCCAAAGAGCTTTAGAACAAGGCATAGTTTTCCCTGCTGGCTCTTTGGGCGGGGGACCCATCTCCAGCCATAGGCCATTTTTGTGCCTGGCGCGACGCCAAGTGGGAAAGGGTGGCTTTGAGGCTGAAGGTAGCAGGAAAGCCTGCAGCCCCCAGGTCTGTGGGGCTACGCAAGCGGTTCCCAAAGAGCTTTAGAACAAGGCATAGTTTTCCCTGCTGGCTCCTTGGGAGGGGGACCCATCTCCAGCCATATGGCCATTTTTGAGCCTGGCGCGGCGCCAAGTGGGGAAGGGTGGTGTCGAGTCTGAAGGCAGCAGGAAAGCCCGCAGCCCCCAGGTCTGTGGGGCTACGCAAGCGGTTCCCAAAGAGCTTTAGAACAAGGCATAGTTTTCCCTGCTGGCTCTTAGGGCATGGGACCCATCTCCAGCCGTAGGCCATTTTTGTGCCTGATGGGGCGCCAAGTGGGAAAGGGTGGCTTTGAGGCTGAAGGCAGCAGGAAAGCCTGCAGCCCCCAGGTTTGTGGGCCTATGCAAGCGGTTCCCAAAGAGCTTTAGAACAAGGCATAGTTTTCCCTGCTGGCTCTTTGGGCGGGGGACCCATCTCCAGCCGTATGGCCATTTTTGTGCCTGGCCCGGCGCCAAGTGGGAAAGGGTGCTGTCGAGGCTGAAGGCAGCAGGAAAGCCCGCAGCCCCCAGGTCTGTGGGGCTAAGCAAGCGGTTCCCAAAGAGCTTTAGAACAAGGCATAGTTTTCACTGCTGGCTCTTTGGGCGGGGGACCCATCTCCAGCCGTATGGCCATTTTTGAGCCTGGCGTGGCGCCAAGCGGGAAAGGGTGGTGTCGAGGCTGAAGGCAGCAGGAAAGCCTGCAGCCCCCAGGTCTGTGGGGCTACGCAAGCGGTTCCCAAAGAGCTTTAGAACAAGGCATAGTTTTCCCTGCTGGCTCTTTTGGGGGGAGACATATCTCCAGCCATAGGCCATTTTTGTGCCTAGCGCGGCGCCAAGTGGGAAAGGGTGTTGTCGAGGCTTAAGGCAGCAGGAGAGCCTGCAGCCCCCAGGTCTGTGTTGCCAAGCAAGCGGATCCCAAAGAGCTTTAGAACAAGGCATAGTTTTCCCTGCTGGCTCTTTTGGCAGGGGACCCATCTCCAGCCGTATGGCCATTTTTGTGCCTGGCGCGGCGCCAAGTGGGAAAGGGTGCTGTCGAGGCTGAAGGCAGCAGCAAAGCCTGCAGCCCCCAGGTCTGTGGGGCTACGCAAGCGGTTCCCAAAGAGCTTTAGAACAAGGCCTAGTTTTCCCTGCTGGCTCTTTAGGCGGGGGACCCATCTCCAGCCGTATGGCTATTTTTGTGCCTGGCGCGGTGCGTAGTGGGAAAGGGTGGTTTTGAGGCTGAAGGCAGCAGGAAAGCCCGCAGCCCCCAGGTCTGTGGGGCTATGCAAGTGGTTCCCAAAGAGCTTTAGAACAAGGCATAGTTTTCCCTGCTGGCTCTTTGGGCGGGGGACCCATCTCCAGCCGTATGGCCATTTTTGTGCCTGGCGCGGTGCGTAATGGGAAAGGGTGGTTTTGAGGCTGAAGGCAGCAGGAAAGCCCGCAGCCCCCAGGTCTGTGGGGCTACGCAAGCGGTTCCCAAAGAGCTTTAGAACAAGGCATAGTTTTCCCTGCTGGCTCTTTGGGCGGGGGACCCATCTCCAGCCGTATGGCCATTTTTGAGCCTGGCGCGGCGCCAAGTGGGAAAGGGTTGCTTTGAAGCTGAAGGCAGCAGGAAAGCCTGCAGCCCCCAGGTCTGTGGGGCTACGCAAGCGGTTCCCAAAGAGCTTTAGAACAAGGCATAGTTTTCCCTGCTGGCTCTTTGGGCGGGGGACCCATCTCCAGTCGTATGGCTATTTTTATGCCTGGCGCGGTGCGTAGCGGGAAAGGGTGGTTTTGAGGCTGAAGGCAGCAGGAAAGCCCGCAGCCCCCAGGTCTGTGGGGCTACGCAAGCGGTTCCCAAAGAGCTTTAGAACAAGGCATAGTTTTCCCTGCTGGCTCTTTGGTTGGGGGACCCATCTCCAGCCGTATGGCCATTTTTGTGCCTGGCGCGGCGCCAAGTGGGAAAGGGTGGTTTTGAGGCTGAAGGCAGCAGGAAAGCCCGCAGCCCCCAGGTCTGTGGCGCCAAGCAAGCGGTTCCCAAAGAGCTTTAGAACAAGGCATAGTTTTCCCTGCTGGCTCTTTGGGCGGGGGACCCATCTCCAGCCATAGGCCATTTTTGTGCCTGGCGCGACGCCAAGTGGGAAAGGGTGGCTTTGAGGCTGAAGGTAGCAGGAAAGCCTGCAGCCCCCAGGTCTGTGGGGCTACGCAAGCGGTTCCCAAAGAGCTTTAGAACAAGGCATAGTTTTCCCTGCTGGCTCTTTGGGCATGGGACCCATCTCCAGCCATATGGCCATTTTTGAGCCTGGCGCGGCGCCAAGTGGGGAAGGGTGGTGTCGAGTCTGAAGGCAGCAGGAAAGCCCGCAGCCCCCAGGTCTGTGGGGCTACGCAAGCGGTTCCCAAAGAGCTTTAGAACAAGGCATAGTTTTCCCTGCTGGCTCTTAGGGCATGGGACCCATCTCCAGCCGTAGGCCATTTTTGTGCCTGATGGGGCGCCAAGTGGGAAAGGGTGGCTTTGAGGCTGAAGGCAGCAGGAAAGCCTGCAGCCCCCAGGTTTGTGGGCCTATGCAAGCGGTTCCCAAAGAGCTTTAGAACAAGGCATAGTTTTCCCTGCTGGCTCTTTGGGCGGGCGACCCATCTCCAGCCGTATGGCCATTTTTGTGCCTGGCCCGGCGCCAAGTGGGAAAGGGTGCTGTCGAGGCTGAAGGCAGCAGGAAAGCCCGCAGCCCCCAGGTCTGTGGGGCTAAGCAAGCGGTTCCCAAAGAGCTTTAGAACAAGGCATAGTTTTCACTGCTGGCTCTTTGGGCGGGGGACCCATCTCCAGCCGTATGGCCATTTTTGAGCCTGGCGTGGCGCCAAGCGGGAAAGGGTGGTGTCGAGGCTGAAGGCAGCAGGAAAGCCTGCAGCCCCCAGGTCTGTGGGGCTACGCAAGCGGTTCCCAAAGAGCTTTAGAACAAGGCATAGTTTTCCCTGCTGGCTCTTTTGGGGGGAGACATATCTCCAGCCATAGGCCATTTTTGTGCCTAGCGCGGCGCCAAGTGGGAAAGGGTGTTGTCGAGGCTTAAGGCAGCAGGAGAGCCTGCAGCCCCCAGGTCTGTGTTGCCAAGCAAGCGGATCCCAAAGAGCTTTAGAACAAGGCATAGTTTTCCCTGCTGGCTCTTTTGGCAGGGGACCCATCTCCAGCCGTATGGCCATTTTTGTGCCTGGCGCGGCGCCAAGTGGGAAAGGGTGCTGTCGAGGCTGAAGGCAGCAGCAAAGCCTGCAGCCCCCAGGTCTGTGGGGCTACGCAAGCGGTTCCCAAAGAGCTTTAGAACAAGGCCTAGTTTTCCCTGCTGGCTCTTTAGGCGGGGGACCCATCTCCAGCCGTATGGCTATTTTTGTGCCTGGCGCGGTGCGTAGTGGGAAAGGGTGGTTTTGAGGCTGAAGGCAGCAGGAAAGCCCGCAGCCCCCAGGTCTGTGGGGCTATGCAAGTGGTTCCCAAAGAGCTTTAGAACAAGGCATAGTTTTCCCTGCTGGCTCTTTGGGCGGGGGACCCATCTCCAGCCGTATGGCCATTTTTGTGCCTGGCGCGGTGCGTAGTGGGAAAGGGTGGTTTTGAGGCTGAAGGCAGCAGGAAAGCCCGCAGCCCCCAGGTCTGTGGGGCTACGCAAGCGGTTCCCAAAGAGCTTTAGAACAAGGCATAGTTTTCCCTGCTGGCTCTTTGGGCGGGGGACCCATCTCCAGCCGTATGGCCATTTTTGTCCCTGGCCCGGCGCCAAGTGGGAAAGGGTGGTGTCGAGGCTGAAGGCAGCAGCAAAGCCTGCAGCCCCCAGGTCTGTGGGGCCAAGCAAGCGGTTCAAAAAGAGCTTTAGAACAAGGCATAGTTTTCCCTGATGGCTCTTTGGGCATGGGACCCATCTCCAGCCGTATGGCCATTTTTATGCCTGGCGCGGCGCCAATTGGGAAAGGGTGGTTTTGAGGCTGAAGGCAGCAGGAAAGCCCGCAGCCCCCAGGTCTGTGGGGCTACGCAAGCGGTTCCCAAAGAGCTTTAGAACAAGGCATAGTTTTCCCTGCTGGCTCTTTGGGCGGGGGACCCATCTCCAGCCGTATGGCCATTTTTGTGCCTGATGCGGCGCCAAGTGGGAAAGGGTGCTGTCGAGGCTGAAGGCAGCAGGAAAGCCCGCAGCCCCCAGGTCTGTGGGGCCAAGCAAGCGGTTCCCAAAGAGCTTTAGAACAAGGCATAGTTTTCCCTGATGGCTCTTTGGGCGGGGGACCCATCTCCAGCCATAGGCCATTTTTGTGCCTGGCGCGACGCCAAGTGGGAAAGGGTGGCTTTGAGGCTGAAGGTAGCATGAAAGCCTGGAGCCCCCAGGTCTGTGGGGCTACGCAAGCGGTTCCCAAAGAGCTTTAGAACAAGGCATAGTTTTCCCTGATGGCTCTTTGGGCGGGGGACCCATCTCCAGTCGTATGGCTATTTTTATGCCTGGCGCGGTGCGTAGTGGGAAAGGGTGGTTTTGAGGCTGAAGGCAGCAGGAAAGCCCGCAGCCCCCAGGTCTGTGGGGCTACGCAAGCGGTTCCCAAAGAGCTTTAGAACAAGGCATAGTTTTCCCTGCTGGCTCTTTGGGTGGGGGACCCATCTCCAGCCGTATGGCCATTTTTGTGCCTGGCGCGGTGCGTAGTGGGAAAGGGTGGTTTTGAGGCTGAAGGCAGCAGGAAAGCCCGCAGCCCCCAGGTCTGTGGGGCTACGCAAGCGGTTCCCAAAGAGCTTTAGAACAAGGCATAGTTTTCCCTGCTGGCTCTTTGGGCGGGGGACCCATCTCCAGCCGTATGGCCATTTTTGTGCCTGATGCGGCGCCAAGTGGGAAAGGGTGCTCTCGAGGCTGAAGGCAGCAGGAAAGCCCGCAGCCCCCAGGTCTGTGGGGCCAAGCAAGCGGTTCCCAAAGAGCTTTAGAACAAGGCATAGTTTTCCCTGATGGCTCTTTGGGCGGGGGACCCATCTCCAGCCATAGGCCATTTTTGTGCCTGGCGCGACGCCAAGTGGGAAAGGGTGGCTTTGAGGCTGAAGGTAGCATGAAAGCCTGGAGCCCCCAGGTCTGTGGGGCTACGCAAGCGGTTCCCAAAGAGCTTTAGAACAAGGCATAGTTTTCCCTGCTGGCTCCTTGGGCGGGGGACCCATCTCCAGCCGTATGGCCATTTTTGTGCCTGGCGCGGCGCCAAGTGGGGAAGGGTGGTGTCGAGTCTGAAGGCAGCAGGAAAGCCCGCAGCCCCCAGGTCTGTGGGGCTACGCAAGCGGTTCCCAAAGAGCTTTAGAACAAGGCCTAGTTTTCCCTGCTGGCTCTTTGGGCAGGGGACCCATCTCCAGCCGTATGGCCATTTTTGTGCCTCATGCGGCGCCAAGTGGGAAAGGGTGGTGTCGAGGCTGAAGTCAGCAGGAAAGCCTGCAGCCCCCAGGTCTGTGGGGCTATGGAAGCGGTTCCCAAAGTGCTTTAGAACAAGGCCTAGATTTCCCTGCTGGCTCCTTGGGCGGGGGACCCATCTCCAGCCATAGACCATTTTTGTGCCTAGCGCGGCGCCAAGTGGGAAAGGGTGGCTTTGAGGCTGAAGGCAGCAGGAAAGCCTGCAGCCCCCAGGTCTGTGGGCCTACGCAAGCGGTTCCCAAAGAGCTTTAGAACAAGGCATAGTTTTCCCTGCTGGCTCTTTTGGGGGGAGACATATCTCCAGCCATAGGCCATTTTTGTGCCTAGCGCGGCGCCAAGTGGGAAAGGGTGGTGTCGAGGCTGAAGGCAGCAGGAGAGCCTGCAGCCCCCAGGTCTGTGGGGCTACGCAAGCGGTTCCCAAAGAGCTTTAGAACAAGGCATAGTTTTCACTGCTGGCTCTTTGGGCGGGGGACCCATCTCCAGCCGTATGGCCATTTTTGAGCCTGGCCCGGCGCCAAGTGGGAAAGGGTGGTGTCGAGGCTGAAGGCAGCAGGAAAGCCTGCAGCCCCCAGGTCTGTGGGGCTACGCAAGCGGTTCCCAAAGAGCTTTAGAACAAGGCATAGTTTTCCCTGCTGGCTCTTTTGGGGGGAGACATATCTCCAGCCATAGGCCATTTTTGTGCCTAGCGCGGCGCCAAGTGGGAAAGGGTGTTGTCGAGGCTGAAGGCAGCAGGAGAGCCTGCAGCCCCCAGGTCTGTGGGGCCAAGCAAGCGGTTCCCAAAGAGCTTTAGAACAAGGCATAGTTTTCCCTGATGGCTCTTTGGGCGGGCGACCCATCTCCAGCCGTATGTCCATTTTTGTGCCTGGCGCGGTGCGTAGTGGTAAAGGGTGGTTTTGACGCTGAAGGCAGCAGGAAAGCCCGCAGCCCCCAGGTCTGTGGGGCCAAGCAAGCGGTTCCCAAAGAGCTTTAGAACAAGGCATAGTTTTCCCTGATGGCTCTTTGGGCATGGGACCCATCTCCAGCCATAGGCCATTTTTGTGCCTGGCGCGACGCCAAGTAGGAAAGGGTGGCTTTGAGGCTGAAGGCAGCAGGAAAGCACGCAGCCCCCAGGTCTGTGGGGCTACGCAAGCGGTTCCCAAAGAGCTTTAGAACAAGGCATAGTTTTCCCTGATGGCTCTTTGGGCATGGGACCCATCTCCAGCCGTATGGCCATTTTTGTGCCTGGCGCGGTGCGTAGTGGGAAAGGGTGGTTTTGAGGCTGAAGGCAGCAGGAAAGCCCGCAGCCCCCAGGTCTGTGGGGCTACGCAAGCGGTTCCCAAAGAGCTTTAGAACAAGGCATAGTTTTCCCTGCTGGCTCTTTGGGCGGGGGACCCATCTCCAGCCGTATGGCAATTTTTGTCCCTGGCCCGGCGCCAAGTGGGAAAGGGTGGTGTCGAGGCTGAAGGCAGGAGCAAAGCCTGCAGCCCTAAGGTCTGTGGGGCTACGCAAGCGGTTCCCAAAGAGCTTTAGAACAAGGCATAGTTTTCCCTGCTGGCTCTTTGGGCATGGGACCCATCTCCAGCCATAGGCCATTTTTGTGCCTGCTGCGGTGCCAAGTGGGAAAGGGTGGTGTCGAGGCTGAAGGCAGCAGGAAAGCCTGCAGCCCCCAGGTCTGTGGGGCTACGCAAGCGGTTCCCAAAGAGCTTTAGAACAAGGCCTAGTTTTCCCTACTGGCTCTTTGGGCGGGGGACCCATCTCCAGCCATAGGCCATTATTGTGCCTGGCGCGGTGCCAAGTGGGAAAGGGTGTCTTTGAGGCTGAAGGCAGCAGGAAAGCCTGCAGCCCCCAGGTCTGTGGGGCTACGCAAGCGGTTCCCAAAGAGCTTTAGAACAAGGCATAGTTTTCCCTGCTTGTTCTTTGGGCGGGGGACCCATCTCCAGCCGTATGGCCATTTTTGTGCCTGGCGCGGCGCCAAGTGGGAAAGGGTGTTTTTGAGGGTGAAGGCAGCAGGAAAGCCCGCAGCCCCCAGGTCTGTGGGGCTACGCAAGCGGTTCCCAAAGAGCTTTAGAACAAGGCATAGTTTTCACTGCTGGCTCTTTGGGCATGGGACCCATCTCCAGCCGTATGGCCATTTTTGTGCCTGGCGCGACGCCAAGTGGGAAAGGGTGGCTTTGAGGCTGAAGGCAGCAGGAAAGCCCGCAGCCCCCAGGTCTGTGGGGCTACGCAAGCGGTTCCCAAAGAGCTTTAGAACAAGGCATAGTTTTCACTGCTGGCTCTTTGGGCATGTGACCCATCTCCAGCCGTATGGCCATTTTTGTGCCTGGCGCGGTGCGTAGTGGGAAAGGGTGGTTTTGACGCTGAAGGCAGCAGGAAAGCCCGCAGCCCCCAGGTCTGTGGGGCTACGCAAGCGGTTCCCAAAGAGCTTTAGAACAAGGCATAGTTTTCCCTGCTGGCTCTTTGGGCGGGGGACCCATCTCCAGCCGTATGGCCATTTTTGTGCCTGGCGCGGCGCCAAGTGGGATAGGGTGGCTTTGAGGCTGAAGGCAGCAGCAAAGCCTGCAGCCCTAAGGTCTGTGGGGCTACGCAAGCGGTTCCCAAAGAGCTTTAGAACAAGGCATAGTTTTCCCTGCTGGCTCTTTGGGCATGGGACCCATCTCCAGCCATAGGCCATTTTTGTGCCTGGCGCGGTGCCAAGTGGGAAAGGGTGCTGTCGAGGCTGAAGGCAGCAGGAAAGCCTGCAGCCCCCAGGTCTGTGAGGCTACGCAAGCGGTTCCCAAAGAGCTTTAGAACAAGGCCTAGTTTTCCCTGCTGGCTCTTTGGGCGGGGGACCCATCTCCAGCCGTATGGCTATTTTTGTGCCTGGCGCGGTGCGTAGTGGGAAAGGGTGGTTTTGAGGCTGAAGGCAACAGGAAAGCCCGCAGCCCCCAGGTCTGTGGGGCTATGCAAGCGGTTCCCAAAGAGCTTTAGAACAAGGCATACTTTTCCATGCTGGCTCTTTGGGCAGGGGACCCATCTCCAGCCGTATGGCCATTTTTGTGCCTGGCCCGGCGCCAAGTGGGAAAGGGTGGCTTTGAGGCTGAAGGCAGCAGGAAAGCCCGCAGCCCCCAGGTCTGTGGGGCTACGCAAGCGGTTCCCAAAGAGCTTTAGAACAAGGCATAGTTTTCCCTGCTGGCTCTTTTGGAAGGGGACCCATCTCCAGCCGTATGGCCATTTTTGTCCCTGGCGCGGCGCCAAGTGGGAAAGGGTGGCTTTGAGGCTGAAGGCAGGAGCAAAGCCTGCAGCCCCCAGGTCTGTGGGGCCAAGCAAGCGGTTCAAAAAGAGCTTTAGAACAAGGCATAGTTTTCCCTGATGGCTCTTTGGGCATGGGAACCATCTCCAGCCATAGGCCATTTTTGTGCCTGGCGCGACGCCAAGTGGGAAAGGGTGCTGTCGAGGCTGAAGGCAGCAGGAAAGCCTGCAGCCCCCAGGTCTCTGGGGCTACGCAAGCGGTTCCCAAAGAGCTTTAGAACAAGGCATAGTTTTCCCTGCTGGCTCTTTGGGCATGGGACCCATCTCCAGCCGTATGGCCATTTTTGTGCCTGGCGCGGTGCGTAGTGGGAAAGGGTGGTTTTGAGGCTGAAGGCAGCAGGAAAGCCCGCAGCCCCCATGTCTGTGGGGCTACGCAAGCGGTTCCCAAAGAGCTTTAGAACAAGGCATAGTTTTCCCTGCTGGCTCTTTGGGCGGGGGACCCATCTCCAGCCGTATGGCCATTTTTGTCCCTGGCCCGGCGCCAAGTGGGAAAGGGTGGTGTCGAGGCTGAAGGCAGCAGCAAAGCCTGCAGCCCCCAGGTCTGTGGGGCTACGCAAGCGGTTCCCAAAGAGCTTTAGAACAAGGCATAGTTTTCCCTGCTGGCTCTTTGGGCGGGGGACCCATCTCCAGCTGTATGGCCATTTTTATGCCTGGCGCGGCGCCAAGTGGGAAAGGGTGGTGTCGAGGCTGAAGGCAGCAGGAAAGCCCGCATCCCCCAGGTCTGTGGGGCTACGCAAGCGGTTCCCAAAGAGCTTTAGAACAAGGCATAGTTTTCCCTGCTGGCTCTTTGGGCGGGGGACCCATCTCCAGCCGTATGGCCATTTTTGTGCCTGGCTCGGCGCCAAGTGGGAAAGGGTGGTGTCGAGGCTGAAGGCAGCAGGAAAGCCTGCAGCCCCCAGGTCTGTGGGGCTACGCAAGTGGTTCCCAAAGAGCTTTAGAACAAGGCATAGTTTTCCCTGCTGGCTCCTTGGGCGGGGGACCCATCTCCAGCCGTATGGCCATTTTTGGGCCTGGCGAGGCACCAAGTGGGAAAGGGTGGTGTCGAGTCTGAAGGCAGCAGGAAAGCCCGCAGCCCCCAGGTCTGTGGGGCTACGCAAGCGGTTCCCAAAGAGCTTTAGAACAAGGCATAGTTTTCCCTGCTGGCTCTTTGGGCGGGGGACCCATCTCCAGCCGTATGGCCATTTTTGAGCCTGGCGCGGCACCAAGTGGGAAAGGGTGGCTTTGAGGCTGAAGGCAGCAGGAAAGCCTGCAGCCCCCAGGTCTGTGGGGCTACGCAAGCGGTTCCCAAAGAGCTTTAGAACAAGGCATAGTTTTCCCTGCTGGCTCTTTGGGCGGGGGACCCATCTCCAGTCGTATGGCTATTTTTATGCCTGGCGCGGTGCGTAGTGGGAAAGGGTGGTTTTGAGGCTGAAGGCAGCAGGAAAGCCCGCAGCCCCCAGGTCTGTGGGGCTACGCAAGCGGTTCCCAAAGAGCTTTAGAACAAGGCATAGTTTTCCCTGCTGGCTCTTTGGGTGGGGGACCCATCTCCAGCCGTATGGCCATTTTTGTGCCTGGCACGGCGCCAAGTGGGAAAGGGTGGTTTTGAGGCTGAAGGCAGCAGGAAAGCCCGCAGCCCCCAGGTCTGTGGGGCTACGCAAGCGGTTCCCAAAGAGCTTTAGAACAAGGCATAGTTTTCCCTGCTGGCTCTTTGGGCGGGGGACCCATCTCCAGCCGTATGGCCATTTTTGTGCCTGATGCGGCGCCAAGTGGGAAAGGGTGCTGTCGAGGCTGAAGGCAGCAGGAAAGCCCGCAGCCCCCAGGTCTGTGGGGCCAAGCAAGCGGTTCCCAAAGAGCTTTAGAACAAGGCATAGTTTTCCCTGATGGCTCTTTGGGCGGGGGACCCATCTCCAGCCATAGGCCATTTTTGTGCCTGGCGCGACGCCAAGTGGGAAAGGGTGGCTTTGAGGCTGAAGGTAGCAGGAAAGCCTGCAGCCCCCAGGTCTGTGGGGCTACGCAAGCGGTTCCCAAAGAGCTTTAGAACAAGGCATAGTTTTCCCTGCTGGCTCCTTGGGAGGGGGACCCATCTCCAGCCATATGGCCATTTTTGAGCCTGGCGCGGCGCCAAGTGGGGAAGGGTGGTGTCGAGTCTGAAGGCAGCAGGAAAGCCCGCAGCCCCCAGGTCTGTGGGGCTACGCAAGCGGTTCCCAAAGAGCTTTAGAACAAGGCATAGTTTTCCCTGCTGGCTCTTTGGGCGGGGGACCCATCTCCAGCCGTATGGCCATTTTTGTGCCTCATGCGGCGCCAAGTGGGAAAGGGTGGTGTCGAGGCTGAAGGCAGCAGGAAAGCCTGCAGTCCCCAGGTCTGTGGGGCTATGGAAGCGGTTCCCAAAGTGCTTTAGAACAAGGCCTAGATTTCCCTGCTGGCTCTTTGGGCGGGGGACCCATCTCCAGCCATAGACCATTTTTGTGCCTAGCGCGGCGCCAAGTGGGGAAGGGTGGTGTCGAGGCTGAAGGCAGCAGGAAAGCCCGCAGCCCCCAGGTCTGTGGGACAACGCAAGCGGTTCCCAAAGAGCTTTAGAACAAGGCATAGTTTTCCCTGCTGGCTCTTTGGGCATGGGACCCATCTCCAGCCATAGGCCATTTTTGTGCCTGATGGGGCGCCAAGTGGGAAAGGGTGGCTTTGAGGCTGAAGGCAGCAGGAAAGCCTGCAGCCCCCAGGTCTGTGGGCCTACGCAAGCGGTTCCCAAAGAGCTTTAGAACAAGGCATAGTTTTCCCTGCTGGCTCTTTGGGCGGGGGACCCATCTCCAGCCGTATGGCCATTTTTGTGCCTGGCCCGGCGCCAAGTGGGAAAGGGTGGTGTCGAGGCTGAAGGCAGCAGGAAAGCCCGCAGCCCCCAGGTCTGTGGGGCTAAGCAAGCGGTTCCCAAAGAGCTTTAGAACAAGGCATAGTTTTCACTGCTGGCTCTTTGGGCGGGGGACCCATCTCCAGCCGTATGGCCATTTTTGAGCCTGGCGTGGCGCCAAGCGGGAAAGGGTGGTGTCGAGGCTGAAGGCAGCAGGAAAGCCTGCAGCCCCCAGGTCTGTGGGGCTACGCAAGCGGTTCCCAAAGAGCTTTAGAACAAGGCATAGTTTTCCCTGCTGGCTCTTTTGGGGGGAGACATATCTCCAGCCATAGGTCATTTTTGTGCCTAGCGCGGCGCCAAGTGGGAAAGGGTGTTGTCGAGGCTTAAGGCAGCAGGAGAGCCTGCAGCCCCCAGGTCTGTGTTGCCAAGCAAGCGGTTCCCAAAGAGCTTTAGAACAAGGCATAGTTTTCCCTGCTGGCTCTTTTGGCAGGGGACCCATCTCCAGCCGTATGGCCATTTTTGTGCCTGGCGCGGCGCCAAGTGGGAAAGGGTGCTGTCGAGGCTGAAGGCAGCAGCAAAGCCTGCAGCCCCCAGGTCTGTGGGGCTACGCAAGCGGTTCCCAAAGAGCTTTAGAACAAGGCCTAGTTTTCCCTGCTGGCTCTTTGGGCGGGGGACCCATCTCCAGCCGTATGGCTATTTTTGTGCCTGGCGCGGTGCGTAGTGGGAAAGGGTGGTTTTGAGGCTGAAGGCAGCAGGAAAGCCCGCAGCCCCCAGGTCTGTGGGGCTATGCAAGCGGTTCCCAAAGAGCTTTAGAACAAGGCATAGTTTTCCCTGCTGGCTCTTTGGGCGGGGGACCCATCTCCAGCCGTATGGCCATTTTTGTGCCTGGCGCGGTGCGTAGTGGGAAAGGGTGGTTTTGAGGCTGAAGGCAGCAGGAAAGCCCGCAGCCCCCAGGTCTGTGCGGCTACGCAAGCGGTTCCCAAAGAGCTTTAGAACAAGGCATAGTTTTCCCTGCTGGCTCTTTGGGCGGGGGACCCATCTCCAGCCGTATGGCCATTTTTGTCCCTGGCCCAGCGCCAAGTGGGAAAGGGTGGTGTCGAGGCTGAAGGCAGCAGCAAAGCCTGCAGCCCCCAGGTCTGTGGGGCCAAGCAAGCGGTTCAAAAAGAGCTTTAGAACAAGGCATAGTTTTCCCTGATGGCTCTTTGGGCATGGGACCCATCTCCAGCCATAGGCCATTTTTGTGCCTGGCGCGGCGCCAAGTGGGAAAGGGTGGCTTTGAGGCTGAAGGCAGCAGGAAAGCCCGCAGCCCCCAGGTCTGTGGGGCTACGCAAGCGGTTCCCAAAGAGCTTTAGAACAAGGCATAGTTTTCCCTGCTGGCTCTTTGGGCGGGGGATCCATCTCCAGCCGTATGGCCATTTTTGTGCCTGGCGCGGCGCCAAGTGGGAAAGGGTGGTTTTGAGGCTGAAGGCAGCAGCAAAGCCTGCAGCCCCCAGGTCTGTGGGGCTACGCAAGCGGTTCCCAAAGAGCTTTAGAACAAGGCATAGTTTTCCCTGCTGGCTCTTTGGGCGGGGGACCCATCTCCAGCCGTATGGCCATTTTTGTGCCTGATGCGGCGCCAAGTGGGAAAGGGTGCTGTCGAGGCTGAAGGCAGCAGGAAAGCCCGCAGCCCCCAGGTCTGTGGGGCCAAGCAAGCGGTTCCCAAAGAGCTTTAGAACAAGGCATAGTTTTCCCTGATGGCTCTTTGGGCGGGGGACCCATCTCCAGCCATAGGCCATTTTTGTGCCTGGCGCGACGCCAAGTGGGAAGGGGTGGCTTTGAGGCTGAAGGTAGCATGAAAGCCTGGAGCCCCCAGGTCTGTGGGGCTACGCAAGCGGTTCCCAAAGAGCTTTAGAACAAGGCATAGTTTTCCCTGATGGCTCTTTGGGCGGGGGACCCATCTCCAGTCGTATGGCTATTTTTATGCCTGGCGCGGTGCGTAGTGGGAAAGGGTGGTTTTGAGGCTGAAGGCAGCAGGAAAGCCCGCAGCCCCCTGGTCTGTGGGGCTACGCAAGCGGTTCCCAAAGAGCTTTAGAACAAGGCATAGTTTTCCCTGCTGGCTCTTTGGGTGGGGGACCCATCTCCAGCCGTATGGCCATTTTTGTGCCTGGCGCGGCGCCAAGTGGGAAAGGGTGGTTTTGAGGCTGAAGGCAGCAGCAAAGCCTGCAGCCCCCAGGTCTGTGGGGCTACGCAAGCGGTTCCCAAAGAGCTTTAGAACAAGGCATAGTTTTCCCTGCTGGCTCTTTGGGCGGGGGACCCATCTCCAGCCGTATGGCCATTTTTGTGCCTGATGCGGCGCCAAGTGGGAAAGGGTGCTGTCGAGGCTGAAGGCAGCAGGAAAGCCCGCAGCCCCCAGGTCTGTGGGGCCAAGCAAGCGGTTCCCAAAGAGCTTTAGAACAAGGCATAGTTTTCCCTGATGGCTCTTTGGGCGGGGGACCCATCTCCAGCCATAGGCCATTTTTGTGCCTGGCGCGACGCCAAGTGGGAAGGGGTGGCTTTGAGGCTGAAGGTAGCATGAAAGCCTGGAGCCCCCAGGTCTGTGGGGCTACGCAAGCGGTTCCCAAAGAGCTTTAGAACAAGGCATAGTTTTCCCTGCTGGCTCTTTGGGCGGGGGACCCATCTCCAGCCGTATGGCCATTTTTGTGCCTGATGCGGCGCCAAGTGGGAAAGGGTGCTGTCGAGGCTGAAGGCAGCAGGAAAGCCCGCAGCCCCCAGGTCTGTGGGGCCAAGCAAGCGGTTCCCAAAGAGCTTTAGAACAAGGCATAGTTTTCCCTGATGGCTCTTTGGGCGGGGGACCCATCTCCAGCCATAGGCCATTTTTGTGCCTGGCGCGACGCCAAGTGGGAAAGGGTGGCTTTGAGGCTGAAGGTAGCATGAAAGCCTGGAGCCCCCAGGTCTGTGGGGCTACGCAAGCGGTTCCCAAAGAGCTTTAGAACAAGGCATAGTTTTCCCTGCTGGCTCCTTGGGCGGGGGACCCATCTCCAGCCGTATGGCCATTTTTGTGCCTGGCGCGGCGCCAAGTGGGGAAGGGTGGTGTCGAGTCTGAAGGCAGCAGGAAAGCCCGCAGCCCCCAGGTCTGTGGGGCCAAGCAAGCGGTTCCCAAAGAGCTTTAGAACAAGGCATAGTTTTCCCTGCTGGCTCTTTGGGCGGGGGACCCATCTCCAGCCGTATGGCCATTTTTGTGCCTCATGCGGCGCCAAGTGGGAAAGGGTGGCTTTGAGGCTGAAGGCAGCAGGAAAGCCTGCAGCCCCCAGGTCTGTGGGGCTATGGAAGCGGTTCCCAAAGTGCTTTAGAACAAGGCCTAGATTTCCCTGCTGGCTCTTTGGGCGGGGGACCCATCTCCAGCCATAGACCATTTTTGTGCCTAGCGCGGCGCCAAGTGGGAAAGGGTGGCTTTGAGGCTGAAGGCAGCAGGAAAGCCTGCAGCCCCCAGGTCTGTGGGCCTACGCAAGCGGTTCCCAAAGAGCTTTAGAACAAGGCATAGTTTTCCCTGCTGGCTCTTTTGGGGGCAGACATATCTCCAGCCATAGGCCATTTTTGTGCCTAGCGCGGCGCCAAGTGGGAAAGGGTGTTGTCGAGGCTGAAGGCAGCAGGAGAGCCTGCAGCCCCCAGGTCTGTGGGGCCAAGCAAGCGGTTCCCAAAGAGCTTTAGAACAAGGCATAGTTTTCACTGCTGGCTCTTTGGGCGGGGGAGCCATCTCCAGCCGTATGGCCATTTTTGAGCCTGGCGTGGCGCCAAGCGGGAAAGGGTGGTGTCGAGGCTGAAGGCAGCAGGAAAGCCTGCAGCCCCCAGGTCTGTGGGGCTACGCAAGCGGTTCCCAAAGAGCTTTAGAACAAGGCATAGTTTTCCCTGCTGGCTCTTTTGGGGGGAGACATATCTCCAGCCATAGGCCATTTTTGTGCCTAGCGCGGCGCCAAGTGGGAAAGGGTGTTGTCGAGGCTGAAGGCAGCAGGAGAGCCTGCAGCCCCCAGGTCTGTGGGGCCAAGCAAGCGGTTCCCAAAGAGCTTTAGAACAAGGCATAGTTTTCCCTGATGGCTCTTTGGGCGGGCGACCCATCTCCAGCCGTATGGCCATTTTTGTGCCTGGCGCGGTGCGTAGTGGTAAAGGGTGGTTTTGACGCTGAAGGCAGCAGGAAAGCCCGCAGCCCCCAGGTCTGTGGGGCTACGCAAGCGGTTCCCAAAGAGCTTTAGAACAAGGCATAGTTTTCCCTGATGGCTCTTTGGGCATGGGACCCATCTCCAGCCATAGGCCATTTTTGTGCCTGGCGCGACGCCAAGTAGGAAAGGGTGGCTTTGAGGCTGAAGGCAGCAGGAAAGCCCGCAGCCCCCAGGTCTGTGGGGCTACGCAAGCGGTTCCCAAAGAGCTTTAGAACAAGGCATAGTTTTCCCTGATGGCTCTTTGGGCATGGGACCCATCTCCAGCCATAGGCCATTTTTGTGCCTGATGCGGCGCCAAGTGGGATAGGGTGGCTTTGAGGCTGAAGGCAGGAGCAAAGCCTGCAGCCCTAAGGTCTGTGGGGCTACGCAAGCGGTTCCCAAAGAGCTTTAGAACAAGGCATAGTTTTCCCTGCTGGCTCTTTGGGCATGGGACCCATCTCCAGCCGTATGGCCATTTTTGTGCCTGGCGCGGTGCCAAGTGGGAAAGGGTGCTGTCGAGGCTGAAGGCAGCAGGAAAGCCTGCAGCCCCCAGGTCTGTGGGGCTACGCAAGCGGTTCCCAAAGAGCTTTAGAACAAGGCCTAGTTTTCCCTGCTGGCTCTTTGGGCGGGGGACCCATCTCCAGCCGTATGGCTATTTTTGTGCCTGGCGCGGTGCGTAGTGGGAAAGGGTGGTTTTGAGGCTGAAGGCAGCAGGAAAGCCCGCAGCCCCCAGGTCTGTGGGGCTACGCAAGCGGTTCCCAAAGAGCTTTAGAACAAGGCATAGTTTTCCCTGCTGGCTCTTTTGGCAGGGGACCCACCTCCAGCCGTATGGCCATTTTTGTCCCTGGCGCGGCGCCAAGTGGGAAAGGGTGCTGTCGAGGCTGCAGGCAGCAGCAAAGCCTGCAGCCCCCAGGTCTGTGGGGCCAAGCAAGCGGTTCAAAAAGAGCTTTAGAACAAGGCATAATTTTCCCTGATGGCTCTTTGGGCATGGGACCCATCTCCAGCCATAGGCCATTTTTGTGCCTGGCGCGGCGCCAAGTGGGATAGGGTGGCTTTGAGGCTGAAGGCAGGAGCAAAGCCTGCAGCCCTAAGGTCTGTGGGGCCAAGCAAGCGGTTCCCAAAGAGCTTTAGAACAAGGCATAGTTTTCCCTGCTGGCTCTTTGGGCGGGGGACCCATCTCCAGCCGTATGGCCATTTTTGTGCCTGATGCGGCGCCAAGTGGGAAAGGGTGCTGTCGAGGCTGAAGGCAGCAGGAAAGCCCGCAGCCCCCAGGTCTGTGGGGCCAAGCAAGCGGTTCCCAAAGAGCTTTAGAACAAGGCATAGTTTTCCCTGCTGGCTCTTTGGGCGGGGGACCCATCTCCAGCCATAGGCCATTTTTGTGCCTGGCGCGACGCCAAGTGGGAAAGGGTGGCTTTGAGGCTGAAGGTAGCAGGAAAGCCCGCAGCCCCCAGGTCTGTGGGGCTACGCAAGCGGTTCCCAAAGAGCTTTAGAACAAGGCATAGTTTTCCCTGCTGGCTCCTTGGGAGGGGGACCCATCTCCAGCCATATGGCCATTTTTGAGCCTGGCGCGGCGCCAAGTGGGGAAGGGTGGTGTCGAGTCTGAAGGCAGCAGGAAAGCCCGCAGCCCCCAGGTCTGTGGGGCTACGCAAGCGGTTCCCAAAGAGCTTTAGAACAAGGCATAGTTTTCCCTGCTGGCTCTTTGGGCATGGGACCCATCTCCAGCCATAGGCCATTTTTGTGCCTGATGGGGCGCCAAGTGGGAAAGGGTGGCTTTGAGGCTGAAGGCAGCAGGAAAGCCTGCAGCCCCCTGGTCTGTGGGCCTATGCAAGCGGTTCCCAAAGAGCTTTAGAACAAGGCATAGTTTTCCCTGCTGGCTCTTTGGGCGGGGGACCCATCTCCAGCCGTATGGCCATTTTTGTGCCTGGCCCGGCGCCAAGTGGGAAAGGGTGGTGTCGAGGCTGAAGGCAGCAGGAAAGCCCGCAGCCCCCAGGTCTGTGGGGCTAAGCAAGCGGTTCCCAAAGAGCTTTAGAACAAGGCATAGTTTTCACTGCTGGCTCTTTGGGCGGGGGACCCATCTCCAGCCGTATGGCCATTTTTGAGCCTGGCGTGGCGCCAAGCGGGAAAGGGTGGTGTCGAGGCTGAAGGCAGCAGGAAAGCCCGCAGCCCCCAGGTCTGTGGGGCTACGCAAGCGGTTCCCAAAGAGCTTTAGAACAAGGCATAGTTTTCCCTGCTGGCTCTTTTGGGGGGAGACATATCTCCAGCCATAGGCCATTTTTGTGCCTAGCGCGGCGCCAAGTGGGAAAGGGTGTTGTCGAGGCTTAAGGCAGCAGGAGAGCCTGCAGCCCCCAGGTCTGTGTTGCCAAGCAAGCGGATCCCAAAGAGCTTTAGAACAAGGCATAGTTTTCCCTGCTGGCTCTTTTCGCAGGGGACCCATCTCCAGCCGTATGGCCATTTTTGTGCCTGGCGCGGCGCCAAGTGGGAAAGGGTGCTGTCGAGGCTGAAGGCAGCAGCAAAGCCTGCAGCCCCCAGGTCTGTGGGGCTACGCAAGCGGTTCCCAAAGAGCTTTAGAACAAGGCCTAGTTTTCCCTGCTGGCTCTTTGGGCGGGGGACCCATCTCCAGCCGTATGGCTATTTTTGTGCCTGGCGCGGTGCGTAGTGGGAAAGGGTGGTTTTGAGGCTGAAGGCAGCAGGAAAGCCCGCAGCCCCCAGGTCTGTGGGGCTATGCAAGTGGTTCCCAAAGAGCTTTAGAACAAGGCATAGTTTTCCCTGCTGGCTCTTTGGGCGGGGGACCCATCTCCAGCCGTATGGCCATTTTTGTGCCTGGCGCGGTGCGTAGTGGGAAAGGGTGGTTTTGAGGCTGAAGGCAGCAGGAAAGCCCGCAGCCCCCAGGTCTGTGGGGCTACGCAAGCGGTTCCCAAAGAGCTTTAGAACAAGGCATAGTTTTCCCTGCTGGCTCTTTGGGCGGGGGACCCATCTCCAGCCGTATGGCCATTTTTGTCCCTGGCCCGGCGCCAAGTGGGAAAGGGTGGTGTCGAGGCTGAAGGCAGCAGCAAAGCCTGCAGCCCCCAGGTCTGTGGGGCCAAGCAAGCGGTTCAAAAAGAGCTTTAGAACAAGGCATAGTTTTCCCTGATGGCTCTTTGGGCATGGGACCCATCTGCAGCCGTATGGCCATTTTTATGCCTGGCGCGGCGCCAAGTGGGAAAGGGTGGTTTTGAGGCTGAAGGCAGCAGGAAAGCCCGCAGCCCCCAGGTCTGTGGGGCTACGCAAGCGGTTCCCAAAGAGCTTTAGAACAAGGCATAGTTTTCCCTGCTGGCTCTTTGGGCGGGGGACCCATCTCCAGCCGTATGGCCATTTTTGTGCCTGATGCGGCGCCAAGTGGGAAAGGGTGCTGTCGAGGCTGAAGGCAGCAGGAAAGCCCGCAGCCCCCAGGTCTGTGGGGCCAAGCAAGCGGTTCCCAAAGAGCTTTAGAACAAGGCATAGTTTTCCCTGATGGCTCTTTGGGCGGGGGACCCATCTCCAGCCATAGGCCATTTTTGTGCCTGGCGCGACGCCAAGTGGGAAAGGGTGGCTTTGAGGCTGAAGGTAGCATGAAAGCCTGGAGCCCCCAGGTCTGTGGGGCTACGCAAGCGGTTCCCAAAGAGCTTTAGAACAAGGCATAGTTTTCCCTGATGGCTCTTTGGGCGGGGGACCCATCTCCAGTCGTATGGCTATTTTTATGCCTGGCGCGGTGCGTAGTGGGAAAGGGTGGTTTTGAGGCTGAAGGCAGCAGGAAAGCCCGCAGCCCCCAGGTCTGTGGGGCTACGCAAGCGGTTCCCAAAGAGCTTTAGAACAAGGCATAGTTTTCCCTGCTGGCTCTTTGGGTGGGGGACCCATCTCCAGCCGTATGGCCATTTTTGTGCCTGGCGCGGTGCGTAGTGGGAAAGGGTGGTTTTGAGGCTGAAGGCAGCAGGAAAGCCCGCAGCCCCCAGGTCTGTGGGGCTATGCAAGCGGTTCCCAAAGAGCTTTAGAACAAGGCATAGTTTTCCCTGCTGGCTCTTTGGGCGGGGGACCCATCTCCAGCCGTATGGCCATTTTTGTGCCTGATGCGGCGCCAAGTGGGAAAGGGTGCTCTCGAGGCTGAAGGCAGCAGGAAAGCCCGCAGCCCCCAGGTCTGTGGGGCCAAGCAAGCGGTTCCCAAAGAGCTTTAGAACAAGGCATAGTTTTCCCTGATGGCTCTTTGGGCGGGGGACCCATCTCCAGCCATAGGCCATTTTTGTGCCTGGCGCGACGCCAAGTGGGAAAGGGTGGCTTTGAGGCTGAAGGTAGCATGAAAGCCTGGAGCCCCCAGGTCTGTGGGGCTACGCAAGCGGTTCCCAAAGAGCTTTAGAACAAGGCATAGTTTTCCTTGCTGGCTCCTTGGGCGGGGGACCCATCTCCAGCCGTATGGCCATTTTTGTGCCTGGCGCGGCGCCAAGTGGGGAAGGGTGGTGTCGAGTCTGAAGGCAGCAGGAAAGCCCGCAGCCCCCAGGTCTGTGGGGCTACGCAAGCGGTTCCCAAAGAGCTTTAGAACAAGGCCTAGTTTTCCCTGCTGGCTCTTTGGGCAGGGGACCCATCTCCAGCCGTATGGCCATTTTTGTGCCTCATGCGGCGCCAAGTGGGAAAGGGTGGTGTCGAGGCTGAAGTCAGCAGGAAAGCCTGCAGCCCCCAGGTCTGTGGGGCTATGGAAGCGGTTCCCAAAGTGCTTTAGAACAAGGCCTAGATTTCCCTGCTGGCTCCTTGGGCGGGGGACCCATCTCCAGCCATAGACCATTTTTGTGCCTAGCGCGGCGCCAAGTGGGAAAGGGTGGCTTTGAGGCTGAAGGCAGCAGGAAAGCCTGCAGCCCCCAGGTCTGTGGGCCTACGCAAGCGGTTCCCAAAGAGCTTTAGAACAAGGCATAGTTTTCCCTGCTGGCTCTTTTGGGGGGAGACATATCTCCAGCCATAGGCGATTTTTGTGCCTAGCGCGGCGCCAAGTGGGAAAGGGTGTTGTCGAGGCTGAAGGCAGCAGGAGAGCCTGCAGCCCCCAGGTCTGTGGGGCCAAGCAAGCGGTTCCCAAAGAGCTTTAGAACAAGGCATAGTTTTCACTGCTGGCTCTTTGGGCGGGGGACCCATCTCCAGCCGTATGGCCATTTTTGAGCCTGGCCCGGCGCCAAGTGGGAAAGGGTGGTGTCGAGGCTGAAGGCAGCAGGAAAGCCTGCAGCCCCCAGGTCTGTGGGGCTACGCAAGCGGTTCCCAAAGAGCTTTAGAACAAGGCATAGTTTTCCCTGCTGGCTCTTTTGGGGGGAGACATATCTCCAGCCATAGGCCATTTTTGTGCCTAGCGCGGCGCCAAGTGGGAAAGGGTGTTGTCGAGGCTGAAGGCAGCAGGAGAGCCTGCAGCCCCCAGGTCTGTGGGGCCAAGCAAGCGGTTCCCAAAGAGCTTTAGAACAAGGCATAGTTTTCCCTGCTGGCTCTTTGGGCGGGGGACCCATCTCCAGCCGTATGTCCATTTTTGTGCCTGGCGCGGTGCGTAGTGGTAAAGGGTGGTTTTGACGCTGAAGGCAGCAGGAAAGCCCGCAGCCCCCAGGTCTGTGGGGCCAAGCAAGCGGTTCCCAAAGAGCTTTAGAACAAGGCATAGTTTTCCCTGATGGCTCTTTGGGCATGGGACCCATCTCCAGCCATAGGCCATTTTTGTGCCTGGCGCGACGCCAAGTAGGAAAGGGTGGCTTTGAGGCTGAAGGCAGCAGGAAAGCACGCAGCCCCCAGGTCTGTGGGGCTACGCAAGCGGTTCCCAAAGAGCTTTAGAACAAGGCATAGTTTTCCCTGATGGCTCTTTGGGCATGGGACCCATCTCCAGCCGTATGGCCATTTTTGTGCCTGGCGCGGTGCGTAGTGGGAAAGGGTGGTTTTGAGGCTGAAGGCAGCAGGAAAGCCCGCAGCCCCCAGGTCTGTGGGGCTACGCAAGCGGTTCCCAAAGAGCTTTAGAACAAGGCATAGTTTTCCCTGCTGGCTCTTTGGGCGGGGGACCCATCTCCAGCCGTATGGCCATTTTTGTCCCTGGCCCGGCGCCAAGTGGGAAAGGGTGGTGTCGAGGCTGAAGGCAGGAGCAAAGCCTGCAGCCCTAAGGTCTGTGGGGCTACGCAAGCGGTTCCCAAAGAGCTTTAGAACAAGGCATAGTTTTCCCTGCTGGCTCTTTGGGCATGGGACCCATCTCCAGCCATAGGCCATTTTTGTGCCTGCCGCGGTGCCAAGTGGGAAAGGGTGGTGTCGAGGCTGAAGGCAGCAGGAAAGCCTGCAGCCCCCAGGTCTGTGGGGCTACGCAAGCGGTTCCCAAAGAGCTTTAGAACAAGGCCTAGTTTTCCCTGCTGGCTCTTTGGGCGGGGGACCCATCTCCAGCCATAGGCCATTATTGTGCCTGGCGCGGTGCCAAGTGGGAAAGGGTGTCTTTGAGGCTGAAGACAGCAGGAAAGCCTGCAGCCCCCAGGTCTGTGGGGCTACGCAAGCGGTTCCCAAAGAGCTTTAGAACAAGGCATAGTTTTCCCTGCTGGCTCTTTGGGCGGGGGACCCATCTCCAGCCGTATGGCCATTTTTGTGCCTGGCGCGGCGCCAAGTGGGAAAGGGTGTTTTTGAGGGTGAAGGCAGCAGGAAAGCCCGCAGCCCCCAGGTCTGTGGGGCTACGCAAGCGGTTCCCAAAGAGCTTTAGAACAAGGCATAGTTTTCACTGCTGGCTCTTTGGGCATGGGACCCATCTCCAGCCATATGGCCATTTTTGTGCCTGGCGCGGTGCGTAGTGGGAAAGGGTGGTTTTGACGCTGAAGGCAGCAGGAAAGCCCGCAGCCCCCAGGTCTGTGGGGCTACGCAAGCGGTTCCCAAAGAGCTTTAGAACAAGGCATAGTTTTCCCTGCTGGCTCTTTGGGCGGGGGACCCATCTCCAGCCGTATGGCCATTTTTGTGCCTGGCGCGGCGCCAAGTGGGATAGGGTGGCTTTGAGGCTGAAGGCAGCAGCAAAGCCTGCAGCCCTAAGGTCTGTGGGGCTACGCAAGCGGTTCCCAAAGAGCTTTAGAACAAGGCATAGTTTTCTCTGCTGGCTCTTTGGGCATGGGACCCATCTCCAGCCATAGGCCATTTTTGTGCCTGGCGCGGTGCCAAGTGGGAAAGGGTGCTGTCGAGGCTGAAGGCAGCAGGAAAGCCTGCAGCCCCCAGGTCTGTGAGGCTACGCAAGCGGTTCCCAAAGAGCTTTAGAACAAGGCATAGTTTTCCCTGCTGGCTCTTTGGGCGGGGGACCCATCTCCAGCCGTATGGCTATTTTTGTGCCTGGCGCGGTGCGTAGTGGGAAAGGGTGGTTTTGAGGCTGAAGGCAGCAGGAAAGCCCGCAGCCCCCAGGTCTGTGGGGCTATGCAAGCGGTTCCCAAAGAGCTTTAGAACAAGGCATAGTTTTCCCTGCTGGCTCTTTGGGCGGGGGAGCCATCTCCAGCCATAGACCATTTTTGTGCCTGGCGCGGTGCGTAGTGGGAAAGGGTGGTTTTGAGGCTGAAGGCAGCAGGAAAGCCCGCAGCCCCCAGGTGTGTGGGGCTACGCAAGCGGTTCCCAAAGAGCTTTAGAACAAGGCATAGTTTTCCCTGCTGGCTCTTTTGGCAGGGGACCCATCTCCAGCCGTATGGCCATTTTTGTCCCTGGCGCGGCGCCAAGTGGGAAAGGGTGGTGTCGAGGCTGAAGGCAGCAGCAAAGCCTGCAGCCCCCAGGTCTGTGGGCCAAGCAAGCGGTTCAAAAAGAGCTTTAGAACAAGGCATAGTTTTCCCTGATGGCTCTTTGGGCATGGGAACCATCTCCAGCCATAGGCCATTTTTGTGCCTGGCGCGACGCCAAGTGGGAAAGGGTGCTGTCGAGGCTGAAGGCAGCAGGAAAGCCCGCAGCCCCCAGGTCTCTGGGGCTACGCAAGCGGTTCCCAAAGAGCTTTAGAACAAGGCATAGTTTTCCCTGATGGCTCTTTGGGCATGGGACCCATCTCCAGCCGTATGGCCATTTTTGTGCCTGGCGCGGTGCGTAGTGGGAAAGGGTGGTTTTGAGGCTGAAGGCAGCAGGAAAGCCCGCAGCCCCCAGGTCTGTGGGGCTACGCAAGCGGTTCCCAAAGAGCTTTAGAACAAGGCATAGTTTTCCCTGCTGGCTCTTTGGGCGGGGGACCCATCTCCAGCCGTATGGCCATTTTTGTCCCTGGCCCGGCGCCAAGTGGGAAAGGGTGGTGTCGAGGCTGAAGGCAGGAGCAAAGCCTGCAGCCCTAAGGTCTGTGGGGTTACGCAAGCGGTTCCCAAAGAGCTTTAGAACAAGGCATAGTTTTCCCTGCTGGCTCTTTGGGCATGGGACCCATCTCCAGCCATAGGCCATTTTTGTGCCTGGCGTGGCGCCAAGTGGGAAAGGGTGGTTTTGAGGCTGAAGGCAGCAGCAAAGCCTGCAGCCCCCAGGTCTGTGGGGCTACGCAAGCGGTTCCCAAAGAGCTTTAGAACAAGGCATAGTTTTCCCTGCTGGCTCTTTGGGCGGGGGACCCATCTCCAGCTGTATGGCCATTTTTATGCCTGGCGCGGCGCCAAGTGGGAAAGGGTGGTGTCGAGGCTGAAGGCAGCAGGAAAGCCCGCATCCCCCAGGTCTGTGGGGCTACGCAAGCGGTTCCCAAAGAGCTTTAGAACAAGGCATAGTTTTCCCTGCTGGCTCTTTGGGCGGGGGACCCATCTCCAGCCGTATGGCCATTTTTGTGCCTGGCGCGGCGCCAAGTGGGAAAGGGTGGTGTCGAGGCTGAAGGCAGCAGGAAAGCCTGCAGCCCCCAGGTCTGTGGGGCTACGCAAGTGGTTCCCAAAGAGCTTTAGAACAAGGCATAGTTTTCCCTGCCTGGCTCCTTGGGCGGGGGACCCATCTCCAGCCGTATGGCCATTTTTGTGCCTGGCGAGACACCAAGTGGGAAAGGGTTGTGTCGAGTCTGAAGGCAGCAGGAAAGCCCGCAGCCCCCAGGTCTGTGGGGCTACGCAAGCGGTTCCCAAAGAGCTTTAGAACAAGGCATAGTTTTCCCTGCTGGCTCTTTGGGCGGGGGACCCATCTCCAGCCGTATGGCCATTTTTGAGCCTGGCGCGGCACCAAGTGGGAAAGGGTGGCTTTGAGGCTGAAGGCAGCAGGAAAGCCTGCAGCCCCCAGGTCTGTGGGGCTACGCAAGCGGTTCCCAAAGAGCTTTAGAACAAGGCATAGTTTTCCCTGCTGGCTCTTTGGGCGGGGGACCCATCTCCAGTCGTATGGCTATTTTTATGCCTGGCGCGGTGCGTAGTGGGAAAGGGTGGTTTTGAGGCTGAAGGCAGCAGGAAAGCCCGCAGCCCCCAGGTCTGTGGGGCTACGCAAGCGGTTCCCAAAGAGCTTTAGAACAAGGCATAGTTTTCCCTGATGGCTCTTTGGGCATGGGACCCATCTCCAGCCGTATGGCCATTTTTGTGCCTGGCGCGGTGCGTAGTGGGAAAGGGTGGTTTTGAGGCTGAAGGCAGCAGGAAAGCCCGCAGCCCCCAGGTCTGTGGGGCTACGCAAGCGGTTCCCAAAGAGCTTTAGAACAAGGCATAGTTTTCCCTGCTGGCTCTTTGGGCGGGGGACCCATCTCCAGCCGTATGGCCATTTTTGAGCCTGGCGCGGCGCCAAGTGGGAAAGGGTGGTGTCGAGGCTGAAGGCAGGAGCAAAGCCTGCAGCCCTAAGGTCTGTGGGGCTACGCAAGCGGTTCCCAAAGAGCTTTAGAACAAGGCATAGTTTTCCCTGCTGGCTCTTTGGGCATGGGACCCATCTCCAGCCATAGACCATTTTTGTGCCTAGCGCGGCGCCAAGTGGGAAAGGGTGGCTTCGAGGCTGAAGGCAGCAGGAAAGCCCGCAGCCCCCAGGTCTGTGGGTCTACGCAAGCGGTTCCCAAAGAGCTTTAGAACAAGGCATAGTTTTCCCTGCTGGCTCTTAGGGCATGGGACCCATCTCCAGCCGTATGGCCATTTTTGTGCCTGATGGGGCGCCAAGTGGGAAAGGGTGGCTTTGAGGCTGAAGGCAGCAGGAAAGCCTGCAGCCCCCAGGTCTGTGGGCCTACGCAAGCGGTTCCCAAAGAGCTTTAGAACAAGGCATAGTTTTCCCTGCTGGCTCCTTGGGCGGGGGACCCATCTCCAGCCGTATGGCCATTTTTGTGCCTGGCCCGGCGCCAAGTGGGAAAGGGTGGTGTCGAGGCTGAAGGCAGCAGGAAAGCCCGCAGCCCCCAGGTCTGTGGGGCTACGCAAGCGGTTCCCAAAGAGCTTTAGAACAAGGCATAGTTTTCACTGCTGGCTCTTTGGGCATGGGACCCATCTCCAGCCGTATGGCCATTTTTGAGCCTGGCGTGGCGCCAAGCGGGAAAGGGTGGTGTCGAGGCTGAAGGCAGCAGGAAAGCCTGCAGCCCCAGGTCTGTGGGGCTACGCAAGCGGTTCCCAAAGAGCTTTAGAACAAGGCATAGTTTTCCCTGCTGGCTCTTTTGTGGGGAGACATATCTCCAGCCATAGGCCATTTTTGTGCCTAGCGCGGCGCCAAGTGGGAAAGGGTGTTGTCGAGGCTGAAGGCAGCAGGAGAGCCTGCAGCCCCCAGGTCTGTGGGGCCAAGCAAGCGGTTCCCAAAGAGCTTTAGAACAAGGCATAGTTTTCCCTGCTGGCTCTTTGGGCGGGCGACCCATCTCCAGCCGTATGTCCATTTTTGTGCCTGGCGCGGTGCGTAGTGGGAAAGGGTGGTTTTGACGCTGAAGGCAGCAGGAAAGCCCGCAGCCCCCAGGTCTGTGGGGCTACGCAAGCGGTTCCCAAAGAGCTTTAGAACAAGGCATAGTTTTCCCTGATGGCTCTTTGGGCATGGGACCCATCTCCAGCCATAGGCCATTTTTGTGCCTGGCGCGACGCCAAGTGGGAAAGGGTGGCTTTGAGGCTGAAGGCAGCAGGAAAGCCCGCAGCCCCCAGGTCTGTGGGGCTACGCAAGCGGTTCCCAAAGAGCTTTAGAACAAGGCATACTTTTCCCTGCTGGCTCCTTGGGCATGGGACCCATCTCCAGCCATAGGCCATTTTTGTGCCTGATGCGGCGCCAAGTGGGAAAGGGTGGCTTTGAGGCTGAAGGCAGCAGGAAAGCCTGCAGCCCCAGGTCTGTGGGGCTACGCAAGCGGTTCCCAAAGAGCTTTAGAAAAAGGCATAGTTTTCCCTGCTGGCTCTTTGGGCGGGGGACCCATCTCCAGCCGTATGGCCATTTTTGTGCCTGGCGCGGTGCGTAGTGGTAAAGGGTGGTTTTGACGCTGAAGGCAGCAGGAAAGCCCGCAGACCCCAGCTCTGTGGGGCTACGCAAGCGGTTCCCAAAGAGCTTTAGAACAAGGCATAGTTTTCCCTGCTGGCTCTTTGGGCATGGGACCCATCTCCAGCCATAGGCCATTTTTGTGCCTGGCGCGACGCCAAGTGGGAAAGGGTGGCTTTTAGGCTGAAGGCAGCAGGAAAGCCTGCAGCCCCCAGGTCTGTGGGGCTACGCAAGCGGTTCCCAAAGAGCTTTAGAACAAGGCATAATTTTCCCTCCTGGCTCTCTGGGCGGGGGATCCATCTCCAGCCATAGGCCATTTTTGTGCCTAGCGCGGCGCCAAGTGGGAAAGGGTGCTGTCGAGGCTGAAGGCAGCAGCAAAGCCTGCAGCCCCCAGGTCTGTGCGGCTACGCAAGTGGTTCCCAAAGAGCTTTAGAACAAGGCATAGTTTTCCCTGCTGGCTCTTTGGGCGGGGAACCCATCTCCAGCCGTATGGCCATTTTTGAGCCTGGCGTGGCGCCAAGTGGGAAAGGGTGGTGTCGAGGCTGAAGGCAGCAGGAAAGCCCGCAGCCCCCAGGTCTGTGGGGCTACGCAAGCGGTTCCCAAAGAGCTTTAGAACAAGGCATAGTTTTCCCTGCTGGCTCTTTGGGCGGGGGACCCATCTCCAGCCGTATGGCTATTTTTATGCCTGGCGCGGTGCGTAGTGGGAAAGGGTGTTTTTGAGGCTGAAGGCAGCAGGAAAGCCCGCAGCCCCCAGGTCTGTGGGGCTACGCAAGCGGTTCCCAAAGAGCTTTAGAACAAGGCATAGTTTTCCCTGCTGGCTCTTTGGGCATGGGACCCATCTCCAGCCATAGGCCATTTTTGTGCCTGGCGCGACGCCAAGTGGGAAAGGGTGGCTTTTAGGCTGAAGGCAGCAGGAAAGCCTGCAGCCCCCAGGTCTGTGGGGCTACGCAAGCGGTTCCCAAAGAGCTTTAGAACAAGGCATAATTTTCCCTCCTGGCTCTCTGGGCGGGGGATCCATCTCCAGCCATAGGCCACTTTTGTGCCTCGCGCGGCGCCAAGTGGGAAAGGGTGCTGTCGAGGCTGAAGGCAGCAGCAAAGCCTGCAGCCCCCAGGTCTGTGGGGCTACGCAAGTGGTTCCCAAAGAGCTTTAGAACAAGGCATAGTTTTCCCTGCTGGCTCTTTGGGCGGGGAACCCATCTCCAGCCGTATGGCCATTTTTGAGCCTGGCGTGGCGCCAAGTGGGAAAGGGTGGTGTCGAGGCTGAAGGCAGCAGGAAAGCCTGCAGCCCCCAGGTCTGTGGGGCTACGCAAGCGGTTCCCAAAGAGCTTTAGAACAAGGCATAGTTTTCCCTGCTGGCTCTTTGGGCATGGGACCCATCTCCAGCCATAGGCCATTTTTCTACCTGGCGCGACGCCAAGTGGGAAAGGGTGGCTTTGAGGCTGAAGGTAGCAGGAAAGCCTGCAGCCCCCAGGTCTGTGGGGCTACGCAAGCGGTTCCCAAAGAGCTTTAGAACAAGGCCTAGTTTTCCCTGCTGGCTCCTTGGGCGGGGGACCCATCTCCAGCCATATGGCCATTTTTGAGCCTGGCGCGGCGCCAAGTGGGGAAGGGTGGTGTCGAGTCTGAAGGTAGCAGGAAAGCCTGCAGCCCCCAGGTCTGTGGGGCTATGGAAGCGGTTCCCAAAGTGCTTTAGAACAAGGCCTAGATTTCCCTGCTGGCTCCTTGGGCGGGGGACCCATCTCCAGCCATAGGCCATTTTTGTGCCTGGCGCGACGCCAAGTAGGAAAGGGTGGCTTTGAGGCTGAAGGCAGCAGGAAAGCCCGCAGCCCCCAGGTCTGTGGGTCTACGCAAGCGGTTCCCAAAGAGCTTTAGAACAAGGCATAGTTTTCCCTGCTGGCTCTTTGGGCGGGGGACCCATCTCCAGCCGTATGGCCATTTTTGTGCCTGGCGCGGCGCCAAGTGGGAAAGGGTGGTTTTGAGGCTGAAGGCAGCAAGAAAACCCGCAGCCCCCACGTCTGTGGGGCCAAGCAAGCGGTTCCCAAAGAGCTTTAGAACAAGGCATAGTTTTCCCTGCTGGCTCTTTGGGCATGGGACCCATCTCCAGCCATAGGCCATTTTTGTGCCTGGCGCGGCGCCAAGTGGGAAAGGGTGGTGTCGAGGCTGAAGGCAGCAGGAAAGCCTGCAGCCCCCAGGTCTGTGGGGCCAAGCAAGCGGTTCCCAAAGAGCTTTAGAACAAGGCATAGTTTCCCCTGCTGGCTCTTTTGGCATGGGACCCATCTCCAGCCATAGGCCATTTTTGTGCCTGGCGCGGCGCCAAGTGGGAAAGGGTGCTGTCGAGGCTGAAGGCAGCAGGAAAGCCCGCAGCCCCCAGGTCTGTGGGGCTACGCAAGCGGTTCCCAAAGAGCTTTAGAACAAGGCATAGTTTTCCCTGCTGGCTCTTTGGGCGGGGAACCCATCTCCAGCCATATGGCCATTTTTGTGCCTGGCGCATTGCCAAGTGGGAAAGGGTGGTGTCGAGGCTGAAGGCAGCAGGAAAGCCCGCATCCCCCAGGTCTGTGGGGCTACGGAAGCGGTTCCCAAAGAGCTTTGGAACAAGGCATAGTTTTCCCTGCTGGCTCTTTGGGCGGGGGACCCATCTCCAGCCGTATGGCCATTTTTGTGCCTGGTGCGGCGCCAAGTGGGAAAGGGAGGTGTCGAGGCTGAAGGCAGCAGGAAAGCCCACAGCCCCCAGGTCTGTGGGGCTACACAAGCGGTTCCCAAAGAGCTTTAGAACAAGGCATAGTTTTCCCTGCTGGCTCCTTGGGCGGGGGACCCATCTCCAGTCGTATGGCTATTTTTATGCCTGGCGCGGTGCGTATTGGGAAAGGGTGGTGTCGAGGCTGAAGGCAGCAGGAAAGCCCGCAGCCCCCAGGTCTGTGGGGCTACGCAAGCGGTTCCCAAGGAGCTTTAGAACAAGGCATAGTTTTCCCTGCTGGCTCCTTGGGCGGGGGAACGATCTCCAGCCACAGGCCATTTTTGTGCCTGGCGCGGCGCCAAGTGGGAAAGAGTGGTTTTGAGGCTGAAGGCGTCGCGAAAGCCTGCCGTCCGAGGGTTTCTTAATGACTGTTCTTAATGATGTCTCCACAATGTGGAGTTTTGCAGGATTTGAAAAAGTAATAGACACAGTGAAATTGAGTCTATTGGAAACTTCCATACTTTTCCCTCCCTCTAAAATCTCTGCTGTCCTGTAGTATCCACTGCCTTCAACTGCTGTTGCAGGAGCAGACAGATTGGTATCAGATTTAGAAAAAAGGGACATCATTAAGAGGATTCACTCGCCTTTTTTTTCACCGGTGTGGCCAGTAAAGAAACCAAAAAGGCAATGGCGGTTCACAGTAGATTACGGAAAATTAAATGCCAACACTGCACCCCTGACCGCTGTGGTTCCGAATATCGCGGAAATTGTGACAATGATAAAAGGAGCTGCCCATCCTTGGAGGGTTGCCTTAGATTTTAAAGACATATTTTTTTATGATTCCCCTCCTTGAGCAGGACAAAGCGCAGTTTGCATTCGCATGGAAAGGAGTCCAATATACCTTTAACCGTTTTCCGCAAGGATACAAACATTCCCCCACTATTGCCCATAATGCTTTGGCTAAAGTGCTATCAGAGATTCCTGTTTCACAGGGATGTACAGTATACCAATATATTATTGATGACATCTTAATAGGGGAGAGAACCAAGAAAGTGTACAAGACATGATGGAAAACATCCGAAAAACATTATCAGATTTGGGATTGGAAATTCCCGACTCAAAGTGTCAGGGACCCGCACAGGAAGTTAAATTCCTGGGGGTCTGGTGGATTAAGGGAGCTGCTTCTGTCCCTCAGGATACCCTGAAAAAATAGAACATGGACAGAATCCTTCCAGCACGAAGGAGTTACAGCAGGTCCTGGGAACTTTAAGTTATTGGCGTAAACACATCCCTGGCTTTTCCATCATTGCTCGCCCCCTTCATAGCTTGGCAAAAAAGGGTAAATCCTGGGTGTGGACTGAACAACACACTAATGCTCTGCAATTACTAATAAAGGAGCTAAGGTTATTCCAACAGCTTGGTCCTATTCATCCAACTGACCCTGTCCATGTAGAATGGGGGTTCAGTGAACATGGTTCCCGTTGTAATTTATGGCAGAAGGGACCAGCAGGACCGGAGAGACCATTAGAATTTTGCTCCCACTCCTTCAATGATACTGAATGCAGCTATTCAGACCTGGAGAAGGGTTTACTGTCCCTGGTGCGAGCGTTGCAACGAGCAGAGCAGATAAGAAGAGAACAGAGTGTGATCTTTCCTGGGACCTTTTCGCCTCCCAGATGTGGTCCTTAAAGGAACACCACCACCAGCTGGCATTGCCCAGAGAGCTACAGTTCGAAAGTGGTATGCTTATTTAGAAGGCATTAATGAAATGAAGCCAGTCTCTGAAGGCAGTGTTAAAGTATCCAAGGCTACTTCACAAGGATACCAAAGGATATAGATGGTGCCCTATTGTTCCAATCCCCACCAAACAGACCATCTCCGATCCAAGAAGCACCTCCTTTGAGGGACAGCAGTGATCTTACAGGAGTGTGGTTTACTGGTGCGTCATCTCACCGTTAAAAAAATAAGTGCAAATATAAGGCCGTAGCACTGGAAGTAACAACGGGAGAAAGAGCAATTGAAACAGGGGAGGGTAGGGGAACTCAGAGCTGTCCTACTAGCTGCACAACATGGAGCCACCTCCTTTTACGCTGAGTCATATGCTGTTTTTAAAGGAGCCACTGAATGGCTAGGACACTGGGCAGCCAACGATTGGCAGGTGAATAGAGTCCCAGTTTGGGAGACAGATAATTGGAAGCAACTGTTGGAAATAGGAGGACAGAGACCATTGCACATTGCTTGGGTAAAAGGCCACGATCGTTCAAACTCGATCACTGCTCAGTTCAACCAACAGGTAGATGGCCTCACGCGGCTACAACAAATTGACATTGTAGATGATGGTCGGGAATGGGAACGCTTACTTGAATCGTTACATGTTAAACGTGGCCGCACAGGCCGTCCTGACCTGTGTCGGGAAGGTGGGTGGCTTGTGTCGGTTAAGCTGTGCGAACAAATAGTAACTGCCTGTTCACAATGTCGCCTACGACTCAGCAAAGATCATCCGAGTAAGGCGCCTCCCTTACACATGCGGGACAAGAAAGCGTTGTGGCATTCATGGCAGCTTGATTATATTGGGCCCTTGAGATCATCAGGTGGGAAAAGATATGTCCTGGTAGGAGTGGAGATTATCTCCAGCCTCAGTATGGCCAGCAGTTTCAAACCAGCTACCAGGGACAACACAGTGAAAGGCCTAACAGGGTGGTTCAGCACACTTCCCCTTCCCGACGAAATCCAGAGTGATAACGTTTCACACTTTACGGCTTCGGTGGTACAAGATTGGGCCAAGGAAGAAGGGATTCGATGGGTATTTCATACTCCCTGTTATCCCCAGGCTAATGGCATTGTTGAACGCACCAATAGATTGGTTAAGCGTTTTGCAAAAAGTCATGAACCTGGTTGGCATTTGCGATTGGATGATGCCATCTATCAACTAAATAACAAATGGAGTGGAGACGGCTGTCCTAAAATGAAAGCTTTCTGTGTACCTGCCAATATTATCTCGCCAAAGGCTGCCAATGAACCGGGAAAATACCCCGGAAGATTTCACCCTGGACTACCTGTGCTAGTGAAAATGCCTCAAAATGGGACGGTGCCAATGGTGCTAGCTACTCCCCAAAATCCCTATGCATGGGAAGCCAAGGATTGTTCAGGGAAGATACACCGGATCAGCACCCGGTGGACCGCACCTTCTTTTTAACCCCGTTGGTCGAATAAGACCAGGCAGATTTTCTTTTCCTTTATGTCTTACAGGAACCTTGGATGAGCTGTACAGACGGATTGGCCTACGCTACCTTTGAATGTCTCCAGGGAATCCTGACATTGAACCTGGCAATAATACTACTTTTATGATGTATGGCTATTTGGAGGCCCAAATTCTAAAATGACGAATTGGCAGATGGAATTGATGCTATTCAGTTTCACCTTTTTATTCCCTGTTGTTTGTAGTCAAAGAGACCCAGAGTGGCCATGGTCTCAAGCCTTTCTCGTCTATAATACAAGACTACAGGGAGACCTCATGCTAACGCACCCTTTCCCAATATAGTCAAGCACAGTCTCTGGGGTTTCATCGGGATGTGTCTCAAAGTGACAAGCATTCTGGTTGGTGTCAAGACAAAGGTCTTGTGCTTTGAGAGTATTACTCTCACAAATGAATCCTTGTTGGTCTCGTGAAACGCATGCGTCAACATCAGCAGTTTGCCATTTAGTCTCATTTTGTCGTGCCCAACCTCTGTGCTGTGTTGGATAGAGTAGAGCTCCTTGGTGATTCAACCCCAGTGCGATGATTGGGTATATGGTGGATACTGAGGCATTGCGTATCGTTAAGACAAAAGCTGTGGCTTTGCTCTCAGTGGGATCGTAGGTGAAATTAACCAGATACCACCAGGATTGAAATTTTCTCTCAAACTCAATTGCGTTATCCCATATTACTTTTCGAATTTCGGTGGGCAAGGTGCCTTCTTCACCTTCCCTTATGATTTATGAGTTTTTGCAAAACGCTTAACCAATCCGTTGGTGCATTCAACAATGCCATTAGCCTGAGGATAATAGGGAGTATGAAATACCCATCGAATCCCTTCTTCTTTGGCCCAATCTTGTACCACTGTAGCGGTAAAGTGTGAACCGTTATCACTTTGGATTTCCTCGGGAAGGGGAAGTGTGCTGAACCACCCTTTTAGGCCTTTCACTGTGTTGTCCCCAGCAGCTGATTTGAAGCCAGTGGCCATACTGAGGCTGGAGATAATCTCCACTCCGACTAGGACATATCTTTTCCCACCTGATGATCTCAAGGGCCCAATATAATCAATCTGCCATGAATGCCACAACATTTTCTTGTCCCGCATGTGTAAGGGAGGCGCCTTACTCGGATGATCTTTGCTGAGTCGTAGGCGACATTGTGACCAGGCAGTTACTACTTGTTCGCACAGCTTAACCGACACAGGCCACCCCCGGGCTAGACCTTCCTGATACAGATCAGCACGGCCTGTATGGCCAGGCTTAATATGTAACCATTCCCGACCATCATCTACAGTGTCAATTTGTTGTAGCCGCGTGAGGCTATCTACCTGTTGGTTGAACTGAGCAGTGATCGAGTTTGAACGATCGTGGCCTTTTACCCAAGCAATGTGCAATGGTCTCTGTCCTCCTATTTCCAACAGTTGCTTCCAACTGTCTGTCTCCCAGATCGGGACTCTATTCACCTGCCAATCATTGGCTGCCCAGTGTCCTAGCCATTCAGTGGCTCCTTTAAAAACAGCATATGAGTCAGTGTAAATGTAAGTAGCTCCATGTTGTGCAGCTAGTAGGACGGCTCTGAGTTCCCCTACTTGTGCCCTACCTTCTCCTGTTTCAATTGCTCTTTCCCCCATTGCTACTTCCAGTGCTACGGCCTTGTATTTCCACTTGCTGTTCTCACGGTGAGATGACACACCAGTAAACCACACTCCTGTAAGATCACTGCCTGCTTTCAGAGGAGGTGCTTCTTGGATTGGAGATGGTCTGTTTGGTGGGGATTGGAACAATAGGGCACCATCTCTATCCTTCTGGAGCATGGATACTTTGATACTACCTTCAGAGACTGGCATGATAGCATTAATGCCTTCTAAATAAGCATACCACTTTCTAACTGTGGGTTTCTGGGCAATGCCGGCTGGCGGTGCTGTCCCTTTACGGACCACATCTGGGAGGCGAAAAGGTCCCAGGAAAGATCACACTCTGTTCTCTCCTTATCTGCTCTGCTCGTTGCAATGCTCGCACCAGGGACAGTAAACCCTTCTCCAGGTCTGAATAGCTGCTCTCAGTATCATTAAAGGCGTGAGAGCTAAATTCTAATGGTCTCTCCGGTCCTGCTGGTCCCTTCTGGCATAAATTACAACGGGAACCATGTTCACTGAGCCCCCATTCTACGTGGACAGGGTCAGTTGGATGTATGGGGCCAAGTTGTTGGAATAACCTTAGCTCTTTTATTAGCAATTCTAGTGCATTAGTGTGTTGTTCAGTCGACTCCCAGGATTTACCTTTTTTGAGCAAACAATAAAGGGGGCGAGCAATGATGGAAAAGCCAGGGATGTGTTTACGCTAATAACTTAAAGTTCCCAGGACTTGCTGTAACTCCTTCGTGCTGGAAGGATTCTGTCCATGTTCTATTTTTTCAGGGTATCCTGAGGGACAGAAGCAGCTCCCTTAATCCACCAGACCCCCAGGAATTTAACTTCCTGTGCGGGTCCCTGACACTTTGAGTCGGGAATTTCCAATCCCAAATCTGATAATGTTTTTCGGATGTTTTGCATCATGTCTTGTACACTTTCTTGGCTCTCTCCCCCTATTAAGATGTCGTCAATATATTGGTATACCGTACATCCCTGTGAAACAGGAATCTCTGATAGCACTTTAGCCAAAGCATTATGGGCAATAGTGGGGGAATGTTTGTATCCTTGCGGAAAGCGGTTAAAGATATATTGGACTCCTTTCCATGTGAATGCAAACTGCGCTTTGTCCTGCTCAAGGAGGAGAATCATAAAAAAAAATATGTCTTTAACATCTAAGGCAGCCACCCAAGCATGGGCAGCTCCTTTTATCATTGTCACAATTTCCGCGATATTCGGAACCGCAGCGGTCAGGGGTGCAGTGTTGGCATTTAATTTTCCGCAATCTACTGTGAAACGCCATTGCCTTTTTGGTTTCTTTACTGGCCACACCGGTGAATTATAAGGCGCGTGAGTCCTCTTAATGATGTTTCTTTTTTCTAAATCTGATACCACCCCGTCTGCTCCTGCAAGTGCAGCTGCAGGCAGTGGGTACTGTCGGACGTTGGTAATTTTAGAAGGAGGTAAAAGTATAGATGTTTCTAATAGCCCCAATTTAACTGTGTCTAATCCTTTTTTGCGTCCTGCAAAACTCCACACAGTTCCATCTGGGAGTTTCCACATTCGCCCACGCAGTATGTCAAATCCTAGGAGGTTAGTACGTGAGGCACCCACTAACACTTCTGCCCTAGTCATTCGCTGCTCTCCCGGCAACCAGAGGTTAATTTTTGCAGTGGGGCATGTTTTTACCACACCATCAATTCCTGTGAAGTTGACTCTGCGTCGGGTGGGATTTATACCTAGAAGTTGTGCCGTTTCGTTAGTGATTGGAGACATTTGGGCTCCGGTATCAATAATAAAATTTACCAATATCTTCCGGGGTCCAACAGGAATGACAATAACGGGTTCGGAGTCTTTATGAGAGCGCCATTGGATTGCTAGTACCTGCCGGACAGGGTGGCTCAGTGCCCTCCCCGGGGATAGGAGTGTTTTGGCTGGGACTCTGTCAAATCAATCAAGTTATGTTCCGGTGCAGAAGGCACAATTTTCTCACGGCTTGGGGATTCTCTGGTTAGACTTTTCTCCCCAGCCGCATTATTCTTTCTAGGTAGAGATTGGACTAGCATACGGAGATCTCCCGTAGGGTCACCGTGCAAGAATTGTCGGGGCACCCCTAATTGTAGGGCTTTACGCCACAACTCATTTCGGTCCTTATCAGGCTTAAACCTTCCCTCTGATTTAGGGTTTTGAGTGTGAGTTTGGACTTGGCGAACCTTTCGCGGGTGTTCGGAGGATTTCTCACTAGTTTGGCTGGCCCAGCCCATTCGGCGCCCATATTGATCTATTTCCTGTACATTCCAGGTGGGCATGTAGTGACGACGGCCCCGCCCATGAGCACCCCGAGCATCCCGTATACGATCTTGAGTGCGAACAAGGAACGGTTTCAGGCAACCGGGAAGACCACGGATGAGAGGGGCTAATCGATCGGGGTCGATAGGGGCTGACATTGGGGATTTCCGAAATTCCTCTCTGTCATACATGGCTTGCAGACAAGCTGCTTTCCGTACAGCCGCAAACAGATCAGAGTAGCCTGTAGCTCTAATCTCTAACGGCTCCCCCCTCTCTCGCGGATCCATACCCCCTGCCCAAAAGGCTGCTCGAGCGGTTAGGGAATAATTATGATCCCCAGGCATAGTGGTTAAAAACACTCCTGGTCCCCAAGAGTCTCCTGCTTCTTCCTCACTCAGCATAATTCTGCCCCCCCCCTTCAGAAGAAACTCGCCACACGTACTCAACAGCTGACTCTTCTGGTCGCCTCGAATATTTCTCCCTTATTTTTGTTAACTCGGTTGGTGTCCATGGAACGGTACGCACAGTGGTGTGAATTTCATCACCATCATCAACTGCAGTTTCAGTTTTAACCAGAGGACGTAAAGGAAAAACTTGGGATTTCAAAGTAAAAGTCCTTTCCTCCTCATCTTCTTCGTCATCCTCACTATTAGACAAAAAAATCTCCGGTCTGGGTTCCGGAATTTGGATAACACATTAACTTACGAATCTGTTGGACCTGGGTCGAGGGCTGCATTTTATCTAAGAGCCCGGTCACCCTTTCAATAACATTTTAAGTTGGCGATTTTCACTCCCAAGTTGAGCATTCCGGTTTCCTAAACATTCATTCTCACTCACAAGCTTATCGACTTGAGTTCTTAATCTTTCTCCTGTCTCCTTTTGCAAGGCTAATGATGACTTCAGCACCTCATTCTCCGATTTCAGGGTTGCATATTCTACAGCTGAAATCAGATTAGGAGCGGGGGTTTCTCTAGCTTCTTGTTGTGCACAAGATAAACAGGCGCCTAACACAGCACAAATCACACCCTTGCCTTTCCCCGCTCTGAGCTTCTGTGAAACCCGACGCTCTTCAATACGTTCCACCACTTTCTCTTCATCCTTCCAAAATTTTTGGGCCCACTCCTTCCCAGCCTGGGAAGGGGCACAATCATATTTTTGCAGCAGTTTATCCATGGCAATCCTGCCGACTACGCCAAATTCTGTTGCGTGAAACGGGGCCAAGCGGTTTTGGCAGAAGATAAACCCCCTTGCGTTCTAACACTCCTCACCGAGGTGGGAGGCCAGGTGCGGCTGGGTTTCAATTCTGAGTGATGCCCAATTCAGCACTATCAGCCCAATCGCGTTTAATATGTGTTAAACTATTACGATTTGGAGACACTAATAGTGGGCTGCACCTTCAGTCTAGTCGTGCTCCTGAACCAGCACGGCCTCTCTCAAGTTTTGGTCGCGTTCAGTGAGAAAGCGAAACGACTAGCTACTGAAACAGTGCAGTTTATTTAAACAACAGATATACAGGTTCTTTAGGATTGCCGGTGATAAATACACTGTCTGCAAAGCACGTGCAAATAAAGACATTGTTAAATAGACAAACGCGCGACAAAATTATAAACGATACAGCCTGGCTATAAATGTAGGGTAGAGATTCTCTAGAGAAATTTCTAGAGTCCCCGAGAAAGCACTCGGTGTAATCAAAGTCTTACCCAAAGGCGTCCTTATGAGGGGGAAGAAAGGCTCAGCCCGTCGACTGATCCCAGAAAACAGCGGTGGGATTCTTCGCGATGGTGTCTTCCCAGACATTCCCCCTCTCTTGGGCTATTTTTATATTATTTTTTTAACTTCAAAGTGGAGTTTGAGTGACTTTAGTCATATGTACTTTTATTATGATTAATGTACTCAAGGAGGAGTGTTCACACCTCGGGGGCGGATAGCCTCCGGGATGGAGGTGTGTTTTGGTACATTGTGGTGAGCAAAGTTCGCACAAAAGGACAGCATTTCATCAACATTTGACGAAATGTTGGCTCGGGTAGCGTGTAGGCCGCTTATCAGTTCCGTAGTACCATCTCGTCCCCATATCTGCTATTCGTCACAAGGGAAGGCCACGGAACAAGCGCGTTCCGTTCCATCCCTTGTGTAGTTTCGCAAACAACCTTGTACAGGGAATCACAGCTGTTGCATTCTTCGTGTGCTAGCTGCGGCTGTATTCTACCTCAGAAGCCTCTTGATTTTATGACTTTCCTTAATGTGTGAACAATGCTGTATTTTTGTATTCTTGGCCAATTTAGTAATTATTCCACAAGAACACACATTGGTTGCCGATTTATCAACGGGTCTAATCACCACAGGCCAACTGTAATTAAAACCATCTATGTAGACTCTACCAAAGCGGACAAATACAACACTGATTGTTACAAAATTATGGAGCCAAATTCAGATTGCTGGCACAATTTCACTTTCATCAAACCTACAGTAGTGTACTGTATTTGGGGCTACAAGGGCACAGAATTGTTATTTGAATTTATGATTGACTCAAATACACCTGAACTTGCTGAAATGAATCCAGAACCTACACCCCACAAACTCTCAAAGGCTCTCTCTTCTAAGAGAAAAAAAAAAAAAAACACCTCTCTCTTTTCTAAGCCCTCCATTAGACTAACTCCTTGCATTTTCAACATTGGCCCTTACGTTATTAAACACACACAGGTCAACAACAGGTACTGTTTAATCCCACATATTCCCTCAAACGAGCAGAATTGTCAATGCAGATTAAAATCTCTGCGATCAAACCCACCTGCTTACCATTCCTGAGTACATCTTATGCAGAATGGTCAGCATGGTTACGCAAACGAACTCTTGCCACTTCACACGGACGGAAGAGGGATGCGACTGGTATCTTAGGAACAGGCCTGGGAGTCTTGAATAGTATAGATGCTGAGATACTTGCCAACAAACTAGTCACAACCGCTACTGATCTGGACAAATTAAGACATCCCCTACGGTCCTCTCTATTAGCATTGGGAAACCACCAACGGCTTTTATCGAACATATTGCCTCAATGGGAAGAAACGGGTGAAAAAGACCATCAGCTGATCACAGATGCACTTGGTACAACTCAAACCAATGTTTCCTTGGCTCTTAGTTGTATCCAAGCCCAATTGTGGATGCAATCTATGACAGCCGCAATCATAAGGGAAGGTAAAGAAGGCACCTTGCCCACCGAAATTCGAAAAGTAATATGGGATAACGCAATTGAATTTGAGAAAAAATTTCAGTCCAGGTGGTATCTGGTTAATTTCACCTACGATCCCACTGAGAGCAAAGCCACAGCTTTTGTCTTAACGATACGCAATGCCTCAGTATCCACCATATACCCAATCATCGCACTGGGGTTGAATCACCAAGGAGCTCTACTCTATCCAACACAGCACAGAGGTTGGGCACGACAAAAATGAGACTAAATGGCAAACTGCTGATGTTGACGCATGCGTTTCACGAGACCAACAAGGATTCATTTGTGAGAGTAATACTCTCAAAGCACAAGACCTTTGTCTTGACACCAACCAGAATGTTTGTCACTTTGACACACATCCCGATGAAACCCCAGAGACTGTGCTTGTCTAGATTGGGAAAGGGTGCGTTAGCATGAGGTCTCCCTGTAGTCTTGTATTCAGAGATGACATAGTAATCACTCAAATCTTTGTGTTTGAACTTTACTAACACAAAGTTACGGGATGCGACTTCAATTTTTAAGCTCTTGTTACGTCTTTTCAATTGCTACAACCTAATTATACGTTGATTCGAGATTGTTCCCTCCCCCTATCAGAATGAATCTCTCCCTGGTGAAGAAGCTGCTAAAACACAATGAATTGAAGCGACTCTTGAAAGAGGCCCAAGAAAATAGACAGACAACTTTGATTACCGTCCATCATCAGGTTGAAGAAATACACCAAGCGTTGGAAAGAGTGAAGAGAGGCGGAGGACACAGATGGGGAGATCCTCTTTTTGGATGGTCACCGACAGTTACAGGACTTTATAACAAGATGCTTCACTCTGTTGTTGTTTTACTAATACTCACTGTATTGTGCTTTGCTTAGACAATTGTTTTGCATGTTAGACTTTGGATTATGATGAAAAGTTTAAATCGCTTGACCACTCCGCGAGAAGGATTTCCACTTGATATCCCTCACCACAAGAACACATGTTATCTTTCTTATCAGTGTTGAGTACGTCGACCTTGACTGACTGTAGACAGAGTTTTCCCTGCAGGCTCTTTGGGCGGGGGACCCATCTCCAGCCGTATGGCCATTTTTGTGCCTGGCGCGGCGCCAAGTGGGAAAGGGTGGCTTTGAGGCTGAAGGCAGCAGGAAAGCCTGCAGCCCCCAGGTCTGTGGGGCTACGCAAGCGGTTCCCAAAGAGCTTTAGAACAAGGCATAGTTTTCCCTGCTGGCTCTTTGGGCGGGGGACCCATCTCCAGCCGTATGGCCATTTTTGTGCCTGGCGCGGCGCCAAGTGGGAAAGGGTGGTGTCGATGCTGAAGGCAGCAGGAAAGCCCGCAGCCCCCAGGTCTGTGGGGCTACGCAAGCGGTTCCCAAAGAGCTTTAGAACAAGGCCTAGTTTTCCCTGCTGGCTCTTTGGGCGGGGGACCCATCTCCAGCCATAGGCCATTTTTGTGCCTAGCGCGGCGCCAAGAGGGAAAGGGTGGCTTTGAGGCTGAAGGCAGCAGGAAAGCCCGCAGCCCCCAGGTCTGTGGGGCTACGCATGCCGTTCCCAAAGAGCTTTAGAACAAGGCATAGTTTTCCCTGCTGGCTCTTTGGGCGGGGGACCCATCTCCAGCCATAGGCCATTTTTGTGCCTGGCGCGACGCCAAGTGGGAAAGGGTGGTGTCGAGGTTGAAGGCAGCAGGAAAGCCTGCAGCCCCCAGGTCTGTGGGGCTACACAAGCGGTTCCCAAAGAGCTTTAGAACAAGGCCTAGTTTTCCCTGCTGGCTCTTTGGGCATGGGACCCATCTCCAGCCGTATGGCCATTTTTGTGCCTGGCGCGGCGCCAAGTGGGAAAGGGTGGTGTCGAGGCTGAAGGCAGCAGGAAAGCCCGCAGCCCCCAGGTCTCTGGGGCTACGCAAGCGGTTCCCAAAGAGCTTTAGAACAAGGCATAGTTTTCCCTGCTGGCTCTTTGGGCAGGGGACCCATCTCCAGCCGTATGGCCATTTTTGTGCCTGATGCGGCCTCCAGTGGAAAAGGGTGGCTTTGAGGCTGAAGGCAGCAGCAAAGCCTGCAGCCCCCAGGTCTGTGGGGCTACGCAAGCGGTTCCCAAAGAGCTTTAGAACAAGGCATAGTTTTCCCTGCTGGCTCTTAGGGCATAGGACCCATCTCCAGGCATAGGCCATTTTTGTGCCTGATAGGGCGCCAGGTGGGAAAGGGTGGCTTTGAGGCTGAAGGCAGGAGCAAAGCCTGCAGCCCCCAGGTCTGTGGGGCTACGCAAGCGGTTCCCAAAGAGCTTTAGAACAAGGCATAGTTTTCCCTGCTTGTTCTTTGGGCGGGGGACCCATCTCCAGCCGTATGGCCATTTTTGTGCCTGGCGCGGCGCCAAGTGGGAAAGGGTGGTGTCGAGTCTGAAGGCAGCAGGAAAGCCTGCAGCCCCCAGGTCTGTGGGGCTACGCAAGCGGTTCCCAAAGAGCTTTAGAACAAGGCATAGTTTTCCCTGCTGGCTCTTTGGGCGGGGGACCCATCTCCAATCGTATGGCCATTTTTGTGCCTGGCGCGGTGCGTAGTGGGAAAGGGTGGTTTTGAGGCTGAAGGCAGCAGGAAAGCCCGCAGCCCCCAGGTCTGTGGGGCTACGCAAGCGGTTCCCAAAGAGCTTTAGAACAAGGCATAGTCTTCCCTGCTGGCTCTTTTGGCATGGGACCCATCTCCAGCCGTATGGCAATTTTTGTGCCTGGCCCGGCGCCAAGTGGGAAAGGGTGGTTTTGAGGCTGAAGGCAGCAGGAAAGCCCGCAGCCCCCAGGTCTGTGGGGCTACGCAAGCGGTTCCCAAAGAGCTTTAGAACAAGGCATAGTTTTCCCTGCTGGCTCTTTGGGCCGGGGACCCATCTCCAGCCATAGGCCATTTTTGTGCCTGGCGCGGCGCCAAGTGGGAAAGGGTGGCTTTGAGGCTGAAGGCAGCAGGAAAGCCCGCAGCCCCCAGGTCTGTGGGGCTACGCAAGCGGTTCCCAAAGAGCTTTAGAACAAGGCATAGTTTTCCCTGCTGGCTCTTTGGGCGGGGGACCCATCTCCAGCCATAGGCCATTTTTGTGCCTGGCGCGGCGCCAAGTGGGAAAGGGTGGCTTTGAGGCTGAAGGCAGCAGCAAAGCCTGCAGCCCCCAGGTCTGTGGGGCTACGCAAGCGGTTCCCAAAGAGCTTTAGAACAAGGCATAGTTTTCCCTGCTGGCTCTTTGGGCGGGGGACCCATCTCCAGCCGTATGGCCATTTTTGTGCCTGGCCGGCGCCAAGTGGGAAAGGGTGGTGTCGAGGCTGAAGGCAGCAGGAAAGCCCACAGCCCCCAGGTCTGTGGGGCTACGCAAGCGGTTCCCAAAGAGCTTTAGAACAAGGCATAGTTTTCCTTGCTGGCTCTTTGGGCGGGGGACCCATCTCCAGCCGTATGGCCATTTTTGTGCCTGGCGCGGTGCGTAGTGTGAAAGGGTGGTTTTGAGGGTGAAGGCAGCAGGAAAGCCTGCAGCCCACAGGTCTGTGGGGCCAAGGAAGCTGTTCCCAAAGAGCTTTAGAACAAGGCATAGTTTTCCTTGCTGGCTCTTTGAGCATGGGACCCATCTCAAGCCATAGGCCATTTTTGTGCCTGGCCCGGCGCCAAGTGGGAAAGGGTGGTGTCGAGGCTGAAGGCAGCAGCAAAGCCCGAAGCCCCCAGGTCTGTAGGGCTACGCAAGCGGTTCCCAAAGAGCTTTAGAACAAGGCATAGTTTTCCCTGCTGGCTCTTTGGGCATGGAACCCATCTCCAGCCGTATGGCCATTTTTGTGCCTAGCGCGGCGCCAAATGGGAAAGGGTGGCTTTGAGGCTGAAGGCAGCAGGAAAGTCTGCAGCCCCCAAGTCTCTTAGGCTATGCAAGCGGTTCCCAAAGAGCTTTATAACAAGGCATAGTTTCCGCTGCTTGTTCTTTGGGCGGGGGACCCATCTCCAGCCATAGGCCATTTTTGTGCCTGGCGCAGTGCCAAGTGGGAAAGGGTGCTGTCGAGCCTGAAGGCAGCAGGAAAGCCTGCAGCCCCCAGGTCTGTGGGGCTACGCAAGCGGTTCCCAAAGAGCTTTAGAACAAGGCATAGTTTTCCCTGCTGGCTCTTTGGGCGGGGGACCCATCTCCAGCCGTATGGCCATTTTTGTGCCTGGCGCGGCGCCAAGTGGGAAAGGGTGGTGTCGAGGCTGAAGGCAGCAGGAGAGCCCGCAGCCCCCAGGTCTGTGGGGCTACGCAAGCGGTTCCCAAAGAGCTTTAGAACAAGGCATAGTTTTCCCTGCTGGCTCTTTGGGCGGGGGACCCATCTCCAGCCGTATGGCCATTTTTGTGCCTGGCACGGTGCGTAGTGGGAAAGGGTGGTTTTGAGGCTGAAGGCAGCAGGAAAGCCTGCAGCCCCCAGGTCTGTGGGGCCAAGCAAGCGGTTCCCAAAGAGCTTTAGAACAAGGCATAGTTTTCCCTGATGGCTCTTTGGGCATGGGACCCATCTCCAGCCATAGGCCATTTTTGTGCCTGGCGCGGCGCCAAGTGGGAAAGGGTGGCTTTGAGGCTGAAGGCAGCAGCAAAGCCTGCAGCCCCCAGGTCTGTGGGGCTACGCAAGCGGTTCCCAAAGAGCTTTAGAACAAGGCATAGTTTTCCCTGCTGGCTCTTTGGGCGGGGGACCCATCTCCAGCCGTATGGCCATTTTTGTGCCTGGCGCGGTGCGTAGTGGGAAAGGGTGGTTTTGACGCTGAAGGCAGCAGGAAAGCCCGCAGACCCCAGGTCTGTGGGGCTACGCAAGCGGTTCCCAAAGAGCTTTAGAACAAGGCATATTTTTCCCTGCTGGCTCTTTGGGCGGGGGACCCATCTCCAGCCGTATGGCCATTTTTGTGCCTGGCGCGGCGCCAAGTGGGAAAGGGTGGTTTTGAGGCTGAAGGCAGCAGCAAAGCCTGCAGCCCCCAGGTCTGTGGGGCTATGCAAGCGGTTCCCAAAGAGCTTTAGAACAAGTCATAGTTTTCCCTCCTGGCTCTTTGGGCGGGGGATCCATCTGCAGCCATAGGCTGTTTTTGTGCCTGGCGCGGCGCCAAGTGGGAAAGGGTGGTGTCGAGGCTGAAGGCAGCAGGAAAGCCCGCAGCCCCCAGGTCTGTGGGGCTATGCAAGAGGTTGCCAAAGAGCTTTAGAACAAGGCCTAGTTTTCCCTGCTGGCTCTTTGGGCGGGGGACCCATCTCCAGCCATAGGCCATTTTTGTGCCTGGCGCGGCGCCAAGTGGGAAAGGGTGGCTTTGAGGCTGAAGGCAGCAGCAAAGCCTGCAGCCCCCAGGTCTGTGGGGCTACGCAAGCGGTTCCCAAAGAGCTTTAGAACAAGGCATAGTTTTCCCTGCTGGCTCTTTGGGCGGGGGACCCATCTCCAGCCGTATGGCCATTTTTGTGCCTGGCCCGGCGCCAAGTGGGAAAGGGTGGTGTCGAGGCTGAAGGCAGCAGGAAAGCCCACAGCCCCCAGGTCTGTGGGGCTACGCAAGCGGTTCCCAAAGAGCTTTAGAACAAGGCATAGTTTTCCTTGCTGGCTCTTTGGGCGGGGGACCCATCTCCAGCCGTATGGCCATTTTTGTGCCTGGCGCGGTGCGTAGTGTGAAAGGGTGGTGTCGAGGCTGAAGGCAGCAGCAAAGCCCGCAGCCCCCAGGTCTGTAGGGCTACGCAAGCGGTTCCCAAAGAGCTTCAGAACAAGGCATAGTTTTCCCTGCTGGCTCTTCGGGCGGGGGACCCATCTCCAGCCGTATGGCCATTTTTGTGCTTGGTAGGGCGCCAAGTGGGAAAGGGTGGTTTTGAGGCTGAAGGCAGCAGGAAAGCCCGCAGCCCCCAGGTCTGTGGGGCTATGCAAGCGGTTCCCAAAGAGCTTTAGAACAAGGCATAGTTTTCCCTGCTGGCTCTTTGGGCGGGGGACCCATCTCCAGCCGTATGGCCATTTTTGTGCCTGGCGCGGCGCCAAGTGCGAAAGGGTGGTGTCGAGGCTGAAGGCAGCAGGAAAGCCCGCAGTCCCCAGGTCTTTGGGGCTACGCAAGCGGTTCCCAAAGAGCTTTAGAACAAGGCATAGTTTTCCCTGCTGGCTCTTTGGGCGGGGGACCCATCTCCAGCCATAGGCCATTTTTGTGCCTGGCACGGCGCCAAGTGGGAAAGGGTGGTGTCGAGGCTGAAGGCAGCAGGAAAGCCCGCAGCCCCCAGGTCTGTGCGGCTACGCAAGCGGTTCCCAAAGAGCTTTAGAACAAGGCATAATTTTCCTTGCTGGCTCTCTGGGCGGGGGACCCATCTCCAGCCGTATGGCCATTTTTGTGCCTAGCGCGACGCCAAGTGGGAAAGGGTGGCTTTGAGGCTGAAGGCAGCAGTAAAGCCTGCAGCCCCCAGGTCTGTGGGGCTACGCAAGCGGTTCCCAAAGAGCTTTAGAACAAGGCATAGTTTTCCCTGCTGGGTCTTTGGGCATGGGACCCATCTCCAGCCATAGGCCATTTTTGTGCCTGGCGCGACGCCAAGTGGGAAAGGGTGGCTTTGAGGCTGAAGGCAGCAGGAAAGCCCGCAGCCCCCAGGTCTGTGCGGCTACGCAAGCGGTTCCCAAAGAGCTTTAGAACAAGGCATAATTTTCCTTGCTGGCTCTCTGGGCGGGGGACCCATCTCCAGCCGTATGGCCATTTTTTTGCCTGGAGCGGCGCCAAGTGGGAAAGGGTGGTGTCGAGGCTGAAGGCAGCAGGAAAGCCCGCAGCCCCCAGGTCTGTGGGGCTACGCAAGCGGTTCCCAAAGAGCTTTAGAACAAGGCATAGTTTTCCCTGCTGGCTCTTTGGGCGGGGGACCCATCTCCAGCCGTATGGCCATTTTTGTGCCTGGCGCGGCGCCAAGTGGGAAAGGGTGGCTTTGAGGCTGAAGGCAGCAGGAAAGCCCGCAGCCCCCAGGTCTGTGGGGCTACGCAAGCGGTTCCCAAAGAGCTTTAGAACAAGGCATAGTTTTCCCTGCTGGCTCTTTGGGCGGGGGACCCATCTCCAGCCGTATGGCCATTTTTGTGCTTGGCGCGGCGCCAAGTGGGAAAGGGTGGTGTCGAGGCTGAAGGCAGCAGGAAAGCCCACAGCCCCCAGGTCTGTGGGGCTACGCAAGTGGTTCCCAAAGAGCTTTAGAACAAGGCATAGTTTTCCCTGCTAGCTCTTTGGGCGGGGGACCCATCTCCAGCCGTATGGCCATTTTTGTGCCTGGCGCGGTGCGTAGTGGGAAAGGGTGGTTTAGAGGCTGAAGGCAGCAGCAAAGCCCGCAGCCCCCAGGTCTGTGGGGCCAAGCAAGCGGTTCCCAAAGAGCTTTAGAACAAGGCATAGTTTTCCCTGATGGCTCCTTGGGCATGGGACCCATCTCCAGCCATAGGCCATTTTTGTGCCTGATAGGGCGCCAAGTGGGAAAGGGTGGCTTTGAGGCTGAAGGCAGCAGGAAAGCCTGCAGCCCCCAGGTCTGTGGGGCTACGCAAGCGGTTCCCAAAGAGCTTTAGAACAAGGCATAGTTTTCCCTGCTGGCTCTTTGGACGGGGGACCCATTTCCAGCCGTATGGCCATTTTTGTGCCTGGCGCGGTGCGTAGTGGTAAAGGGTGGTTTTGACGCTGAAGGCAGCAGGAAAGCCCGCAGCCCCCAGGTCTGTGCGGCTACGCAAGCGGTTCCCAAAGAGCTTTAGAACAAGGCATAGTTTTCCCTGCTGGCTCTTTGGGCGGGGGACCCATCTCCAGCCGTATGGCCATTTTTGTGCCTGGCGCGGCGCCAAGTGGGAAAGGGTGGTTTTGAGGCTGAAGGCAGCAGCAAAGCCTGCAGCCCCCAGGTCTGTGGGGCTACGCAAGCGGTTCCCAAAGAGCTTTAGAACAAGGCATAGTTTTCCCTGCTGGCTCTTTGGGCATGGGACCCATCTCCAGCCATATGGCCATTTTTGTGCCTGGCGCGGCGCCAAGTGGGAAAGGGTGGCTTTGAGGCTGAAGGCAGCAGGAAAGCCTGCAGCCCCCAGGTCTCTGGGGCTACGCAAGCAGTTCCCAAAGAGCTTTAGAACAAGGCATAATTTTCCCTGCTGTCTCTCTGGGCGGGGGACCCATCTCCAGCCATAGGCCGTTTTTGTGCCTGGCGCGGCGCCAAGTGGGAAAGGGTGGTGTGAAGGCTGAATGCAGCAGGAAAGCCTGCAGCCCCCAGGTCTGTGGGGCTACGCAAGCGGTTCCCAAAGAGCTTTAGAACAAGGCATAGTTTTCCCTGCTGGCTCTTTGAGCATGGGACCCATCTCCAGCCATAGGCCATTTTTGTGCCTGATGCGGCGCCAAGTGGGAAAGGGTGGCTTTGAGGCTGAAGGCAGCAGGAAAGCCTGCAGCCCCAAGGTCTGTGGGGCTACGCAAGCGGTTCCCAAAGAGCTTTAGAACAAGTCATAATTTTCCCAGCTGGCTCTTAGGGCATGGGACCCATCTCCAGCCATAGGCCATTTTTGTGCCTGATGCAGCGCCAAGTGGGAAAGGGTGGCTTTGAGGCTGAAGGCAGCAGGAAAGCCCGCAGCCCCCAGGTCTGTGGGGCTACGCAAGCGGTTCCCAAAGAGCTTTAGAACAAGGCATAGTTTTCCCTGCTGGCTCTTTGGGCGGGGGACCCATCTCCAGCCGTATGGCCATTTTTGTGCCTGGCGCAGCACCAAGTGGGAAAGGGTGGCTTTGAGGCTGAAGGCAGCAGCAAAGCCCGCAGCCCCCAGGTCTGTGGGGCTACGCAAGTGGTTCCCAAAGAGCTTTAGAACAAGGCATAGTTTTCCCTGATGGCTCTTTGGGCGGGGGACCCATCTCCAGCCGTATGGCCATTTTTGAGCCTGGCGCGGTGCGTAGCGGGAAAGGGTGGCTTTGAGGCTGAAGGCAGCAGGAAAGCCCGCAGCCCCCAGGTCTGTGGGGCCAAGCAAGCGGTTCCCAAAGAGCTTTAGAACAAGGCATAGTTTTCCCTGATGGCTCTTTGGGCATGGGACCGATCTCCAGCCATAGGCCATTTTTGTGCCTGATAGGGCGTCAAGTGGGAAAGGGTGGCTTTGAGGCTGAAGGCAGCAGGAAAGCCTGCAGCCCCAGGTCTGTGGGGCTACGCAAGCGGTTCCCAAAGAGCTTTAGAACAAGGCATAGTTTTCCCTGCTGGCTCTTTGGCGGGGGACCCATCTCCAGCCATAGGCCGTTTTTGTGCCTGGCGCGGCGCCAAGTGGGAAAGGGTGCTGTCGAGGCTGAAGTCAGCAGCAAAGCCTGCAGCCCCCAGGTCTGTGGGGCTATGCAAGAGGTTGCCTAAGATCTTTAGAACAAGGCATAGTTTTCCTTGCTGGGTCTTTGGGCATGGGACCCATCTCCAGCCATAGGCCATTTTTGTGCCTGATGCAGCGCCAAGTGGGAAAGGGTGGCTTTGAGGCTGAAGGCAGCAGGAAAGCATGCAGCCCCCAGGTCTCTGGGGCTACGCAAGCGGTTCCCAAAGAGCTTTAGAACAAGGCATAGTTTTCCCTGCTGGCTCCTTGGGCATGGGACCCATCTCCAGCCATAGGCCATTTTTGTGCCTGGCGCATTGCGAAGTGGGAAAGGGTGTCTTTGAGGCTGAAGGCAGCAGGAAAGCCCGCAGCCCCCACGTCTGTGGGGCCAAGCAAGCGGTTCCCAAAGAGCTTTAGAACAAGGCATAGTTTTCCCTGCTGGCTCTTTGGGCGGGGGACCCATATGCAGCCATATGGCCATTTTTATGCCTGGCGAAGCGCCAAGTGGGAAAGGGTGGCTTTGAGACTGAAGGCAGCAGGAAAGCCTGCAGCCCCCAGGTCTGTGGGGCTACGCAAGCGGTTCCCAAAGAGCTTTAGAACAAGGCATAGTTTTCCCTGCTGGCTCTTTGGGCGGGGGAGCCATCTCCAGCCGTATGGCCATTTTTGTGCCTGGCCCGGCGCCAAGCGGGAAAGGGTGGCTTTGAGGCTGAAGGCAGCAGGAGAGCCCGCAGCCCCCAGGTCTGTGGGGCTACGCAAGCGGTTCCCAAAGAGCTTTAGAACAAGGCATAGTTTTCCCTGCTGGCTCTTTGGGCGGGGGACCCATCTCCAGCCGTATGGCCATTTTTGTGCCTGGCGCGGTGCGTCGTGGGAAAGGGTGGTTTTGAGGCTGAAGGCAGCAGGAAAGCCTGCAGCCCCCAGGTCTTTGGGGCCAAGCAAGCGGTTCCCAAAGAGCTTTAGAACAAGGCATAGTTTTCCCTGATGGCTCTTTGGGCATGGGACCCATCTCCAGCCATAGGCCATTTTTGTGCCTGATAGGGCGCCAAGTGGGAAAGGGTGGCTTTGAGGCTGAAGGCAGCAGGAAAGCCCGCAGCCCCCAGGTCTTTGGGGCTACGCAAGCGGTTCCCAAAGAGCTTTAGAACAAGGCATAGTTTTCCTTGCTGGCTCTTTGGGCATGGGACCCATCTCCAGCCATAGGCCATTTTTGTGCCTGGCCCGGCGCCAAGTGGGAAAGGGTGGTGTCGAGGCTGAAGGCAGCAGGAAAGCCCGAAGCCCCCAGGTCTGTGGGGCTACGCAAGCGGTTCCCAAAGAGCTTTAGAACAAGGCATAGTTTTCCCTGCTCGCTCTTTGGGCATGGAACCCATCTCCAGCCGTATTGCCATTTTTGTGCCTAGCGCGGCGCCAAATGGGAAAGGGTGGCTTTGAGGCTGAAGGCAGCAGGAAAGTCTGCAGCCCCCAAGTCTCTTAGGCTATGCAAGCGGTTCCCAAAGAGCTTTAGAACAAGGCATAGTTTCCGCTGCTTGTTCTTTGGGCGGGGGACCCATCTCCAGCCATAGGCCATTTTTGTGCCTGGCGCGGCGCCAAGTGGGAAAGGGTGGCTTTGAGGCTGAAGGCAGCAGGAAAGCCCGCAGCCCCCAGGTCTGTGGGGCTACGCAAGCGGTTCCCAAAGAGCTTTAGAACAAGGCATAGTTTTCCCTGCTGGCTCTTTGGGCGGGGGACCCATCTCCAGCCGTATGGCCATTTTTGTGCCTGGCGCGGCGCCAAGTGGGAAGGGTGTTGTCGAACATGAAGGCAGAAGGAAAGCCCACAGCCCCCAGGTGTGTGCGGCTACGCAAGCGGTTCCCAAAGAGCTTTAGAACAAGGCATAGTTTTCCCTGCTGGCTCTTTGGGCGGGGGACCCATCTCCAGCCATAGGCCATTTTTTTTTTCCTGGCGCGACGCCAAGTGGGAAAGGGTGGCTTTGAGGCTGAAGGCAGCAGGAAAGCCTGCAGCCCCCAGGTGTGTGGGGCTACGCAAGCGGTTCCCAAAGAGCTTTAGAACAAGGCATAGTTTTCCCTGCTGGCTCCTTGGGCGGGGGACCCATCTCCAGCCGTATGGCCATTTTTGTGCCTGGCGCGGCGCCCAGTGGGAAAGGGTGGCTTTGAGGCTGAAGGCAGCAGGAAAGCCCGCAGCCCCCAGGTCTGTGGGGCTACGCAAGCGGTTCCCAAAGAGCTTTAGAACAAGGCATAGTTTTCCTTGCTGGCTCTTTGGGCAGGGGACCCATCTCCAGCCGTATGGCAATTTTTGTGCCTGGCCCGGCGCCAAGTGGGAAAGGGTGGTTTTGAGGCTGAAGGCAGCAGCAAAGCCTGCAAGCCCCACGTCTGTGGGGCTACGCAAGCGGTTCCCAAAGAGCTTTAGAACAAGGCATAGTTTTCCCTGCTGGCTCTTTGGGCGGGGGACCCATCTCCAGCCGTATGGCCATTTTTGTGCCTGGCGCGGCGCCAAGTGGGAAAGGGTGGCTTTGAGGCTGAAGGCAGCAGGAAAGCCCGCAGCCCCCAGGTCTGTGGGGCTACGCAAGCGGTTCCCAAAGAGCTTTAGAACAAGGCATAGTTTTCCCTGCTGGCTCTTTGGGCGGGGGACCCATCTCCAGCCGTATGGCCATTTTTGTGCCTAGCGCGGCGCCAAGTGGGAAAGGGTGGTGTCGAGGCTGAAGGCAGCAGGAAAGCCCGCAGCCCCCAGGTCTGTGGGGCTACGCAAGCGGTTCCCAAAGAGCTTTAGAACAAGGCATAGTTTTCCCTGCTGGCTCTTTGGGCGGGGGACCCATCTCCAGCCGTATTTCCATTTTTGTGCCTGGCACGGCGCCAAGTGGGAAAGGGTGGTGTCGAGGCTGAAGGCAGCACCAAAGCCCGCAGCCCCCAGGTCTGTAGGGCTACGCAAGCGGTTCCCAAAGAGCTTTAGAACAAGGCATAGTTTTCCCTGCTGGCTCTTTGGGCGGGGGACCCATCTCCAGCCGTATGGCCATTTTTGTGCCTGGCCCGGTGCCAAGTGTGAAAGGGTGGCTTTGAGGCTGAAGGCAGGAGCAAAGCCTGCAGCCCTAAGGTCTGTGGGGCTACGCAAGCGGTTCCCAAAGAGCTTTAGAACAAGGCATAGTTTTCCCTGCTGGCTCTTAGGGCATGGGACCCATCTCCAGCCATAGGCCATTTTTCTGCCTGGCGCGATGCCAAGTGGGAAAGGGTGGTGTCGAGTCTGAAGGCAGCAGGAAAGCCTGCAGCCCCCAGGTCTGTGGGGCTACGCAAGCGGTTCCCAAAGAGCTTTAGAACAAGGCATAGTTTTCCCTGCTGGCTCTTTGGGCGGGGGACCCATCTCCAGCCGTATGGCCATTTTTGTGCCTAGCGCGGCGCCAAGTGGGAAAGGGTGGTGTCGAGGCTGAAGGCAGCAGGAAAGCCCGCAGCCCCCAGGTCTGTGGGGCTACGCAAGCGGTTCCCAAAGAGCTTTAGAACAAGGCATAGTTTTCCCTGCTGGCTCTTTGGGCGGGGGACCCATCTCCAGCCGTATGGCCATTTTTGTGCCTGGCACGGCGCCAAGTGGGAAAGGGTGGTGTCGAGGCTGAAGGCAGCAGCAAAGCCCGCAGCCCCCAGGTCTGTAGGGCTACGCAAGCGGTTCCCAAAGAGCTTTAGAACAAGGCATAGTTTTCCCTGCTGGCTCTTTGGGCGGGGGACCCATCTCCAGCCGTATGGCCATTTTTGTGCCTGGCCCGGTGCCAAGTGTGAAAGGGTGGCTTTGAGGCTGAAGGCAGGAGCAAAGCCTGCAGCCCTAAGGTCTGTGGGGCTACGCAAGCGGTTCCCAAAGAGCTTTAGAACAAGGCATAGTTTTCCCTGCTGGCTCTTAGGGCATGGGACCCATCTCCAGCCATAGGCCATTTTTGTGCCTGGCGCGATGCCAAGTGGGAAAGGGTGGTGTCGAGTCTGAAGGCAGCAGGAAAGCCTGCAGCCCCCAGGTCTGTGGGGCTACGCAAGCGGTTCCCAAAGAGCTTTAGAACAAGGCATAGTTTTCCCTGCTGGCTCTTTGGGCGGGGGACCCATCTCCAGCCGTATGGCCATTTTTGTGCCTGGCGCGGCGCCAAGTGGGAAAGGGTGGTGTCGAGGCTGAAGGCAGCAGCAAAGCCTGCAGCCCCCAAGTCTGTGGGGCCAAGCAAGCGGTTCCCAAAGAGCTTTAGAACAAGGCATAGTTTTCCCTGCTGGCTCTTTGGGCGGGGGACCCATCTCCAGCCGTATGGCCATTTTTGTGCCTGGCGCGGTGCGTAGCGGGAAAGGGTGGTTTTGAGGCTGAAGGCAGCAGGAAAGCCTGCAGCCTCCAGGTCTGTGGGGCCAAGCAAGCGGTTCCCAAAGAGCTTTAGAACAAGGCATAGTTTTCCCTGGTGGCTCTTTGGGCGGGGGATCCATCTGCAGCCATAGGCTGTTTTTGTGCCTGATAGGGCGCCAAGTGGGAAAGGGTGGTGTCGAGGCTGAAGGCAGCAGCAAAGCCTGCAGCCCCCAGGTCTGTGGGGCTATGCAAGAGGTTGCCAAAGAGCTTTAGAACAAGGCATAGTTTTCCCTGCTGGCTCTTTGGGCATGGGACCCATCTCCAGCCATAGGCCATTTTTGTGCCTGGCGCGGCGCCAAGTGGGAAAGGGTGGCTTTGAGGCTGAAGGCAGCAGGAAAGCCTGCAGCCCCCAGGTCTGTGGGGCTACGCAAGCGGTTCCCAAAGAGCTTTAGAACAAGGCATAGTTTTCCCTGCTGGCTCCTTGGGCGGGGGACCCATCTCCAGCCGTATGGCCATTTTTGTGCCTAGCGCGGCGCCAAGTGGGAAAGGGTGGTGTCGAGGCTGAAGGCAGCAGGAAAGCCCGCAGCCCCCAGGTCTGTGGGGCTACGCAAGCGGTTCCCAAAGAGCTTTAGAACAAGGCATAGTTTTCCCTGCTGGCTCTTTGGGCGGGGGACCCATCTACAGCCGTATGGCCATTTTTGTGCCTGGCGCGGCGCCAAGTGGGAAAGGGTGGTGTCGAGTCTGAAGGCAGCAGGAAAGCCTGCAGCCCCCAGGTCTGTGGGGCTACGCAAGTGGTTCCCAAAGAGCTTTAGAACAAGGCATAGTTTTCCCTGCTGGCTCTTTGGGCGGGGGACCCATCTCCAGCCGTATGGCCAATTTGTGCCTAGCGCGACGCCAAGTGGGAAAGGGTGGCTTTGAGGCTGAAGGCAGCAGCAAAGCCTGCAGCCCCCAGGTCTGTGGGGCTACGCAAGCGGTTCCCAAAGAGCTTTAGAACAAGGCATAGTTTTCCCTGCTGGCTCTTAGGGCATGGGACCCATCTCCAGCCATAGGCCATTTTTCTGCCTGGCGCGATGCCAAGTGGAAAAGGGTGGTGTCGAGTCTGAAGGCAGCAGGAAAGCCTGCAGCCCCCAGGTCTGTGGGGCTACGCAAGCGGTTCCCAAAGAGCTTTAGAACAAGGCATAGTTTTCCCTGCTGGCTCTTTGGGCGGGGGACCCATCTCCAGCCGTATGGCCATTTTTGTGCCTAGCGCGGCGCCAAGTGGGAAAGGGTGGTGTCGAGGCTGAAGGCAGCAGGAAAGCCCGCAGCCCCCAGGTCTGTGGGGCTACGCAAGCGGTTCCCAAAGAGCTTTAGAACAAGGCATAGTTTTCCCTGCTGGCTCTTTGGGCGGGGGACCCATCTCCAGCCGTATGGCCATTTTTGTGCCTGGCACGGCGCCAAGTGGGAAAGGGTGGTGTCGAGGCTGAAGGCAGCAGCAAAGCCCGCAGCCCCCAGGTCTGTAGGGCTACGCAAGCGGTTCCCAAAGAGCTTTAGAACAAGGCATAGTTTTCCCTGCTGGCTCTTTGGGCGGGGGACCCATCTCCAGCCGTATGGCCATTTTTGTGCCTGGCCCGGTGCCAAGTGTGAAAGGGTGGCTTTGAGGCTGAAGGCAGGAGCAAAGCCCGCAGCCCTAAGGTCTGTGTGGCTACGCAAGCGGTTCCCAAAGAGCTTTAGAACAAGGCATAGTTTTCCCTGCTGGCTCTTTGGGCATGGGACCCATCTCCAGCCATAGGCCATTTTTGTGCCTGGCGCGGTGCCAAGTGGGAAAGGGTGGTGTCGAGTCTGAAGGCAGCAGGAAAGCCTGCAGCCCCCAGGTCTGTGGGGCTACGCAAGCGGTTCCCAAAGAGCTTTAGAACAAGGCATAGTTTTCCCTGCTGGCTCTTTGGGCGGGGGACCCATCTACAGCCGTATGGCCATTTTTGTGCCTGGCGCGGCGCCAAGTGGGAAAGGGTGGTGTCGAGTCTGAAGGCAGCAGGAAAGCCTGCAGCCCCCAGGTCTGTGGGGCTACGCAAGTGGTTCCCAAAGAGCTTTAGAACAAGGCATAGTTTTCCCTGCTGGCTCTTTGGGCGGGGGACCCATCTCCAGCCGTATGGCCAATTTGTGCCTAGCGCGACGCCAAGTGGGAAAGGGTGGCTTTGAGGCTGAAGGCAGCAGCAAAGCCTGCAGCCCCCAGGTCTGTGGGGCTACGCAAGCGGTTCCCAAAGAGCTTTAGAACAAGGCATAGTTTTCCTTGCTGGGTCTTTGGGCATGGGACCCATCTCCAGCCATAGGCCATTTTTGTGCCTGGCGCGGCGCGAAGCGGGAAAGGGTGGCTTTGAGGCTGAAGGCAGCAGCAAAGCCCACAGCCCCCAGGTCTGTGGGGCTACGCAAGCGGTTCCCAAAGAGCTTTAGAACAAGGCATAGTTTTCCCTGCTGGCTCTTTGGGCGGGGGAACCATCTCCAGCCGTATGGCCATTTTTGTGCCTGGCACGGCGCCAAGTGGGAAAGGGTGGTGTCGAGGCTGAAGGCAGCAGGAAAGCCCACAGCCCCCAGGTCTGTGGGGCTATGCAAGCGGTTCCCAAAGAGCTTTAGAACAAGGCATAGTTTTCCCTGGTGGCTCTTTGGGCATGGGACCCATCTCCACCCATAGGCCATTTTTCTGCCTGGCGCGACGCCAAGTGGGAAAGGGTGCTGTCGAGGCTGAAGGCAGCAGGAAAGCCTGCAGCCCCCAGGTCTGTGGGGCTACGCAAGCGGTTCCCAAAGAGCTTTAGAACAAGGCATAGTTTTCCCTGCTGGCTCTCTGGGCGGGGCACCCATCTGCAGCCATAGGCTGTTTTTGTGCCTGGCGCGGCGACAAGTGGGAAAGGGTGGTGTCGAGGCTGAAGGCAGCAGCAAAGCCCGCAGCCCCCAGGTCTGTGGGGCTACGCAAGCGGTTCCCAAAGAGCTTTAGAACAAGGCATAGTCTTCCCTGCTGGCTCTTTGGGCGGGGGACCCATCTCCAGCCGTATGGCAATTTTTGTGCCTGGCCCGGCGCCAAGTGGGAAAGGGCGGTTTTGAGGCTGAAGGCAGCAGCAAAGCCTGCAGGCCCCACGTCTGTGGGGCCACGCAAGCGGTTCCCAAAGAGCTTTAGAACAAGGCATAGTTTTCCTTGCTGGCTCTTTGGGCATGGGACCGATCTCCAGCCATAGGCCATTTTTTTGCCTGATGGAGTGCCAAGTGGGAAAGGGTGGCTTTGAGGCTGAAGGCAGCAGGAAAGCCTGCAGCCCCCAGGTCTGTGGGGCCAAGCAAGCGGTTCCCAAAGAGCTTTAGAACAAGGCATAGTTTTCCTTGCTGGCTCTTTGGGCATGGGACCCATCTCCAGCCATAGGCCATTTTTGTGCCTGATGCGGCGCCAAGTGGGAAAGGGTGGCTTTGAGGCTGAAGGCAGCAGGAAAGCCCGCAGCCCCCAGGTCTGTGCGGCTACGCAAGCGGTTCCCAAAGAGCTTTAGAACAAGGCAAAATTTTCCTTGCTGGCTCTCTGGGCGGGGGACCCATCTCCAGCCGTATGGCCATTTTTGTGCCTAGCGCGACGCCAAGTGGGAAAGGGTGGCTTTGAGGCTGAAGGCAGCAGTAAAGCCTGCAGCCCCCAGGTCTGTGGGGCTACGCAAGCGGTTCCCAAAGAGCTTTAGAACAAGGCATAGTTTTCCCTGCTGGGTCTTTGGGCATGGGACCCATCTCCAGCCATAGGCCATTTTTGTGCCTGGCGCGACGCCAAGTGGGAAAGGGTGGCTTTGAGGCTGAAGGCAGCAGGAAAGCCCGCAGCCCCCAGGTCTGTGCGGCTACGCAAGCGGTTCCCAAAGAGCTTTAGAACAAGGCATAATTTTCCTTGCTGGCTCTCTGGGCGGGGGACCCATCTCCAGCCGTATGGCCATTTTTTTGCCTGGCGCGGCGCCAAGTGGGAAAGGGTGGTGTCGAGGCTGAAGGCAGCAGGAAAGCCCGCAGCCCCCAGGTCTGTGGGGCTACGCAAGCGGTTCCCAAAGAGCTTTAGAACAAGGCATAGTTTTCCCTGCTGGCTCTTTGGGCGGGGGACCCATCTCCAGCCGTATGGCCATTTTTGTGCCTGGCGCGGCGCCAAGTGGGAAAGGGTGGCTTTGAGGCTGAAGACAGCAGGAAAGCCCGCAGCCCCCAGGTCTGTGGGGCTACGCAAGCGGTTCCCAAAGAGCTTTAGAACAAGGCATAGTTTTCCCTGCTGGCTCTTTGGGCGGGGGACCCATCTCCAGCCGTATGGCCATTTTTGTGCTTGGCGCGGCGCCAAGTGGGAAAGGGTGGTGTCGAGGTTGAAGGCAGCAGGAAAGCCTGCAGCCCCCAAGTCTGTGGGGCTACGCAAGCGGTTCCCAAAGAGCTTTAGAAGAAGGCATAGTTTTCCCTGCTGGCTCTTTGGACGGGGGACCCATTTCCAGCCGTATGGCCATTTTTGTGCCTGGCGCGGTGCGTAGTGGTAAAGGGTGGCTTTGAGGCTGAAGGCAGCAGGAAAGCCTGCAGCCCCCAGGTCTCTGGGGCTACGCAAGCAGTTCCCAAAGAGCTTTAGAACAAGGCATAATTTTCCTTGCTGTCTCTCTGGGCGGGGGACCCATCTCCAGCCATAGGCCGTTTTTGTGCCTGGCGCGGCGCCAAGTGGGAAAGGGTGCTGTCGAGGCTGAAGGCAGCAGCAAAGCCTGCAGCCCCCAGGTCTGTGGGGCTATGCAAGCGGTTCCCAAAGAGCTTTAGAACAAGGCATAGTTTTCCCTGCTGGCTCTTTGGGCGGGGGACCCATCTCCAGTCGTATGGCTATTTCTATGCCTAGCGCGGTGCGTAGTGGGAAAGGGTGGTTTTGAGGCTGAAGGCAGCAGGAAAGCCCGCAGCCCCCAGGTCTGTGGGACTACGCAAGCAGTTCCCAAAGAGCTTTAGAACAAGGCATAATTTTCCCTGCTGTCTCTTTGGGCGGGGGACCCATCTCCAGCCATAGGCCATTTTTGTGCCTGGCGCGGCGCCAAGTGGGAAAGGGTGGTGTGGAGGCTGAATGCAGCAGGAAAGCCCACAGCCCCCAGGTCTGTGGGGCTACGCAAGCGGTTCCCAAAGAGCTTTAGAACAAGGCATAGTTTTCCCTGCTGGCTCTTTGGGCGGGGGACCCATCTCCAGCCATAGGCCGTTTTTGTGCCTGGCGCGGCGCCAAGTGGGAAAGGGTGCTGTCGAGGCTGAAGTCAGCAGCAAAGCCTGCAACCCCCAGGTCTGTGGGGCTATGCAAGAGGTTGCCAAAGATCTTTAGAACAAGGCATAGTTTTCCTTGCTGGCTCTTAGGGCATGGGACCCATCTCCAGCCATAGGCCATTTTTGTGCCTGATGCAGCGCCAAGTGGGAAAGGGTGGCTTTGAGGCTGAAGGCAGCAGGAAAGCCCGCAGCCCCCAGGTCTGTGGGGCTACGCAAGCGGTTTCCAAAGAGCTTTAGAACAAGGCATAGTTTTCCCTGCTGGCTCTTTGGGCGGGGGACCCATCTCCAGCCGTATGGCCATTTTTGTGCCTGGCGCGGCACCAAGAGGGAAAGGGTGGATTCGAGGCTGAAGGCAGCAGCAAAGCCCGCAGCCCCCAGGTCTGTGGGGCTACGCAAGTGGTTCCCAAAGAGCTTTAGAACAAGGCATAGTTTTCCCTGCTGGCTCTTTGGGCGGGGGACCCATCTCCAGCCGTATGGCCATTTTTGAGCCTGGCGCGGCGCCAGGTGGGAAAGGGTGGCTTTGAGGCTGAAGGCAGGACCAAAGCCTGCAGCCCCAAGGTCTGTGGAGCTACGCAAGCGGTTCCCAAAGAGCTTTAGAACAAGTCATAGTTTTCCCAGCTGGCTCTTAGGGCATGGGACCCATCTCCAGCCATAGGCCATTTTTGTGCCTGGCGCGACACCAAGTGGGAAAGGGTGCTGTCGAGGCTGAAGGCAGCAGGAAAGCCTGCAGCCCCCAGGTCTGTGGGGCTACGCAAGCGGTTCCCAAAGAGCTTTAGAACAAGGCATAGTTTTCCCTGATGGCTCTTTGGGCGGGGGACCCATCTCCAGCCATAGGCCGTTTTTGTGCCTGGCGCGGCGCCAAGTGGGAAAGGGTGCTGTCGAGGCTGAAGTCAGCAGCAAAGCCTGCAGCCCCCAGGTCTGTGGGGCTATGCAAGAGGTTGCCTAAGATCTTTAGAACAAGGCATAGTTTTCCTTGCTGGGTCTTTGGGCATGGGACCCATCTCCAGCCATAGGCCATTTTTGTGCCTGATGCAGCGCCAAGTGGGAAAGGGTGGCTTTGAGGCTGAAGGCAGCAGGAAAGCATGCAGCCCCCAGGTCTGTGGGGCTATGGAAGCGGTTCCCAAAGAGCTTTAGAACAAGGCATAGTTTTCCCTGCTGGCTCCTTGGGCATGGGACCCATCTCCAGCCATAGGCCATTTTTGTGCCTGGCGCATTGCGAAGTGGGAAAGGGTGTCTTTGAGGCTGAAGGCAGCAGGAAAGCCCGCAGCCCCCACGTCTGTGGGGCCAAGCAAGCGGTTCCCAAAGAGCTTTAGAACAAGGCATAGTTTTCCCTGCTGGCTCTTTGGGCGGGGGACCCATATGCAGCCATATGGCCATTTTTATGCCTGGCGAAGCGCCAAGTGGGAAAGGGTTGTGTCGAGGCTGAAGGAAGCAGGAAAGCCTGCAGCCCCCAGGTCTGTGGGGCTACGCAAGCGGTTCCCAAAGAGCTTTAGAACAAGGCATAGTTTTCCCTGCTGGCTCTTTGGGCGGGGGAGCCATCTCCAGCCGTATGGCCATTTTTGTGCCTGGCCCGGCGCCAAGCGGGAAAGGGTGGCTTTGAGGCTGAAGGCAGCAGGAGAGCCCGCAGCCCCCAGGTCTGTGGGGCTACGCAAGCGGTTCCCAAAGAGCTTTAGAACAAGGCATAGTTTTCCCTGCTGGCTCTTTGGGCGGGGGACCCATCTCCAGCCGTATGGCCATTTTTGTGCCTGGCGCGGTGCGTCGTGGGAAAGGGTGGTTTTGAGGCTGAAGGCAGCAGGAAAGCCTGCAGCCCCCAGGTCTGTGGGGCCAAGCAAGCGGTTCCCAAAGAGCTTTAGAACAAGGCATAGTTTTCCCTGATGGCTCTTTGGGCATGGGACCCATCTCCAGCCATAGGCCATTTTTGTGCCTCATAGGGCGCCAAGTGGGAAAGGGTGGCTTTGAGGCTGAAGGCAGCAGGAAAGCCCGCAGCCCCCAGGTCTGTGGGGCTACGCAAGCGGTTCCCAAAGAGCTTTAGAACAAGGCATAGTTTTCCTTGCTGGCTCTTTGGGCATGGGACCCATCTCCAGCCATAGGCCATTTTTGTGCCTGGCCCGGCGCCAAGTGGGAAAGGGTGGTGTCGAGGCTGAAGGCAGCAGCAAAGCCCGAAGCCCCCAGGTCTGTGGGGCTACGCAAGCGGTTCCCAAAGAGCTTTAGAACAAGGCATAGTTTTCCCTGCTCGCTCTTTGGGCATGGAACCCATCTCCAGCCGTATTGCCATTTTTGTGCCTAGCGCGGCGCCAAATGGGAAAGGGTGGCTTTGAGGCTGAAGGCAGCAGGAAAGTCTGCAGCCCCCAAGTCTCTTAGGCTATACAAGCGGTTCCCAAAGAGCTTTAGAACAAGGCATAGTTTCCGCTGCTTGTTCTTTGGGCGGGGGACCCATCTCCAGCCATAGGCCATTTTTGTGCCTGGCGCGGCGCCAAGTGGGAAAGGGTGGTGTCGAGGCTGAAGGCAGCAGGAAAGCCTGCAGCCCCCAGGTCTGTGGGGCTACGCAAGCGGTTCCCAAAGAGCTTTAGAACAAGGCATAGTTTTCCCTGCTGGCTCTTTGGGCGGGGGACCCATCTCCAGCCGTATGGCCATTTTTGTGCCTGGCGCGGCGCCAAGTGGGAAGGGTGTTGTCGAACATGAAGGCAGAAGGAAAGCCCACAGCCCCCAGGTGTGTGCGGCTACGCAAGCGGTTCCCAAAGAGCTTTAGAACAAGGCATAGTTTTCCCTGCTTGTTCTTTGGTCGGGGGACCCATCTCCAGCCATAGGCCATTTTTTTTTTCCTGGCGCGACGCCAAGTGGGAAAGGGTGGCTTTGAGGCTGAAGGCAGCAGCAAAGCCTGCAGCCCCCAGGTCTGTGGGGCTACGCAAGCGGTTCCCAAAGAGCTTTAGAACAAGGCATAGTTTTCCCTGGTGGCTCTTTGGGCGGGGGATCCATCTGCAGCCATAGGCTGTTTTTGTGCCTGATAGGGCGCCAAGTGGGAAAGGGTGGTGTCGAGGCTGAAGGCAGCAGGAAAGCCCGCAGCCCCCAGGTCTGTGGGGCTACGCAAGCGGTTCCCAAAGAGCTTTAGAACAAGGCATAGTTTTCCCTGCTGGCTCTTTGGGCGGGGGACCCATCTCCAGCTGTATGGCCATTTTTGTGCCTGGCACGGCGCCAAGTGGGAAAGGGTGGTGTCGAGGCTGAAGGCAGCAGCAAAGCCCGCAGCCCCCAGGTCTGTAGGGCTACGCAAGCGGTTCCCAAAGAGCTTCAGAACAAGGCATAGTTTTCCCTGCTGGCTCTTTGGGCGGGGGACCCATCTCCAGCCGTATGGCCATTTTTGTGCCTGGCCCGGTGCCAAGTGGGAAAGGGTGGCTTTGAGGCTGAAGGCAGGAGCAAAGCCTGCAGCCCTAAGGTCTGTGTGGCTACGCAAGCGGTTCCCAAAGAGCTTCAGAACAAGGCATAGTTTTCCCTGCTGGCTCTTTGGGCATGGGACCCATCTCCAGCCATAGGCCATTTTTGTGCCTGGCGCGGTGCCAAGTGGGAAAGGGTGGTGTCGAGTCTGAAGGCAGCAGGAAAGCCTGCAGCCCCCAGGTCTGTGGGGCTACGCAAGCGGTTCCCAAAGAGCTTTAGAACAAGGCATAGTTTTCCCTGCTGGCTCTTTGGGCGGGGGACCCATCTACAGCCGTATGGCCATTTTTGTGCCTGGCGCGGCGCCAAGTGGGAAAGGGTGGTGTCGAGTCTGAAGGCAGCAGGAAAGCCTGCAGCCCCCAGGTCTGTGGGGCTACGCAAGTGGTTCCCAAAGAGCTTTAGAACAAGGCATAGTTTTCCCTGCTGGCTCTTTGGGCGGGGGACCCATCTCCAGCCGTATGGCCATTTTTGTGCCTAGCGCGACGCCAAGTGGGAAAGGGTGGCTTTGAGGCTGAAGGCAGCAGCAAAGCCTGCAGCCCCCAGGTCTGTGGGGCTACGCAAGCGGTTCCCAAACAGCTTTAGAACAATGCATAGTTTTCCTTGCTGGGTCTTTGGGCATGGGACCCATCTCCAGCCATAGGCCATTTTTGTGCCTGGCCCGGCGCGAAGCGGGAAAGGGTGGCTTTGAGGCTGAAGGCAGCAGCAAAGCCCACAGCCCCCAGGTCTGTGGGGCTACGCAAGCGGTTCCCAAAGAGCTTTAGAACAAGGCATAGTTTTCCCTGCTGGCTCTTTGGGCGGGGGACCCATCTCCAGACGTATGGCCATTTTTGTGCCTGGCACGGCGCCAAGTGGGAAAGGGTGGTGTCGAGGCTGAAGGCAGCAGGAAACCCCACAGCCCCCAGGTCTGTGGGGCTATGCAAGCGGTTCCCAAAGAGCTTTAGAACAAGGCATAGTTTTCCCTGGTGGCTCTTTGGGCATGGGACCCATCTCCACCCATAGGCCATTTTTCTGCCTGGCGCGACGCCAAGTGGGAAAGGGTGCTGTCGAGGCTGAAGGCAGCAGGAAAGCCTGCAGCCCCCAGGTCTGTGGGGCTACGCAAGCGGTTCCCAAAGAGCTTTAGAACAAGGCATAGTTTTCCCTGCTGGCTCTCTGGGCGGGGCACCCATCTGCAGCCATAGGCTGTTTTTGTGCCTGGCGCGGCGACAAGTGGGAAAGGGTGGTGTCGAGGCTGAAGGCAGCAGCAAAGCCCGCAGCCCCCAGGTCTGTGGGGCTACGCAAGCGGTTCCCAAAGAGCTTTAGAACAAGGCATAGTCTTCCCTGCTGGCTCTTTGGGCGGGGGACCCATCTCCAGCCGTATGGCAATTTTTGTGCCTGGCCCGGCGCCAAGTGGGAAAGGGCGGTTTTGAGGCTGAAGGCAGCAGGAAAGCCTGCAGGCCCCACGTCTGTGGGGCTACGCAAGCGGTTCCCAAAGAGCTTTAGAACAAGGCATAGTTTTCCTTGCTGGGCCTTTGGGCATGGGACCCATCTCCAGCCGTATGGCCATTTTTGTGCCTGGCGCGACGCCAAGTGGGAAAGGGTGGCTTTGAGGCTGAAGGCAGCAGGAAAGCCCGCAGCGCCAAGTCTGTGCGGCTACGCAAGCGGTTCCCAAAGAGCTTTAGAACAAGGCATAATATTCCTTGCTGGCTCTCTGGGCGGGGGACCCATCTCCAGCCGTATGGCCATTTTTGTGCCTGGCCCGGCGCGAAGCGGGAAAGGGTGGCTTTGAGGCTGAAGGCAGCAGCAAAGCCCACAGCCCCAGGTCTGTGGGGCTACGCAAGCGGTTCCCAAAGAGCTTTAGAAAAAGGCATAGTTTTCCCTGCTGGCTCTTTGGGCGGGGGACCCATCTCCAGCCGTATGGCCATTTTTGTGCTTGGCGCGGCGCCAAGTGGGAAAGGGTGGTGTCGAGGCTGAAGGCAGCAGGAAAGCCCACAGCCCCCAGGTCTGTGGGGCTACGCAAGCGGTTCCCAAAGAGCTTTAGAACAAGGCATAGTTTTCCCTGCTAGCTCTTTGGGCGGGGGACCCATCTCCAGCCGTATGGCCATTTTTGTGCCTGGCGCGGTGCATAGTGGGAAAGGGTGGTTTTGAGGCTGAAGGCAGCATAAAAGCCTGCAGCCCCCAGGTCTGTGGGGCCAAGCAAGCGGTTCCCAAAGAGCTTTAGAACAAGGCATAGTTTTCCCTGATGGCTCTTTGGCCATGGGACCCATCTCCAGCCATAGGCCATTTTTGTGCCTGATAGGGCGCCAAGTGGGAAAGGGTGGCTTTGAGGCTGAAGGCAGCAGGAAAGCCTGCAGCCCCCAGGTCTGTGGGGCTACGCAAGCGGTTCCCAAAGAGCTTTAGAACAAGGCATAATTTTCCCTGCTGGCTCTCTGGGCGGGGGACCCATCTCCAGCCATAGGCCGTTTTTGTGCCTGGCGCGGCGCCAAGTGGGAAAGGGTGCTGTCGAGGCTGAAGGCAGCAGCAAAGCCTGCAGCCCCCAGGTCTGTGGGGCTATGCAAGCGGTTCCCAAAGAGCTTTAGAACAAGGCATAGTTTTCCCTGCTGGCTCTTTGGGCGGGGGACCCATCTCCAGTCGTATGGCTATTTCTATGCCTAGCGCGGTGCGTAGTGGGAAAGGGTGGTTTTGAGGCTGAAGGCAGCAGGAAAGCCCGCAGCCCCCAGGTCTGTGGGACTACGCAAGCAGTTCCCAAAGAGCTTTAGAACAAGGCATAATTTTCCCTGCTGTCTCTTTGGGCGGGGGACCCATCTCCAGCCATAGGCCATTTTTGTGCCTGGCGCGGCGCCAAGTGGGAAAGGGTGGTGTGGAGGCTGAATGCAGCAGGAAAGCCCGCAGCCCCCAGGTCTGTGGGGCTACGCAAGCGGTTCCCAAAGAGCTTTAGAACAAGGCATAGTTTTCCCTGCTGGCTCTTTGAGCGTGGGACCCATCTCCAGCCATAGGCCATTTTTGTGCCTGATGCCGCGCCAAGTGGGAAAGGGTGGCTTTGAGGCTGAAGACAGCAGGAAAGCCTGCAGCCCCCAGGTCTGTGGGGCTACGCAAGCGGTTCCCAAAGAGCTTTAGAACAAGGCATAGTTTTCCCTGCTGGCTCTTTGGGCGGGGGACCCATCTCCAGCCGTATGGCCATTTTTGTGCCTGGCGCGGTGCGTAGTGGGAAAGGGTGGCTTCGAGGCTGAAGGCAGCAGCAAAGCCCGCAGCCCCCAGGTCTGTGGGGCTACGCAAGTGGTTCCCAAAGAGCTTTAGAACAAGGCATAGTTTTCCCTGCTGGCTCTTTGGGCGGGGGACCCATCTCCAGCCGTATGGCCATTTTTGTGCCTGGCGCGGCGCCAGGTGGGAAAGGGTGGCTTTGAGGGTGAAGGCAGGAGCAAAGCCTGCAGCCCCAAGGTCTGTGGGGCTACGCAAGCGGTTCCCAAAGAGCTTTAGAACAAGTCATAGTTTTCCCAGCTGGCTCTTAGGGCATGGGACCCATCTCCAGCCATAGGCCATTTTTGTGCCTGGCGCGACGCCAAGTGGGAAAGGGTGCTGTCGAGGCTGAAGGCAGCAGGAAAGCCTGCAGCCCCCAGGTCTGTGCAGCTACGCAAGCGGTTTCCAAAGAGCTTTAGAACAAGGCATAGTTTTCCCTGCTGGCTCTTTGGGCGGGGGACCCATCTCCAGCCATAGGCCGTTTTTGAGCCTGGCGCGGCGCCAAGTGGGAAAGGGTGCTGTCGAGGCTGAAGTCAGCAGCAAAGCCTGCAGCCCCCAGGTCTGTGGGGCTATGCAAGAGGTTGCCAAAGATCTTTAGAACAAGGCATAGTTTTCCTTGCTGGGTCTTTGGGCGTGGGACCCATCTCCAGCCATTTGCCATTTTTGTGCCTGATGCAGCGCCAAGTGGGAAAGGGTGGCTTTGAGGCTGAAGGCAGCAGGAAAGCCTGCAGCCCCCAGGTCTGTGGGGCTATGGAAGCGGTTCCCAAAGAGCTTTAGAACAAGGCATAGTTTTCCCTGCTGGCTCCTTGGGCTGGAGACCCATCTCCAGCCATAGGCCATTTTTATGCCTGGCGAAGCGCCAAGTGGGAAAGGGTGGTGTCGAGGCTGAAGGCAGCAGGAAAGCCTGCAGCCCCCAGGTCTGTGGGGCTACGCAAGCGGTTCCCAAAGAGCTTTAGAACAAGGCATAGTTTTCCCTGCTGGCTCTTTGGGCGGGGGACCCATCTCCAGCCGTATGGCCATTTTTGTGCCTGGCGCGGTGCGTCGTGGGAAAGGGTGGTTTTGAGGCTGAAGGCAGCAGGAAAGCCTGCAGCCCCCAGGTCTGTGCGGCTACGCAAGCGGTTCCCAAAGAGCTTTAGAAGAAGGCATAGTTTTCCCTGCTGGCTCTTTGGACGGGGGACCCATTTCCAGCCGTATGGCCATTTTTGTGCCTGGCGCGGCGCCAAGTGGGAAAGGGTGGCTTTGAGGCTGAAGGCAGCAGGAAAGCCTGCAGCCCCCAGGTCTCTGGGGCTACGCAAGCAGTTCCCAAAGAGCTTTAGAACAAGGCATAATTTTCCCTGCTGGCTCTCTGGGCGGGGGACCCATCTCCAGCCATAGGCCGTTTTTGTGCCTGGCACGGCGCCAAGTGGGAAAGGGTGCTGTCGAGGCTGAAGGCAGCAGCAAAGCCTGCAGCCCCCAGGTCCGTGGGACTATGCAAGCGGTTCCCAAAGAGCTTTAGAACAAGGCATAGTTTTCCCTGCTGGCTCTCTGGGCGGGGGACCCATCTCCAGTCGTATGGCTATTTCTATGCCTAGCGCGGTGCGTAGTGGGAAAGGGTGGTTTTGAGGCTGAAGGCAGCAGGAAAGCCCGCAGCCCCCAGGTCTGTGGGACTACGCAAGCAGTTCCCAAAGAGCTTTAGAACAAGGCATAATTTTCCCTGCTGTCTCTTTGGGCGGGGGACCCATCTCCAGCCATAGGCCATTTTTGTGCCTGGCGCGGCGCCAAGTGGGAAAGGGTGGTGTGGAGGCTGAATGCAGCAGGAAAGCCCGCAGCCCCCAGGTCTGTGGGGCTACGCAAGCGGTTCCCAAAGAGCTTTAGAACAAGGCATAGTTTTCCCTGCTGGCTCTTTGAGCATGGGACCCATCTCCAGCCATAGGCCATTTTTGTGCCTGATGCGGCGCCAAGTGGGAAAGGGTGGCTTTGAGGCTGAAGACAGCAGGAAAGCCTGCAGCCCCCAGGTCTGTGGGGCTACGCAAGCGGTTCCCAAAGAGCTTTAGAACAAGGCATAGTTTTCCCTGCTGGCTCTTTGGGCGGGGGACCCATCTCCAGCCGTATGGCCATTTTTGTGCCTAGCGCGGTGCGTAGTGGGAAAGGGTGGCTTCGAGGCTGAAGGCAGCAGCAAAGCCCGCAGCCCCCACGTCTGTGGGGCTACGCAAGTGGTTCCCAAAGAGCTTTAGAACAAGGCATAGTTTTCCCTGCTGGCTCTTTGGGCGGGGGACCCATCTCCAGCCGTATGGCCATTTTTGAGCCTGGCGCGGCGCCAGGTGGGAAAGGGTGGCTTTGAGGCTGAAGGCAGGAGCAAAGCCTGCAGCCCCCAGGTCTGTGGGGCTACGCAAGCGGTTCCCAAAGAGCTTTAGAACAAGTCATAGTTTTCCCAGCTGGCTCTTAGGGCATGGGACCCATCTCCAGCCATAGGCCATTTTTGTGCCTGGCGCGACGCCAAGTGGGAAAGGGTGCTGTCGAGGCTGAAGGCAGCAGGAAAGCCTGCAGCCCCCAGGTCTGTGCAGCTACGCAAGCGGTTTCCAAAGAGCTTTAGAACAAGGCATAGTTTTCCCTGCTGGCTCTTTGGGCGGGGGACCCATCTCCAGCCATAGGCCGTTTTTGTGCCTGGCGCGGCGCCAAGTGGGAAAGGGTGGTGTCGAGGCTGAAGTCAGCAGCAAAGCCTGCAGCCCCCAGGTCTGTGGGGCTATGCAAGAGGTTGCCAAAGATCTTTAGAACAAGGCATAGTTTTCCTTGCTGGGTCTTTGGGCGTGGGACCCATCTCCAGCCATTTGCCATTTTTGTGCCTGATGCAGCGCCAAGTGGGAAAGGGTGGCTTTGAGGCTGAAGGCAGCAGGAAAGCCTGCAGCCCCCAGGTCTGTGGGGCTATTGAAGCGGTTCCCAAAGAGCTTTAGAACAAGGCATAGTTTTCCCTGCTGGCTCCTTGGGCTGGAGACCCATCTCCAGCCATAGGCCATTTTTATGCCTGGCGAAGCGCCAAGTGGGAAAGGGTGGTGTCGAGGCTGAAGGCAGCAGGAAAGCCTGCAGCCCCCAGGTCTGTGGGGCTACGCAAGCGGTTCCCAAAGAGCTTTAGAACAAGGCATAGTTTTCCCTGCTGGCTCTTTGGGCGGGGGACCCATCTCCAGCCGTATGGCCATTTTTGTGCCTGGCGCGGTGCGTCGTGGGAAAGGGTGGTTTTGAGGCTGAAGGCAGCAGGAAAGCCTGCAGCCCCCAGGTCTGTGGGGCCAAGCAAGCGGTTCCCAAAGAGCTTTAGAACAAGGCATAGTTTTCCCTGATGGCTCTTTGGGCATGGGACCCATCTCCAGCCATAGGCCATTTTTGTGCCTGATAGGGCGCCAAGTGGGAAAGGGTGGTTTTGACGCTGAAGGCAGCAGGAAAGCCCGCAGCCCCCAGGTCTGTGCGGCTACGCAAGCGGTTCCCAAAGAGCTTTAGAACAAGGCATAGTTTTCCCTGCTGGCTCTTTGGGCGGGGGACCCATCTCCAGCCGTATGGCCATTTTTGTGCCTGGCCCGGCGCCAAGTGGGAAAGGGTGGTTTTGAGGCTGAAGGCAGCAGCAAAGCCTGCAGCCCCCAGGTCTGTGGGGCCAAGCAAGCGGTTCCCAAAGAGCTTTAGAACAAGGCATAGTTTTCCCTGCTGGCTCTTTGGGCATGGGACCCATCTCCAGCCATAGGCCATTTTCGTGCCTGGCGCGACGCCAAGTGTGAAAGGGTGCTGTCGAGGCTGAAGGCAGCAGGAAAGCCTGCAGCCCCCAGGTCTGTGCAGCTACGCAAGCGGTTTCCAAAGAGCTTTAGAACAAGGCATAGTTTTCCCTGCTGGCTCTTTGGGCGGGGGACCCATCTCCAGCCATAGGCCATTTTTGTGCCTGATGCGGCGCCAAGTGGGAAAGGGTGTTGTCGAGGCTGAAGGCAGCAGGAAAGCCCGCAGCCCCCAGGTCTGTGGGGCTACGCAAGCGGTTCCCAAAGAGCTTTAGAACAAGGCATAGTTTTACCTGCTGGCTCTTTTGGCAGGGGACCCATCTCCAGTCGTATGGCCATTTTTGTGCCTGGCGCGGCGCCACGTGGGAAAGGGTGATTTTGAGGCTGAAGGCGTCACGAAAGCCTGCCGTCCGAGGGTTTCTTAATGACTTTTCTTAATGATGTCTCCACAGTGTGAAGTTTTGCAGGATTTGAAAAAGTAATAGACACAGTGAAATTGAGTCTATTGGAAACTTCCATACTTTTCCCTCCCTCTAAAATCTCTGGTGTCCTGTAGTATCCACTGCCTGCAACTGCTGTTGCAGGAGCAGACAGATTGGTATCAAATTTAGAAAAAAAGGGACATCATTAAGAGGATTCACTCGCCTTATTTTTCACCGGTGTGGCCAGTAAAGAAACCAAAAAGGCAATGGCGTTTCACAGTAGATTACGGAAAATTAAACGCCAACACTGCACCTCTGACCGCTGCTGTTCCGAATATCGCGGAAATTGTGACAATGATAAAAGGAGCTGCCCATCCTTGCAGGGTTGCCTTAGATTTTAAAGACATATTTTTTTATGATTCTCCTCCTTGAGCAGGACAAAGCGCAGTTTGCATTCACATGGAAAGGAGTGCAATATACCTTTAACCGCTTTCCACAAGGATACAAACATTCCCCCACTATTGCCCATAATGCTTTGGCTAAAGTGCTATCAGAGATTCCTGTTTCACAGGGATGTACAGTATACCAATATATTATTGATGACATCTTAATAGGGGAGAGAACCAAGAAAGTGTACAAGACATGATGGAAAACATCCGAAAAACATTATCAGATTTCGGATTGGAAATTCCCGACTCAAAGTGTCAGGGACCCGCACAGGAAGTTAAATTCCTGGGGGTCTGGTGGATTAAGGGAGCTGCTTCTGTCCCTCAGGATACCCTGAAAAAATAGAACATGGACAGAATCCTTCCAGCACGAAGGAGTTACAGCAAGTCCTGGGAACTTTAAGTTATTAGCGTAAACACATCCCTGGCTTTTCCATCATTGCTCGCCCCCTTTATTGTTTGCTCAAAAAAGGTAAATCCTGGGAGTCGACTGAACAACACACTAATGCACTAGAATTGCTAATACAAGAGCTAAGGTTATTCCAACAACTTGGCCCCATACATCCAACTGACCCTGTCCATGTAGAATGGGGGCTCAGTGAACATGGTTCCCATTGTAATTTATGCCAGAAGGGACCAGCAGGACCGGAGAGACCATTAGAATTTAGCTCTCACGCCTTTAATGATACTGAGAGCAGCTATTCAGACCTGGAGAAGGGTTTACTGTCCCTGGTGCGAGCATTGCAACGAGCAGAGCAGATAAGGAGAGAACAGAGCGTGATTGTTCGGGGCCCTTTTCGCCTCCCAGATGTGGTCCTTAAAGGGACACCACCACCAGCTGGCATTGCCCAGAAACCCACAGTTCGAAAGTGGCATGCTTATTTAGAAGGCATTAATGATATCATGCCAATCTCTGAAGGTAGTATCAAAGTATCCATGCTCCAGAAGGATAGAGATGGTGCCCTATTGTTCCAATCCCCACCAAACAGACCATCTCCAATCCAAGAAGCACCTCCTCTGAAAGCAGGCAGTGATCTTACAGGAGTGTGGTTTACTGGTGTGTCATCTCACCGTGAGAACAGCAAGTGGAAATACAAGGCCGTAGCACTGGAAGTAGCAACGGGGGAAAGAGCAATTGAAACAGGAGAAGGTAGGGCACAAGTAGGGGAACTCAGAGCCGTCCTACTAGCTGCACAACATGGAGCTACTTACATTTACACTGACTCATATGCTGTTTTTAAAGGAGCCACTGAATGGCTAGGACACTGGGCAGCCAATGATTGGCAGGTGAATAGAGTCCCGATCTGGGAGACAGACAGTTGGAAGCAACTGTTGGAAATAGGAGGACAGAGACCATTGCACATTGCTTGGGTAAAAGGCCACGATCGTTCAAACTCGATCACTGCTCAGTTCAACCAACAGGTAGATAGCCTCACGCGGCTACAACAAATTGACACTGTAGATGATGGTCGGGAATGGTTACATATTAAGCCTGGCCATACAGGCCGTGCTGATCTGTATCAGGAAGGTCTAGCCCGGGGGTGGCCTGTGTCGGTTAAGCTGTGCGAACAAGTAGTAACTGCCTGGTCACAATGTCGCCTACGACTCAGCAAAGATCATCCGAGTAAGGCGCCTCCCTTACACATGCGGGACAAGAAAATGTTGTGGCATTCATGGCAGATTGATTATATTGGGCCCTTGAGATCATCAGGTGGGAAAAGATATGTCCTAGTCGGAGTGGAGATTATCTCCAGCCTCAGTATGGCCACTGGCTTCAAATCAGCTGCTGGGGACAACACAGTGAAAGGCCTAAAAGGGTGGTTCAGCACACTTCCCCTTCCCGAGGAAATCCAAAGTGATAACGGTTCACACTTTACCGCTACAGTGGTACAAGATTGGGCCAAAGAAGAAGGGATTCGATGGGTATTTCATACTCCCTATTATCCTCAGGCTAATGGCATTGTTGAATGCACCAACGGATTGGTTAAGCGTTTTGCAAAAACTCATAAATCATAAGGGAAGGTGAAGAAGGCACCTTGCCCACCGAAATTCGAAAAGTAATATGGGATAACGCAATTGAGTTTGAGAGAAAATTTCAATCCTGGTGGTATCTGGTTAATTTCACCTACGATCCCACTGAGAGCAAAGCCACAGCTTTTGTCTTAACGATACGCAATGCCTCAGTATCCACCATATACCCAATCATCGCACTGGGGTTGAATCACCAAGGAGCTCTACTCTATCCAACACAGCACAGAGGTTGGGCACGACAAAATGAGACTAAATGGCAAACTGCTGATGTTGACGCATGCGTTTCACGAGACCAACAAGGATTCATTTGTGAGAGTAATACTCTCAAAGCACAAGACCTTTGTCTTGACACCAACCAGAATGCTTGTCACTTTGAGACACATCCCGATGAAACCCCAGAGACTGTGCTTGACTATATTGGGAAAGGGTGCGTTAGCATGAGGTCTCCCTGTAGTCTTGTATTATAGACGAGAAAGGCTTGAGACCATGGCCACTCTGGGTCTCTTTGACTACAAACAACAGGGAATAAAAAGGTGAAACTGAATAGCATCAATTCCATCTGCCAATTCGTCATTTTAGAATTTGGGCCTCCAAATAGCCATACATCATAAAAGTAGTATTATTGCCAGGTTCAATGTCAGGATTCCCTGGAGACATTCAAAGGTAGCGTAGGCCAATCCGTCTGTACAGCTCATCCAAGGTTCCTGTAAGACATAAAGGAAAAGAAAATCTGCTCGGTCTTATTCGACCGACGGGGTTAAAAAGAAGGTGCGGTCCACCGGGTGCTGATCCGGTGTATCTTCCCTGAACAATCCTTGGCTTCCCATGCATAGGGATTTTGGGGAGTAGCTAGCACCATTGGCACCGTCCCATTTTGAGGCATTTTCACTAGCACAGGTAGTCCAGGGTGAAATCTTCCGGGGTATTTTCCCGGTTCATTGGCAGCCTTTGGCGAGATAATATTGGCAGGTACACAGAAAGCTTTCATTTTAGGACAGCCGTCTCCACTCCATTTGTTATTTAGTTGATAGATGGCATCATCCAATCGCAAATGCCAACCAGGTTCATGACTTTTTGCAAAACGCTTAACCAATCTATTGGTGCGTTCAACAATGCCATTAGCCTGGGGATAATAGGGAGTATGAAATACCCATCGAATCCCTTCTTCCTTGGCCCAATCTTGTACCACCGAAGCCGTAAAGTGTGAAACGTTATCACTCTGGATTTCGTCGGGAAGGGGAAGTGTGCTGAACCACCCTGTTAGGCCTTTCACTGTGTTGTCCCTCGTAGCTGGTTTGAAACTGCTGGCCATACTGAGGCTGGAGATAATCTCCACTCCTACCAGGACATATCTTTTCCCACCTGATGATCTCAAGGGCCCAATATAATCAAGCTGCCATGAATGCCACAACGCTTTCTTGTCCCGCATGTGTAAGGGAGGCGCCTTACTCGGATGATCTTTGCTGAGTCGTAGGCGACATTGTGAACAGGCAGTTACTATTTGTTCGCACAGCTTAACTGACACAAGCCACCCACCTTCCCGATACAGGTCAGGACGGCCTGTGCGGCCACGTTTAACATGTAACGATTCAAGTAAGCGTTCCCATTCCCGACCATCATCTACAATGTCAATTTGTTGCAGCCGCGTGAGGCCATCTACCTGTTGGTTGAACTGAGCAGTGATCGAGTTTGAACGATCGTGGCCTTTTACCCAAGCAATGTGCAATGGTCTCTGTCCTCCTATTTCCAACAGTTGCTTCCAATTATCTGTCTCCCAAACTGGGACTCTATTCACCTGCCAATCGTTGGCTGCCCAGTGTCCTAGCCATTCAGTGGCTCCTTTAAGAACAGCATATGACTCAGCGTAAAAGGAGGTGGCTCCATGTTGTGCAGCTAGTAGGACAGCTCTGAGTTCCCCTACCCTCCCCTATTTCAATTGCTCTTTCTCCCGTTGTTACTTCCAGTGCTACGGCCTTATATTTGCACTTATTTTTTTAACGGTGAGATGACGCACCAGTAAACCACACTCCTCTAAGATCACTGCTGTCCCTCAAAGGAGGTGCTTCTTGGATCGGAGATGGTCTGTTTGGTGGGGATTGGAACAATAGGGCACCATCTATATCCTTTGGTATCCTTGTGAAGTAGCCTTGGATACTTTAACACTGCCTTCAGAGACTGGCTTGATTTCATTAATGCCTTCTAAATAAGCATACCACTTTCGAACTGTAGGTCTCTGGGCAATGCCAGCTGGTGGTGGTGTCCCTTTAAGGACCACATCTGGGAGGCGAAAAGGTCCCAGGAAAGATCACACTCTGTTCTCTTCTTATCTGCTCTGCTCGTTGCAACGCTCGCACCAGGGACAGTAAACCCTTCTCCAGGTCTGAATAGCTGCATTCAGTATCATTGAAGGAGTGGGAGCAAAATTCTAATGGTCTCTCCGGTCCTGCTGGTCCCTTCTGCCATAAATTACAACGGGAACCATGTTCACTGAGCCCCCATTCTACATGGACAGGGTCAGTTGGATGTATGGGGCCAAGTTGTTGGAATAACCTTAGCTCCTTTATTAGTAATTGCAGAGCATTAGTGTGTTGTTCAGTCCACACCCAGGATTTACCCTTTTTTGGCAAGCTATGAAGGGGCGAGCAATGATGGAAAAGCCAGGGATGTGTTTACGCCAATAACTTAAAGTTCCCAGGACCTGCTGTAACTCCTTCGTGCTGGAAGGATTCTGTCCATGTTCTATTTTTTCAGGGTATCCTGAGGGACAGAAGCAGCTCCCTTAATCCACCAGACCCCCAGGAATTTAACTTCCTGTGCGGGTCCCTGACACTTTGAGTCGGGTCTACGTGAGGCACCCACTAACACTTCTGCCCTAGTCATTCGCTGCTCTCCCGGCAACCAGAGGTTAATTTTTGCAGTGGGGCATGTTTTTACCACACCATCAATTCCTGTGAAGTTGACTCTGCGTCGGGTGGGATTTATACCTAGAAGTTGTGCTGTTTCGTTAGTGATTGCAGACATTTGGGCTCCGGTATCAATAATAAAATTTACCAATATCTTCCGGGGTCCAACAGGAATGACAATAACAGGTTCGGAGTCTTTATGAGAGCGCCATTGGATTGCTAGTACCTGCCCGACAGGGTTGCTCAGTGCCCTCCCCGGGGATAGGAGTGTTGTGGCTGGGACTCTGTCAAATCAATCAAGTTATGTTCCGGTGCAGAAGGCACAGTTTTCTCACGGCTTGGGGATTCTCTGGTTAGACTTTTCTCCCCAGCCGCATTATTCTTTCTAGGTAGAGATTGGACTAGCGTACGGAGATCTCCCGTAGGGTCACCGTGCAAGAATTGTCGGGGCACCCCTAATTGTAGGGCTTTACGCCACAACTCATTCCGGTCCTTATCTGGCTTAAACCTTCCCTCTGATTTAGGGTTTTGAGTGTGAGTTTGGACTTGGCGAACCTTTCGCGGGTGTTCGGAGGATTTCTCACTAGTTTGGCTGGCCCAGCCCATTCGGCGCCCATATTGATCTATTTCCTGTACATTCCAGGTGGGCATGTAGTGACGACGGCCCCGCCCATGAGCACCCCGAGCATCCCGTATACGATCTTGAGTGCGAACAAGGAACGGTTTCAGGCAACCGGGAAGACCACGGATGAGAGGGGCTAATCGATCGGGGTCGATAGGGGCTGACATTGGGGATTTCCGAAATTCCTCTCTGTCATACATGGCTTGCAGACAAGCTGCTTTCCGTACAGCCGCAAACAGATCAGAGTAGCCTGTAGCTCTAATCTCTAACGGCTCCCCCCTCTCTCGCGGATCCATACCCCTTGCCCAATAGGCTGCTCGAGCGGTTAGGGAATAATTATGATCCCCAGGCATAGTGGTTAAAAACACTCCTGGTCCCCAAGTGTCTCCTGCTTCTTCCTCACTCAGCATAATTCTGCCCCCCCCTTCAGAAGAAACTCGCCACACGTACTCAACAGCTGACTCTTCTGGTCGCCTCGAATATTTCTCCCTTATTTTTGTTAACTCGGTTGGTGTCCATGGAACGGTACGCACAGTGGTGTGAATTTCATCACCATCATCAACTGCAGTTTCAGTTTTAACCAGAGGACGTAAAGGAAAAACTTGGGATTTCAAAGTAAAAGTCCTTTCCTCCCCATCTTCTTCGTCATCCTCACTATTAGACAAAAAAATCTCCGGTCTGGGTTCCGGAATTTGGATAACACATTAACTTACGAATCTGTTGGACCTGGGTCGAGGGCTGCATTTTATCTAAGAGCCCGGTCACCCTTTCAATAACATTTTAAGTTGGCGATTTTCACTCCCAAGTTGAGCATTCCGGTTTCCTAAACATTCATTCTCACTCACAAGCTTATCGACTTGAGTTCTTAATCTTTCTCCTGTCTCCTTTTGCAAGGCTAATGATGACTTCAGCACCTCATTCTCCGATTTCAGGGTTGCATATTCTACAGCTGAAATCAGATTAGGAGCGGGGGTTTCTCTAGCTTCTTGTTGTGCACAAGATAAACAGGCGCCTAACACAGCACAAATCACACCCTTGCCTTTCCCCGCTCTGAGCTTCTGTGAAACCCGACGCTCTTCAATACGTTCCACCACTTTCTCTTCATCCTTCCAAAATTTTTGGGCCCACTCCTTCCCAGCCTGGGAAGGGGCACAATCATATTTTTGCAGCAGTTTATCCATGGCAATCCTGCCGACTACGCCAAATTCTGTTGCGTGAAACGGGGCCAAGCGGTTTTGGCAGAAGATAAACCCCCTTGCGTTCTAACACTCCTCACCGAGGTGGGAGGCCAGGTGCGGCTGGGTTTCAATTCTGAGTGATGCCCAATTCAGCACTATCAGCCCAATCGCGTTTACTATGTGTTAAACTATTACGATTTGGAGACACTAATAGTGGGCTGCACCTTCAGTCTAGTCGTGCTCCTGAACCAGCACGGCCTCTCTCAAGTTTTGGTCGCGTTCAGTGAGAAAGCGAAACGACTAGCTACTGAAACAGTGCAGTTTATTTAAACAACAGATATACAGGTTCTTTAGGATTGCCGGTGATAAATACACTGTCTGCAAAGCACGTGCAAATAAAGACATTGTTAAATAGACAAACGCGTGACAAAATTATAAACGATACAGCCTGGCTATAAATGTAGGGTAGAGATTCTCTAGAGAAATTTCTAGAGTCCCCGAGAAAGCACTCGGTGTAATCAAAGTCTTACCCAAAGGCGTCCTTATGGGGGGAAGAAAGGCTCAGCCCGTCGACTGATCCCAGAAAACAGCGGTGGGATTCTTCGCGATGGTGTCTTCCCAGACATTCCCCCTCTCTTGGGCTATTTTTATATTATTTTTTTAACTTCAAAGTGGAGTTTGAGTGACTTTAGTCATATGTACTTTTATTATGATTAATGTACTCAAGGAGGAGTGTTCACACCTCGGGGGCGGATAGCCTCCGGGATGGAGGTGTGTTTTGATACATTGTGGTGAGCAAAGTTCGCACAAAAGGACAGCATTTCATCAACATTTGACGAAATGTTGGCTCGGGTGGCGTGTAAGCCGCTTATCAGTTCCGTAGTACCATCTCGTCCCCATATCTGCTATTCGTCACAAGGGAAGGCCACGGAACAAGCGCGTTCCGTTCCATCCCTCGTGTAGTTTCGCAAACAACCTTGTACAGGGAATCACAGCTGTTGCATTCTTCGTGTGCTAGCTGCGGCTGTATTCTACCTCAGAAGCCTCTTGATTTTATGACTTTCCTTAATGTGTGAACAATGCTGTATTTTTGTATTCTTGGCCAATTTAGTAATTATTCCACAAGAACACACATTGGTTGCCGATTTATCAACGGGTCTAATCACCACAGGCCAACTGTAATTAAAACCATCTATGTAGACTCTACCAAAGCGGACAAATACAACACTGATTGTTACAAAATTATGGAGCCAAATTCAGATTGCTGGCACAATTTCACTTTCATCAAACCTACAGTAGTGTACTGTATTTGGGGCTACAAGGGCACAGAATTGTTATTTGAATTTATGATTGACTCAAATACACCTGAACTTGCTGAAATGAATCCAGAACCTACACCCCACAAACTCTCAAAGGCTCTCTCTTCTAAGAGAAAAAAAAAAAAACCACCTCTCTCTTTTCTAAGCCCTCCATTAGACTAACTCCTTACATTTTCAACATTGGCCCTTACGTTATTAAACACACACAGGTCAACAACAGGTACTGTTTAATCCCACATATTCCCTCAAACGAGCAGAATTGTCAATGCAGATTAAAATCTCTGCGATCAAACCCACCTGCTCACCATTCCTGAGTACATCTTATGCAGAATGGTCAGCATGGTTACGCAAACGAACTCTTGCCACTTCACACGGACGGAAGAGGGATGCGACTGGTATCTTAGGAACAGGCCTGGGAGTCTTGAATAGTATAGATGCTGAGATACTTGCCAACAAACTAGTCACAACCGCTACTGATCTGGACAAATTAAGACATCCCCTACGGTCCTCTCTATTAGCATTGGGAAACCACCAACGGCTTTTATAGAATATATTGCCTCAATGGGAAGAAACGGGTGAAAAAGACCATCAGCTGATCACAGATGCACTTGGTACAACTCAAACCAATGTTTCCTTGGCTCTTAGTTGTATCCAAGCCCAATTGTGGATGCAATCTATGACAGCCGCAATCATAAGGGAAGGTAAAGAAGGCACCTTGCCCACCGAAATTCGAAAAGTAATATGGGATAACGCAATTGAATTTGAGAAAAAATTTCAGTCCAGGTGGTATCTGGTTAATTTCACCTACGATCCCACTGAGAGCAAAGCCACAGCTTTTGTCTTAACGATACGCAATGCCTCCGTATACACCACATACCCAATCATCGCACTGGGGTTGAATCACCAAGGAGCTCTACTCTATCCAACACAGCACAGAGGTTGGGCACGACAAAATGAGACTAAATGGCAAACTGCTGATGTTGACGCATGCGTTTCACGAGACCAACAAGGATTCATTTGTGAGAGTAATACTCTCAAAGCACAAGACCTTTGTCTTGACACCAACCAGAATGTTTGTCACTTTGAGACACATCCCGATGAAACCCCAGAGACTGTGCTTGACTATATTGGGAAAGGGTGCGTTAGCATGAGGTCTCCCTGTAGTCTTGTATTCAGAGATGACATAGTAATCACTCAAATCTTTGTGTTTGAACTTTACTAACACAAAGTTACGGGATGCGACTTCAATTATTAAGCTCCTGTTACGTCTTTTCAATTGCTACAACCTAATTATACGTTGATTCGAGATTGTTGCCTGCCCCTATCGGAATGAATCTCTCCCTGGTGAAGAAGCTGCTAAAACACAATGAATTGAAGCGACTCTTGAAAGAGGCCCAAGAAAATAGACAGACAACTTTGATTACCGTCCATCATCAGGTTGAAGAAATACACAAAGCGTTGGAAAGAGTGAAGAGAGGCGAAGGACATAGATGGGGAGATCCTCTTTTTGGATGGTCACCGACAGTTACAGGACTTTATAACAAGATGCTTCACTCTGTTGTTGTTTTACTAATACTCACTGTATTGTGCTTTGCTTAGACAATTGTTTTGCATGTTAGACTTTGGATTATGATGAAAAGTTTAAATCGCTTGATCACTCCGCGAGAAGGATTTCCACTTGATATCCCTCAGCACAAGAACACATGTGATCTTTCTTATCAGTGTTGAGTACGTCGACCTTGACTGACTGTAGACAAAGCTTTCCCTGCAGGCTCTTTGCGCGGGGGACCCATCTCCAGCCGTATGGCCATTTTTGTGCCTGGCCCGGCGCCAAGTGGGAAAGGGTGGTGTCGAGGCTGAAGGCAGCAGGAAAGCCCGCAGCCCCCAGGTCTGTGGGGCTACGCAAGCGGTTCCCAAAGAGCTTTAGAACAAGGCATAGTTTTCCCTGCTGGCTCTTTGGGCAGGGGACCCATCTCCAGCCATATGGCCATTTTTGTGCCTGGCGCGGCGCCAAGTTGGAAAGCGTGGCTTTGAGTCTGAAGGCAGCAGGAAAGCCCGCAGCCCCCAGGTCTGTGGGGCTACGCAAGCGGTTCCCAAAGAGCTTTAGAACAAGGCATAGTTTTCCCTGCTGGCTCCTTGGGCGGGGGACCCATCTCCAGCCGTATGGCCATTTTTGTGCCTAGCGCGACGCCAAGTGGGAAAGGGTGGCTTTGAGGCTGAAGGCAGCAGCAAAGCCTGCAGCCCCCAGGTCTGTGGGGCTACGCAAGCGGTTCCCAAAGAGCTTTAGAACAAGGCATAGTTTTCCCTGCTGGCTCTTTGGGCATGGGACCCATCTCCAGCCGTATGGCCATTTTTGTGCCTGGCGCGGCGCCAAGTGTGAAAGGGTGGCTTTGAGGCTGAAGGCAGCAAGACAGCCCGCAGCCCCCAGGTCTGTGTGGCTACGCAAGCGGTTCCCAAAGAGCTTTAGAACAAGGCATAGTTTTCCCTGCTGGCTCCTTGGGCGGGGGACCCATCTCCAGCCGTATGGCCATTTTTGTGCCTAGCGCGACGCCAAGTGGGAAAGCGTGGCTTTGAGGCTGAAGGCAGCAGCAAAGCCCGCAGCCCCCACGTCTGTGGGCCCAAGCAAGCGGTTCCCAAAGAGCTTTAGAACAAGGCATAGTTTTCCCTGCTGGCTCTTTGGGCGGGGGACCCATCTCCAGCCGTATGGCCATTTTTGAGCCTGGCGCGGCGCCAAGTGGGAAAGGGTGGTTTTGAGGCTGAAGGCAGCAGCAAAGCCTGCAGCCCTAAGGTCTGTGGGGCTACGCAAGCGGTTCCCAAAGAGCTTTAGAACAAGGCATAGTTTTCCCTGCTGGCTCTTTGGGCGGCGGACACATGTCGAGTCGTATGGCCATTTTTGTGCCTGGCGCGGCGCCAAGAGGGAAAGGGTGGTGTCGAGTCTGAAGGCAGCAGGAAAGCCTGCAGCCCCCAGGTCTGTGGGGCTACGCAAGCGGTTCCCAAAGAGCTTTAGAACAAGGCATAGTTTTCCCTGCTGGCTCTTTGGGCGGGGGACCCATCTCCAGCCGTATGGCCATTTTTGTGCCTGATAGGGCGCCAAGTGGGAAAGGGTGGTGTCGAGGCTGAAGACAGCAGGAAAGCCCGCAGCCCCCACGTCTGTGGGGCCAAGCAAGCGGTTCCCAAAGAGCTTTAGAACAAGGCATAGTTTTCCCTGCTGGCTCTTTGGGCGTGGGACCCATCTCCAGACGTATGGCTATTTTTGTGCCTGGCGCGGTGCGTAGTGGCATAGGGTGGTTTTGAGGCTGAAGGCAGCAGGAAAGCCCGCAGCCCCCACGTCTGTGGGCCCAAGCAAGCGGTTCCCAAAGAGCTTTAGAACAAGGCATAGTTTTCCCTGCTGGCTCTTTGGGCGGGGGACCCATCTCCAGCCATATGGCCATTTTTGTGCCTGGCGCGGTGCGTAGTGGGAAAGGGTGGTATTGAGGCTGAAGGCAGCAGGAAAGCCCGCAGCCCCCAGGTCTGTGGGGCCAAGCAAGCCGTTCCCAAAGAGCTTTAGAACAAGGCATAGTTTTCCCTGCTGGCTCTTTGGGCGGGGGACCCATCTCCAGCCATAGGCCATTTTTGTGCCTGGCGCGGCGCCAAGTGGGAAAGGGTGGCTTTGAGGCTGAAGGCAGCAGCAAAGCCCGCAGCCCCCAGGTCTGTGGGGCTACGCAAGCGGTTCCCAAAGAGCTTTAGAACAAGGCATAGTTTTCCCTGCTGGCTCTTTGGGCGGGGGACCCATCTCCAGCCGTATGGCCATTTTTGTGCCTGATAGGGCGCCAAGTGGGAAAGGGTGGTGTCGAGGCTGAAGGCAGCAGGAAAGCCCGCAGCCCCCAGGTCTGTGGGGCTACGCAAGCGGTTCCCAAAGAGCTTTAGAACAAGGCATAGTTTTCCCTGCTGGCTCTTTGGGCGGGGGACCCATCTCCAGCCGTATGGCCATTTTTGTGCCTGGCGCGGTGCCAAGTGGGAAAGGGTGGTGTAGAGGCTGAAGGCAGCAGCAAAGACTGCAGCCCCCAGGTCTGTGGCGCCAAGCAAGCCGTTCCCAAAGAGCTTTAGAACAAGGCCTAGTTTTCCCTGCTGGCTCTTTGGGCGAGGGACCCATCTCCAGCCGTATGGCCATTTTTGTGCCTGGCTCGGCGCCAAGTGGGAAAGGGTGGTTTTGAGGGTGAAGGCAGCAGGAAAGCCCGCAGCCCCCAGGTCTGTGGGGCTACGCAAGCGGTTCCCAAAGAGCTTTAGAACAAGGCATAGTTTTCCCTGCTGGCTCTCTGGGCGGGGGACCCATCTGCAGCCGTATGGCCATTTTTGAGCCTGGAGCAGTGCCAAGTGGGAAAGGGTGTTGTCGAGGCTGAAGGCAGCAGGAAAGCCCGCAGCCCCCAGGTCTGTGGGGCTACGCAAGCGGTTCCCAAAGAGCTTTAGAACAAGGCATAGTTTTCCCTGCTGGCTCTTTGGGCGGGGGACCCATCTCCAGCCATAGGCCATTTTTGTGCTTGATAGGGCGCCAAGTGGGAAAGGGTGGCTTTGAGGCTGAAGGCAGCAGGAAAGCCCGCAGCCCCCAGGGCTGTGGGGCTACGCAAGCGGTTCCCAAAGAGCTTTAGAACAAGGCATAGTTTTCCCTGCTGGCTCTTTGGGCGGGGGACCCATCTCCAGCCGTATGGCCATTTTTGTGCCTGGCACGGCGCCCAGTGGGAAAGGGTGGCTTTGAGGCTTGAAGGCAGCAGGAAAGCCCGCAGCCCCCAGGTCTGTGGGGCTACGCAAGCGGTTCCCAAAGAGCTTTAGAACAAGGCATAGTTTTCCCTGCTGGCTCTTTGGGCGGGGGACCCATCTCCAGCCGTATGGCCATTTTTGTGCCTGGCGCAGCGCCAAGTGGGAAAGGGTGGTTTTGAGGCTGAAGGCAGCAGCAAAGCCTGCAGCCCCCAGGTCTGTGGGGCTACGCAAGCGGTTCCCAAAGAGCTTTAGAACAAGGCATAGTTTTCCCTGCTGGCTCTTTGGGCGGGGGACCCATCTGCAGACATATGGCCATTTTTGTGCCTGGCCGGGGGCCAAGTGGGAAAGGGTGGCTTTGAGGCTGAAGGCAGCAGGAAAGCCCGCAGCCCCCAGGTGTGTGGGGCTACGCAAGCGGTTCCCAAAGAGCTTTAGAACAAGGCATAGTTTTCCCAGCTGGCTCTTAGGGCATGGGACCCATCTCCAGCCATAGGCCATTTTTGTGCCTGGCGCGAAGCCAAGTGGGAAAGGGTGGCTTTGAGGCTGAAGGCAGCAGGAAAGCCCGCAGCCCCCAGGTCTGTGCGGCTACGCAAGCGGTTCCCAAAGAGCTTTAGAACAAGGCATAGTTTTCCCTGCTGGCTCTTTGGGCGGGGGACCCATCTCCAGCCGTACGGCCATTTTTGTGCCTGGCGCGGCGCCAAGAGGGAAAGGGTGGTGTCGAGGCTGAAGGCAGCAGGAAAGCCCGCAGCCCCCAGGTCTGTGGGGCTACGCAAGCGGTTCCCAAAGAGCTTTAGAACAAGGCATAGTTTTCCCTGCTGGCTCTTTGGGCGGGGGACCCATCTCCAGCCGTATGGCCATTTTTGTGCATGGCGCAGCGCCAAGTGGGAAATGGTGGTATCGAGGCTGAAGGCAGCAGGAAAGCCCGCAGCCCCCAGGTCTGTGGGGCTACGCAAGCGGTTCCCAAAGAGCTTTAGAACAAGGCATAGTTTTCCCTGCTCGCTCTTTGGGAGGGGGACCCATCTCCAGCCATATGGCCATTTTTGTGCCTGGCGAAGCCCCAAGTGCGAAAGGGTGGCTTTGAGGCTGAAGGCAGCAGGAAAGCCCGCAGCCCCCAGGTCTGTGGGGCTACGCAAGCGGTTCCCAAAGAGCTTTAGAACAAGGCATAGTTTTCCCTGCTGGCTCTTTGGGCGGGGGACCCATCTCCAGCCGTATGGCCATTTTTGTGGCTGATAGGGCGCCAAGTGGGAAAGGGTGGTGTCGAGGCTGAAGACAGCAGGAAAGCCCGCAGCCCCCACGTCTGTGGGGCCAAGCAAGCGGTTCCCAAAGAGCTTTAGAACAAGGCATAGTTTTCCCTGCTGGCTCTTTGGGCGGGGGACCCATCTCCAGACGTATGGCCATTTTTGTGCCTGGCGCGGTGCGTAGTGGGAAAGGGTGGTGTCGAGGCTGAAGGCAGCAGCAAAGCCTGCAGCCCCCAGGTCTGTGGGGCCAAGCAAGCGGTTCCCAAAGAGCTTTAGAACAAGGCATAGTTTTCCCTGCTGGCTCTTTGAGCATGGGACCCATCTACAGCCGTATGGCCATTTTTGTGGCTGATAGGGCGCCAAGTGGGAAAGGGTGGTGTCGAGGCTGAAGACAGCAGGAAAGCCCGCAGTCCCCAGGTCTGTGGGGCTACGCAAGCGGTTCCCAAAGAGCTTTAGAACAAGGCATAATTTTCCCTGCTGGCTCTTTGGGCGGGGGACCCATCTCCAGCCATATGGCCATTTTTGTGCCTGGCGCAGCGCCAAGTGGGAAAGGGTGGTTTTGAGGCTGAAGGCAGCAGCAAAGCCTGCAGCCCCCAGGTCTGTGGGGCTACGCAAGCGGTTCCCAAAGAGCTTTAGAACAAGGCATAGTTTTCCCTGCTGGCTCTTTGGGCGGGGGACCCATCTCCAGCCGTATGGCCATTTTTGTGCCTGGCCGGGGGCCAAGTGGGAAAGGGTGGTTTTGAGGCTGAAGGCAGCAGGAAAGCCCGCAGCCCCCACGTGTGTGGGGCTACGCAAGCGGTTCCCAAAGAGCTTTAGAACAAGGCATAGTTTTCCCTGCTGGCTCTTTGGGCATGGGACCCATCTCCAGCCATAGGCCATTTTTGTGCTTGATAGGGCGCCAAGTGGGAAAGGGTGGTGTCGAGGCTGAAGGCAGCAGGAAAGCCCGCAGCCCCCAGGTCTGTGCGGCTACGCAAGCGGTTCCCAAAGAGCTTTAGAACAAGGCATAATTTTCCCTGCTGGCTCTCTGGGCGGGGGACCCATCTCCAGCCGTACGGCCATTTTTGTGCCTGGCGCGGCGCCAAGAGGGAAAGGGTGGTGTCGAGGCTAAAGGCAGCAGGAAAGCCCGCAGCCCCCAGGTCTGTGGAGCTACGCAAGCAGTTCCCAAAGAGCTTTAGAACAAGGCATAGTTTTCCCTGCTGGCTCTTTGGGCGGGGGACCCATCTCCAGCCGTATGGCCATTTTTGTGCCTGGCCGGGAGCCAAGTGGGAAAGGGTGGCTTTGAGGCTGAAGGCAGCAGGAAAGCCCGCAGCCCCCAGGTCTGTGGGGCTACGCAAGCGGTTCCCAAAGAGCTTTAGAACAAGGCATAGTTTTCCCTGCTGGCTCTTTGGGCATGGGACCCATCTCCACCCATAGGCCATTTTTGTGCCTGATAGGGCGCCAAGTGGGAAAGGGTGGCTTTGAGGCTAAAGACAGCAGGAAAGCCTGCAGCCCCCAGGTCTGTGGGGCTACGCAAGCGGTTCCCAAAGAGCTTTAGAACAAGGCATAGTTTTCCCTGCTGGCTCTTTGGGTGGGGGACCCATCTCCAGCCGTATGGCCTTTTTTGATCCTGGAGCAGTGCCAAGTGGGAAAGGGTGGTGTCGAGGCTGAAGGCAGCAGGAAAGCCCGCAGCCCCCAGGTCTGTGGGGCTACGCAAGCGGTTCCCAAAGAGCTTTAGAACAAGGCATAGTTTTCCCTGCTGGCTCTCTGGGCGGGGGACCCATCTCCAGCCGTATGGCCATTTTTGTGCCTGGCGCGGCGCCAAGTGGGAAAGGGTGGTGTCGAGGCTGAAGGCAGCAGGAAAGCCCGCAGCCCCCACGTCTGTGGGGCCAAGCAAGCGGTTCCCAAAGAGCTTTAGAACAAGGCATAGTTTTCCCTGCTGGCTCTTTGGGCCTGGGACCCATCTCCAGCCATAGGCCATTTTTGTGCTTGATAGGGCGCCAAGTGGGAAAGGGTGGCTTTGAGGCTGAAGGCAGCAGCAAAGCCTGCAGCCCCCAGGTCTGTGGGGCTACGCAAGCAGTTCCCAAAGAGCTTTAGAACAAGGCATAGTTTTCCCTGCTGGCTCTTTGTTCGGGGGACCCATCTCCAGCCATAGGCCATTTTTGTGCCTGGCCCGGCGCCTAGTGGGAAAGGGTGGCTTTGAGGCTTGAAGGCAGCAGGAAAGCCCGCAGCCCCAAGGTCTGTGGGGCTACGCAAGCGGTTCCCAAAGAGCTTTAGAACAAGGCATAGTTTTCCCTGCTGGCTCTTTGGGCGGGGGACCCATCTCCAGCCGTATGGCCATTTTTGAGCCTGGCGCGGCGCCAAGTGGGAAAGGGTGGTGTCGAGGCTAAAGGCAGCTGGAAAGCCCGCAGCCCCCAGGTCTGTGGGGCTACGCAAGCGGTTCCCAAAGAGCTTTAGAACAAGGCATAGTTTTCCCTGCTGGCTCTCTGGGCGGGGGACCCATCTCCAGCCGTATGGCCATTTTTGAGCCTGGCGCGGCGCCAGGTGGGAAAGGGTGGCTTTGAGGCTAAAGGCAGGAGCAAAGCCTGCAGCCCCCAGGTCTGTGGTGCTACGCAAGCGGTTCCCAAAGAGCTTTAGAAGAAGGCATAGTTTTCCCAGCTGGCTCTTAGGGCATGGGACCCATCTCCAGCCATAGGCCATTTTTGTGCCTGGCGCGAAGCCAAGTGGGAAAGGGTGCTGTCGAGGCTGAAGGCAGCAGGAAAGCCCGCAGCCCCAAGGTCTGTGGGGCTACGCAAGCGGTTCCCAAAGAGCTTTAGAACAAGGCATAGTTTTCCCTGCTGGCTCTTTGGGCGGGGGACCCATCTCCAGTCGTATGGCTATTTTTATGCCTGGCGCGTTGCGTAGTGGGAAAGGGTGGTTTTGAGGCTGAAGGCAGCAGGAAAGCCCACAGCCCCCAGGTCTGTGGGGCTACGCAAGCGGTTCCCAAAGAGCTTTAGAACAAGGCATAGTTTTCCCTGCTCGCTCTTTGGGCGGGGGACCCATCTCCAGCCATAGGCCATTTTTGTGCCTGGCCCGGCGCCCAGTGGGAAAGGGAGGCTTTGAGGCTTGAAGGCAGCAGGAAAGCCCGCAGTCCCCAGGTCTGTGGGGCTACGCAAGCGGTTCCCAAAGAGCTTTAGAACAAGGCATAATTTTCCCTGCCAGCTCTTTGGGCGGGGGACCCATCTCCAGCCATATGGCCATTTTTGTGCCTGGCGCAGCGCCAAGTGGGAAAGGGTGGTTTTGAGGCTGAAGGCAGCAGCAAAGCCTGCAGCCCCCAGGTCTGTGGGGCTACGCAAGCGGTTCCCAAAGAGCTTTAGAACAAGGCATAGTTTTCCCTGCTGGCTCTTTGGGCGGGGGACCCATCTCCAGCCGTATGGCCATTTTTGTGCCTGGCCGGGGGCCAAGTGGGAAAGGGTGGTTTTGAGGCTGAAGGCATCAGGAAAGCCCGCAGCCCCCACGTGTGTGGGGCTACGCAAGCGGTTCCCAAAGAGCTTTAGAACAAGGCATAGTTTTCCCTGCTGGCTCTTTGGGCATGGGACCCATCTCCAGCCATAGGCCATTTTTGTGCTTGATAGGGCGCCAAGTGGGAAAGGGTGGTGTCGAGGCTGAAGGCAGCAGGAAAGCCCGCAGCCCCCAGGTCTGTGCGGCTACGCAAGCGGTTCCCAAAGAGCTTTAGAACAAGGCATAATTTTCCCTGCTGGCTCTCTGGGCGGGGGACCCATCTCCAGCCGTACGGCCATTTTTGTGCCTGGCGCGGCGCCAAGAGGGAAAGGGTGGTGTCGAGGCTAAAGGCAGCAGGAAAGCCCGCAGCCCCCAGGTCTGTGGAGCTACGCAAGCAGTTCCCAAAGAGCTTTAGAACAAGGCATAGTTTTCCCTGCTGGCTCTTTGGGCGGGGGACCCATCTCCAGCCGTATGGCCATTTTTGTGCCTGGCGCGGTGCCAAGTGTGAAAGGGTGGCTTTGAGGCTGAAGGCAGCAGGAAAGCCCGCAGCCCCCAGGTCTGTGGGGCTACGCAAGCGGTTCCCAAAGAGCTTTAGAACAAGGCATAGTTTTCCCTGCTGGCTCTTTGGGCATGGGACCCATCTCCACCCATAGGCCATTTTTGTGCCTGATAGGGCGCCAAGTGGGAAAGGGTGGCTTTGAGGCTAAAGACAGCAGGAAAGCCTGCAGCCCCCAGGTCTGTGGGGCTACGCAAGCGGTTCCCAAAGAGCTTTAGAACAAGGCATAGTTTTCCCTGCTGGCTCTTTGGGTGGGGGACCCATCTCCAGCCGTATGGCCATTTTTGAGCCTGGAGCAGTGCCAAGTGGGAAAGGGTGGTTTTGAGGGTGAAGGCAGCAGGAAAGCCCGCAGCCCCCAGGTCTGTGGGGCTACGCAAGCGGTTCCCAAAGAGCTTTAGAACAAGGCATAGTTTTCCCTGCTGGCTCTCTGGGCGGGGGACCCATCTCCAGCCGTATGGCCATTTTTGTGCCTGGCGCGGCGCCAAGTGGGAAAGGGTGGTGTCGAGGCTGAAGGCAGCAGGAAAGCCCGCAGCCCCCACGTCTGTGGGGCCAAGCAAGCGGTTCCCAAAGAGCTTTAGAACAAGGCATAGTTTTCCCTGCTGGCTCTTTGGGCCTGGGACCCATCTCCAGCCATAGGCCATTTTTGTGCTTGATAGGGCGCCAAGTGGGAAAGGGTGGCTTTGAGGCTGAAGGCAGCAGGAAAGCCTGCAGCCCCCAGGTCTGTGGGGCTACGCAAGCAGTTCCCAAAGAGCTTTAGAACAAGGCATAGTTTTCCCTGCTGGCTCTTTGTTCGGGGGACCCATCTCCAGCCATAGGCCATTTTTGTGCCTGGTCCGGCGCCCAGTGGGAAAGGGTGGCTTTGAGGCTTGAAGGCAGCAGGAAAGCCCGCAGCCCCCAGGTCTGTGGGGCTACGCAAGCGGTTCCCAAAGAGCTTTAGAACAAGGCATAGTTTTCCCTGCTGGCTCTCTGGGCGGGGGACCCATCTCCAGCCGTATGGCCATTTTTGAGCCTGGCGCGGCGCCAAGTGGGAAAGGGTGGTGTCGAGGCTAAAGGCAGCAGGAAAGCCCGCAGCCCCCAGGTCTGTGGGGCTACGCAAGCGGTTCCCAAAGAGCTTTAGAACAAGGCATAGTTTTCCCTGCTGGCTCTCTGGGCGGGGGACCCATCTCCAGCCGTATGGCCATTTTTGAGCCTGGCGCGGCGCCAGGTGGGAAAGGGTGGCTTTGAGGCTGAAGGCAGGAGCAAAGCCTGCAGCCCCCAGGTCTGTGGTGCTACGCAAGCGGTTCCCAAAGAGCTTTAGAAGAAGGCATAGTTTTCCCAGCTGGCTCTTAGGGCATGGGACCCATCTCCAGCCATAGGCCATTTTTGTGCCTGGCGCGAAGCCAAGTGGGAAAGGGTGCTGTCGAGGCTGAAGGCAGCAGGAAAGCCCGCAGCCCCAAGGTCTGTGGGGCTACGCAAGCGGTTCCCAAAGAGCTTTAGAACAAGGCATAGTTTTCCCTGCTGGCTCTTTGGGCATGGGACCCATCTCCACCCATAGGCCATTTTTGTGCCTGATAGGGCGCCAAGTGGGAAAGGGTGGCTTTGAGGCTGAAGACAGCAGGAAAGCCTGCAGCCCCCAGGTCTGTGGGGCTACGCAAGCGGTTCCCAAAGACCTTTAGAACAAGGCATAGTTTTCCCTGCTGGCTCTTTGGGTGGGGGACCCATCTCCAGCCGTATGGCTATTTTTGTGCCTGACGCGGTGCGTAGTGGCATAGGGTGGTTTTGAGGCTGAAGGCAGCAGGAAAGCCCGCAGCCCCCACGTCTGTGGGGCCAAGCAAGCGGTTCCCAAAGAGCTTTAGAACAAGGCATAGTTTTCCCTGCTGGCTCTTTGGGCGGGGGACCCATCTCCAGCCGTATGGCCATTTTTGTGCCTGGCGCGGTGCGTAGTGGGAAAGGGTGGTTTTGAGGCTGAAGGCAGCAGGAAAGCCCGCAGCCCCCAGGTCTGTGGGGCCAAGCAAGCGGTTCCCAAAGAGCTTTAGAACAAGGCCTAGTTTTCCCTGCTGGCTCTTTGGGCGGGGGACCCATCTCCAGCCGTATGGCCATTTTTGTGCCTGGCGCGGCGCCAAGTGGGTAAGGGTGGTGTCGAGGCTGAAGGCAGCAGCAAAGCCTGCAGCCCCCAGGTCTGTGGGGCCAAGCAAGCGGTTCCCAAAGAGCTTTAGAACAAGGCATAGTTTTCCCTGCTGGCTCTTTGGGCATGGGACCCATCTCCAGCCGTATGGCCATTTTTGTCCCTGGCCCGGCGCCAAGTGGGAAAGGGTGGTGTCGAGGCTGAAGGCAGCAGGAAAGCCCGCAGCCCCCAGGTCTGTGGGGCTACGCAAGCGGTTCCCAAAGAGCTTTAGAACAAGGCATAGTTTTCCCTGCTCGCTCTTTGGGCGGGGGACCCATCTCCAGCCATATGGCCATTTTTGTGCCTGGCGAAGCCCCAAGTGCGAAAGGGTGGCTTTGAGGCTGAAGGCAGCAGGAAAGCCCGCAGCCCCCAGGTCTGTGGGGCTACGCAAGCGGTTCCCAAAGAGCTTTAGAACAAGGCATAGTTTTCCCTGCTGGCTCTTTTGGCAGGGGACCCATCTCCAGCCGTATGGCCATTTTTGTGCCTGGCCCGGCGCCAAGTGTGAAAGGGTGGCTTTGAGACTGAAGGCAGCAGGAAAGCCCGCAGCCCCCAGGTCTGTGGGGCTACGCAAGCGGTTCCCAAAGAGCTTTAGAACAAGGCATAGTTTTCCCTGCTGGCTCTCTGGGCGGGGGACCCATCTCCAGCCGTATGGCCATTTTTGAGCCTGGAGCAGTGCCAAGTGGGAAAGGGTGGTGTCGAGGCTGAAGGCAGCAGGAAAGCCCGCAGCCCCCAGGTCTGTGGGGCTACGCAAGCAGTTCCCAAAGAGCTTTAGAACAAGGCATAGTTTTCCCTGCTGGCTCTTTGTTCGGGGGACCCATCTCCAGCCATAGGCCATTTTTGTGCCTGGCCCGGCGCCCAGTGGGAAAGGGTGGTTTTGAGGCTTGAAGGCAGCAGGAAAGCCCGCAGCCCCCAGGTCTGTGGGGCTACGCAAGCGGTTCCCAAAGAGCTTTAGAACAAGGCATAATTTTCCCTGCTGGCTCTTTGGGCGGGGTACCCATCTCCAGCCATATGGCCATTTTTGTGCCTGGCGCAGCGCCAAGTGGGAAAGGGTGGTTTTGAGGCTGAAGGCAGCAGCAAAGCCTGCAGCCCCCAGGTCTGTGGGGCTACGCAAGCGGTTCCCAAAGAGCTTTAGAACAAGGCATAGTTTTCCCTGCTGGCTCTTTGGGCGGGGGACCCATCTCCAGCCGTATGGCCATTTTTTTGCCTGGCCGGGGGCCAAGTGGGAAAGGGTGGTTTTGAGGCTGAAGGCAGCAGGAAAGCCCGCAGCCCCCACGTGTGTGGGGCTACGCAAGCGGTTCCCAAAGAGCTTTAGAACAAGGCATAGTTTTCCCTGCTGGCTCTTTGGGCATGGGACCCATCTCCAGCCATAGGCCATTTTTGCGCTTGATAGGGCGCCAAGTGGGAAAGGGTGCTGTCGAGGCTGAAGGCAGCAGGAAAGCCCGCAGCCCCCAGGTCTGTGCGGCTACGCAAGCGGTTCCCAAAGAGCTTTAGAACAAGGCATAATTTTCCCTGCTGGCTCTTTGGGCGGGGGACCCATCTCCAGCCGTATGGCCATTTTTGTGCCTGGCGCGGCGCCAAGAGGGAAAGGGTGGTGTCGAGGCTAAAGGCAGCAGGAAAGCCCGCAGCCCCCAGGTCTGTGGAGCTACGCAAGCAGTTCCCAAAGAGCTTTAGAACAAGGCATAGTTTTCCCTGCTGGCTCTTTGGGCGGGGGACCCATCTCCAGCCGTATGGCCATTTTTGTGCATGGCGCAGCGCCAAGTGGGAAAGGGTGGCTTTGAGGCTGAAGGCAGCAGGAAAGCCCGCAGCCCCCAGGTCTGTGGGGCTACGCAAGCGGTTCCCAAAGAGCTTTAGAACAAGGCATAGTTTTCCCTGCTGGCTCTTTGGGCATGGGACCCATCTCCACCCATAGGCCATTTTTGTGCCTAATAGGGCGCCAAGTGGGAAAGGGTGGCTTTGAGGCTAAAGACAGCAGGAAAGCCTGCAGCCCCCAGGTCTGTGGGGCTACGCAAGCGGTTCCCAAAGAGCTTTAGAACAAGGCATAGTTTTCCCTGCTGGCTCTTTGGGTGGGGGACCCATCTCCAGCCGTATGGCTATTTTTGTGCCTGACGCGGTGCGTAGTGGCATAGGGTGGTTTTGAGGCTGAAGGCAGCAGGAAAGCCCGCAGCCCCCACGTCTGTGGGGCCAAGCAAGCGGTTCCCAAAGAGCTTTAGAACAAGGCATAGTTTTCCCTGCTGGCTCTTTGGGCGGGGGACCCATCTCCAGCCGTATGGCCATTTTTGTGCCTGGCGCGGTGCGTAGTGGGAAAGGGTGGTGTCGAGTCTGAAGGCAGCAGGAAAGCCCGCAGCCCCCAGGTCTGTGGGGCTACGCAAGCGGTTCACCAAAGAGCTTTAGAACAAGGCATAGTTTTCCCTGCTGGCTCTTTGGGCGGGGGACCCATCTCCAGCCGTATGGCCATTTTTGTCCCTGGCCCGGCGCCAAGTGGGAAAGGGTGGTGTTGGGGCTGAAGGCAGCAGCAAAGACTGCAGCCCCCAGGTCTGTGGGGCCAAGCAAGCGGTTCCCAAAGAGCTTTAGAACAAGGCATAGTTTTCCCTGCTGGCTCTTTGGGCGGGGGACCCATCTCCAGCCGTATGGCCATTTTTGTGCCTGGCAAGGCGCCAAGTGGGAAAGGGTGGCTTTGAGGCTGAAGGCAGCAGGAAAGCCCGCAGCCCCCAGGTCTGTGGGGCCAAGCAAGCGGTTCCCAAAGAGCTTTAGAACAAGGCATAGTTTTCCCTGCTGGCTCTTTGGGCATGGGACCCATCTCCAGCCATAGGCCATTTTTGTGCTTGATAGGGCGCCAAGTGGGAAAGGGTGGCTTTGAGGCTGAAGGCAGCAGCAAAGACTGCAGCCCCCAGGTCTGTGGGGCCAAGCAAGCGGTTCCCAAAGCGCTTTAGAACAAGGCATAGTTTTCCCTGCTGGCTCTTTGGGCGGGGGACCCATCTCCAGCCACAGGCCATTTTTGTGCCTGGCCCGGCGCCCAGTGGGAAAGGGTGGCTTTGAGGCTTGAAGGCAGCAGGAAAGCCCGCAGCCCCCAGGTCTGTAGGGCTACGCAAGCGGTTCCCAAAGAGCTTTAAAACAAGGCATAATTTTCCCTGCTGGCTCTTTGGGCGGGGGACCCATCTCCAGCCGTATGGCCATTTTTGTGCCTGGCCGGGAGCCAAGTGGGAAAGGGTGGTTTTGAGGCTGAAGGCAGCAGGAAAGCCCGCAGCCCCCAGGTCTGTAGGGCTACGCAAGCGGTTCCCAAAGAGCTTTAGAACAAGGCATAGTTTTCCCTGCTGGCTCTTTGGGCATGGGACCCATCTCCAGCCATAGGCCATTTTTGTGCTTGATAGGGCGCCAAGTGGGAAAGGGTGGTGTCGAGGCTGAAGGCAGCAGCAAAGCCCGCAGCCCCCAGGTCTGTGGGGCTACGCAAGCGGTTCCCAAAGAGCTTTAGAACAAGGCATAGTTTTCCCTGCTAGCTCTCTGGGCGGGGGACCCATCTCCAGCCGTATGGCCATTTTTGAGCCTGGCGCGGCGCCAGGTGGGAAAGGGTGGCTTTGAGGCTGAAGGCAGGAGCAAAGCCTGCAGCCCCCAGGTCTGTGGTGCTACGCAAGCGGTTCCCAAAGAGCTTTAGAACAAGTCATAGTTTTCCCAGCTGGCTCTTAGGGCATGGGACCCATCTCCAGCCATAGGCCATTTTTGTGCTTGATAGGGCGCCAAGTGGGAAAGGGTGGCTTTGAGGCTGAAGGCAGCAGCAAAGACTGCAGCCCCCAGGTCTGTGGGGCCAAGCAAGCGGTTCCCAAAGCGCTTTAGAACAAGGCATAGTTTTCCCTGCTGGCTCTTTGGGCGGGGGACCCATCTCCAGCCACAGGCCATTTTTGTGCCTGGCCCGGCGCCCAGTGGGAAAGGGTGGCTTTGAGGCTTGAAGGCAGCAGGAAAGCCCGCAGCCCCCAGGTCTGTAGGGCTACGCAAGCGGTTCCCAAAGAGCTTTAAAACAAGGCATAATTTTCCCTGCTGGCTCTTTGGGCGGGGGACCCATCTCCAGCCGTATGGCCATTTTTGTGCCTGGCCGGGAGCCAAGTGGGAAAGGGTGGTTTTGAGGCTGAAGGCAGCAGGAAAGCCCGCAGCCCCCAGGTCTGTAGGGCTACGCAAGCGGTTCCCAAAGAGCTTTAGAACAAGGCATAGTTTTCCCTGCTGGCTCTTTGGGCATGGGACCCATCTCCAGCCATAGGCCATTTTTGTGCTTGATAGGGCGCCAAGTGGGAAAGGGTGGTGTCGAGGCTGAAGGCAGCAGCAAAGCCCGCAGCCCCCAGGTCTGTGGGGCTACGCAAGCGGTTCCCAAAGAGCTTTAGAACAAGGCATAGTTTTCCCTGCTAGCTCTCTGGGCGGGGGACCCATCTCCAGCCGTATGGCCATTTTTGAGCCTGGCGCGGCGCCAGGTGGGAAAGGGTGGCTTTGAGGCTGAAGGCAGGAGCAAAGCCTGCAGCCCCCAGGTCTGTGGTGCTACGCAAGCGGTTCCCAAAGAGCTTTAGAACAAGTCATAGTTTTCCCAGCTGGCTCTTAGGGCATGGGACCCATCTCCAGCCATAGGCCATTTTTGTGCCTGGCACGAAGCCAAGTGGGAAAGGGTGCTGTCGAGGCTGAAGGCAGCAGCAAAGCCTGCAGCCCCCAGGTGTGTGGGGCTACGCAAGCGGTTCCCAAAGAGCTTTAGAACAAGGCATAGTTTTCCCTGCTGGATCTTTGGGCGGGGGACCCATCTCCAGCCGTATGGCTATTTTTGTCCCTGGCGCGGTGCGTAGTGGCATAGGATGGTTTTGAGGCTGAAGGCAGCAGGAAAGCCTGCAGCCCCCAGGTCTGTGCGGCTACACAAGCGGTTCCCAAAGAGCTTTAGAACAAGGCATAGTTTTCCCTGCTGGCTCTTTGGGCGGGGGACCCATCTCCAGCCGTACGGCCATTTTTGCGCCTGGCCCGGCGCAAAGTGGGAAAGGGTGGCTTTGAGGCTGAAGGCAGCAGCAAAGCCCGCAGCCCCCAGGTCTGTGCGGCTACGCAAGCGGTTCCCAAAGAGCTTTAGAACAAGGCATAGTTTTCCCTGCTGGCTCTTTGGGCGGGAGACCCATCTCCAGCCATAGGCCATTTTTGTGCCTGGCGCGACGCCAAGTGGGAAAGGGTGTTGTCGAGGCTGAAGGCAGCAGGAAAGCCCGCAGCCCCCAGGTCTGTGGGGCCACACAAGCGGTTCCCAAAGAGCTTTAGAACAAGGCATAGTTTTCCCTGCTGGCTCTTTGGGCGGGGGACCCATCTCCAGCCGTATGGCCATTTTTGTGCCTGGCGCGGCGCCAAGTGGGAAAGGGTGGCTTTGAGGCTGAAGGCAGCAGCAAAGCCCGCAGCCCCCAGGTCTGTGGGGCTACGCAAGCAGTTCCCAAAGAGCTTTAGAACAAGGCATAGTTTTCCCTGCTGGCTCTTTAGGCATGGGACCCATCTCCAGCCATAGGCCATTTTTGTGCCTGATAGGGCGCCAAGTGGGAAAGCGTTGCTTTGAGGCTGAAGACAGCAGGAAAGCCCGCAGCCCCCATGTCTGTGGGGCTACGCAAGCGGTTCCCAAAGAGCTTTAGAACAAGGCATAGTTTTCCCTGCTGGCTCTTTGGGCGGGGGACCCATCTGCAGACATATGGCCATTTTTGTGCCTGGCACGACGCCAAGTGGGAAAGGGTGGCTTTGACGCTGAAGGCAGCAGGAAAGCCCGCAGCCCCCAGGTCTGTGGGGCTACGCAAGCGGTTCCCAAAGAGCTTTAGAACAAGGCATAGTTTTCCCTACTGGCTCTTTGGGCGGGAGACCCATCTCCAGCCATAGGCCATTTTTGTGCCTGGCGCGACGCCAAGTGGGAAAGGGTGTTGTCGAGGCTGAAGGCAGCAGGAAAGCCCGCAGCCCCCAGGTCTGTGGGGCTACGCAAGCGGTTCCCAAAGAGCTTTAGAACAAGGCATAGTTTTCCCTGCTGGCTCTTTGGGCATGGGACCCATCTCCAGCCGTATGGCCATTTTTGTGCCTGGCGCGGCGCCAAGTGGGAAAGGGTGGTGTCGAGGCTGAAGGCAGCAGGAAAGCCCGCAGCCCCCAGGTCTCTGGGGCTACGCAAGCGGTTCCCAAAGAGCTTTAGAACAAGGCATAGTTTTCCCTGCTGGCTCTTTGGGCGGGGGACCCATCTCCAGCCGTATGGCCATTTTTGTGCCTAGCGCGGCGCCAAATGGGAAAGGGTGGCTTTGAGGCTGAAGGCAGCAGGAAAGTCTGCAGCCCCCAGGTCTGTGGGGCTACGCAAGCGGTTCCCAAAGAGCTTTAGAACAAGGCATAGTCTTCCCTGCTGGCTCTCTGGGCCGGGGACCCATCTCCAGCCATAGGCCATTTTTGTGCCTGGCGCAGTGCCAAGTGGGAAAGGGTGGTGTCGAGGCTGAAGGCAGCAGGAAAGCCCGCAGCCCCCAGGTCTGTGGGGCTACGCAAGCGGTTCCCAAAGAGCTTTAGAACAAGGCATAGTTTTCCCTGCTGGCTCTTTGGGCGGGGGACCCATCTCCAGCCGTATGGCCATTTTTGTGCCTGGCCCGGCGCCAAGTGGGAAAGGGTGGTGTCGAGGCTGAAGGCAGCAGGAAAGCCCACAGCCCCCAGGTCTGTGGGGCTACGCAAGCGGTTCCCAAAGAGCTTTAGAACAAGGCATAGTTTTCCCTGCTGGCTCTTTGGGCGGGGGACCCATCTCCAGCCGTATGGCCATTTTTGTGCCTGGCGCGGTGCGTAGTGTGAAAGGGTGGTTTTGAGGCTGAAGGCAGCAGGAAAGCCTGCAGCCCACAGCTCTGTGGGGCCAAGGAAGCTGTTCCCAAAGAGCTTTAGAACAAGGCATAATTTTCCGTGATGGCTCTTTGGGCATGGGACCCATCTCCAGCCATAGGCCATTTTTGTGCCTGGCGCGGTGCGTAATGGGAAAGGGTGGCTTTGAGGCTGAAGGCAGCAGGAAAGCCCGCAGCCCCCAGGTCTGTGGGGCTACGCAAGCGGTTCCCAAAGAGCTTTAGAACAAGACATAGTTTTCCTTGCTGGCTCTTTGGGCATGAGACCCATCTCCAGCCATAGGCCATTTTTGTGCCTGGCCCGGCGCCAAGTGGGAAAGGGTGGTGTCGATGCTGAAGGCAGCAGCAAAGCCCGAAGCCCCCAGGTCTGTAGGGCTACGCAAGCGGTTCCCAAAGAGCTTTAGAACAAGGCATAGTTTTCCCTGCTGGCTCTTTGGGCGGGGGACCCATCTCCAGCCATAGGCCATTTTTGTGCCTGGCGCGACGCCAAGTGGGAAAGGGTGGTGTCGAGGTTGAAGGCAGCAGGAAAGCCTGCAGCCCCCAGGTCTGTGGGGCTACGCAAGCGGTTCCCAAAGAGCTTTAGAACAAGGCATAGTTTTCCCTGCTGGCTCCTTGGGCGGGGGACCCATCTCCAGCCGTATGGCCATTTTTGTGCCTGGCGCGGCGCCCAGTGGGAAAGGGTGGTGTCGAGGCTGAAGGCAGCAGGAAAGCCCGCAGCTCCCAGGTCTGTGGAGCTACGCAAGTGGTTCCCAAAGAGCTTTAGAACAAGGCATAGTTTTCCTTGCTGGCTCTTTGGGCAGGGGACCCATCTCCAGCCATATGGCCATTTTTGTGCCTGATGCGGCGTCCAGTGGAAAAGGGTGGCTTTGAGGTTGAAGGCAGCAGCAAAGCCTGCAGCCCCCAGGTCTGTGGGGCTACGCAAGCGGTTCCCAAAGAGCTTTAGAACAAGGCATAGTTTTCCCTGCTGGCTCTTTGGGCGGGGGACCCATCTCCAGCTGTATGGCCATTTTTGTGCCTGGCGCGGTGCCAAGTGGGAAAGGGTGGTGTCGAGTCTGAAGGCAGCAGGAAAGCCCGCAGCCCCCAGGTCTGTGGGGCTACGCAAGCGGTTCCCAAAGAGCTTTAGAACAAGGCATAGTTTTCCCTGCTTGTTCTTTGGGCGGGGGACCCATCTCCAGCTGTATGGCCATTTTTGTGCCTGGCGCGGCGCCAAGTGGGAATGGGTGGTGTCGAGTCTGAAGGCAGGAGGAAAGCCTGCAGCCCCCAGGTCTGTGGGGCTACGCAAGCGGTTCCCAAAGAGCTTTAGAACAAGGCATAGTTTTCCCTGCTGGCTCTTTGGGCGGGGGGACCCATCTCCAATCGTATGGCCATTTTTGTGCCTGGCGCGGTGCGTAGTGGGAAAGGGTGGTTTTGAGGCTGAAGGCAGCAGGAAAGCCCGCAGCCCCCAGGTCTGTAGGGCTACGCAAGCGGTTCCCAAAGAGCTTTAAAACAAGGCATAATTTTCCCTGCTGGCTCTTTGGGCGGGGGACCCATCTCCAGCCGTATGGCCATTTTTGTGCCTGATAGGGCGCCAAGTGGGAAAGGGTGGTTTTGAGGCTGAAGGCAGCAGGAAAGCCCGCAGCCCCCAGGTCTGTGGGGCTACGCAAGCGGTTCCCAAAGAGCTTTAGAACAAGGCATAGTTTTCCCTGCTGGCTCTTTGGGCATGGGACCCATCTCCAGCCATAGGCCATTTTTGTGCTTGATAGGGCGCCAAGTGGGAAAGGGTGGTGTCGAGGCTGAAGGCAGCAGCAAAGCCCGCAGCCCCCAGGTCTGTGGGGCTACGCAAGCGGTTCCCAAAGAGCTTTAGAACAAGGCATAGTTTTCCCTGCTGGCTCTCTGGGCGGGGGACCCATCTCCAGCCGTATGGCCATTTTTGAGCCTGGCGCGGCGCCAGGTGGGAAAGGGTGGCTTTGAGGCTGAAGGCAGGAGCAAAGCCTGCAGCCCCCAGGTCTGTGGTGCTACGCAAGCGGTTCCCAAAGAGCTTTAGAACAAGTCATAGTTTTCCCAGCTGGCTCTTAGGGCATGGGACCCATCTCCAGCCATAGGCCATTTTTGTGCCTGGCACGAAGCCAAGTGGGAAAGGGTGCTGTCGAGGCTGAAGGCAGCAGGAAAGCCTGCAGCCCCCAGGTGTGTGGGGCTACGCAAGCGGTTCCCAAAGAGCTTTAGAACAAGGCATAGTTTTCCCTGCTGGCTCTTTGGGCGGGGGACCCATCTCCAGCCGTATGGCCATTTTTGTGCCTGGCCCGGCGCCAAGTGGGAAAGGGTGGTGTCGAGGCTGAAGGCAGCAGGAAAGCCCACAGCCCCCAGGTCTGTGGGGCTACGCAAGCGGTTCCCAAAGAGCTTTAGAACAAGGCATAGTTTTCCCTGCTGGCTCTTTGGGCGGGGGACCCATCTCCAGCCGTATGGCCATTTTTGTGCCTGGCGCGGTTCGTAGTGTGAAAGGGTGGTTTTGAGGCTGAAGGCAGCAGGAAAGCCTGCAGCCCACAGCTCTGTGGGGCCAAGGAAGCTGTTCCCAAAGAGCTTTAGAACAAGGCATAATTTTCCGTGATGGCTCTTTGGGCATGGGACCCATCTCCAGCCATAGGCCATTTTTGTGCCTGGCGCGGTGCGTAATGGGAAAGGGTGGCTTTGAGGCTGAAGGCAGCAGGAAAGCCCGCAGCCCCCAGGTCTGTGGGGCTACGCAAGCGGTTCCCAAAGAGCTTTAGAACAAGACATAGTTTTCCTTGCTGGCTCTTTGGGCATGAGACCCATCTCCAGCCATAGGCCATTTTTGTGCCTGGCCCGGCGCCAAGTGGGAAAGGGTGGTGTCGATGCTGAAGGCAGCAGCAAAGCCCGAAGCCCCCAGGTCTGTAGGGCTACGCAAGCGGTTCCCAAAGAGCTTTAGAACAAGGCATAGTTTTCCCTGCTGGCTCTTTGGGCGGGGGACCCATCTCCAGCCATAGGCCATTTTTGTGCCTGGCGCGACGCCAAGTGGGAAAGGGTGGTGTCGAGGTTGAAGGCAGCAGGAAAGCCTGCAGCCCCCAGGTCTGTGGGGCTACGCAAGCGGTTCCCAAAGAGCTTTAGAACAAGGCATAGTTTTCCCTGCTGGCTCCTTGGGCGGGGGACCCATCTCCAGCCGTATGGCCATTTTTGTGCCTGGCGCGGCGCCCAGTGGGAAAGGGTGGTGTCGAGGCTGAAGGCAGCAGGAAAGCCCGCAGCTCCCAGGTCTGTGGAGCTACGCAAGTGGTTCCCAAAGAGCTTTAGAACAAGGCATAGTTTTCCTTGCTGGCTCTTTGGGCAGGGGACCCATCTCCAGCCATATGGCCATTTTTGTGCCTGATGCGGCGTCCAGTGGAAAAGGGTGGCTTTGAGGTTGAAGGCAGCAGCAAAGCCTGCAGCCCCCAGGTCTGTGGGGCTACGCAAGCGGTTCCCAAAGAGCTTTAGAACAAGGCATAGTTTTCCCTGCTGGCTCTTTGGGCGGGGGACCCATCTCCAGCTGTATGGCCATTTTTGTGCCTGGCGCGGTGCCAAGTGGGAAAGGGTGGTGTCGAGTCTGAAGGCAGCAGGAAAGCCCGCAGCCCCCAGGTCTGTGGGGCTACGCAAGCGGTTCCCAAAGAGCTTTAGAACAAGGCATAGTTTTCCCTGCTTGTTCTTTGGGCGGGGGACCCATCTCCAGCTGTATGGCCATTTTTGTGCCTGGCGCGGCGCCAAGTGGGAATGGGTGGTGTCGAGTCTGAAGGCAGGAGGAAAGCCTGCAGCCCCCAGGTCTGTGGGGCTACGCAAGCGGTTCCCAAAGAGCTTTAGAACAAGGCATAGTTTTCCCTGCTGGCTCTTTGGGCGGGGGACCCATCTCCAATCGTATGGCCATTTTTGTGCCTGGCGCGGTGCGTAGTGGGAAAGGGTGGTTTTGAGGCTGAAGGCAGCAGGAAAGCCCGCAGCCCCCAGGTCTGTAGGGCTACGCAAGCGGTTCCCAAAGAGCTTTAAAACAAGGCATAATTTTCCCTGCTGGCTCTTTGGGCGGGGGACCCATCTCCAGCCGTATGGCCATTTTTGTGCCTGGCCGGGAGCCAAGTGGGAAAGGGTGGTTTTGAGGCTGAAGGCAGCAGGAAAGCCCGCAGCCCCCAGGTCTGTGGGGCTACGCAAGCGGTTCCCAAAGAGCTTTAGAACAAGGCATAGTTTTCCCTGCTGGCTCTTTGGGCATGGGACCCATCTCCAGCCATAGGCCATTTTTGTGCTTGATAGGGCGCCAAGTGGGAAAGGGTGGTGTCGAGGCTGAAGGCAGCAGCAAAGCCCGCAGCCCCCAGGTCTGTGGGGCTACGCAAGCGGTTCCCAAAGAGCTTTAGAACAAGGCATAGTTTTCCCTGCTGGCTCTCTGGGCGGGGGACCCATCTCCAGCCGTATGGCCATTTTTGAGCCTGGCGCGGCGCCAGGTGGGAAAGGGTGGCTTTGAGGCTGAAGGCAGGAGCAAAGCCTGCAGCCCCCAGGTCTGTGGTGCTACGCAAGCGGTTCCCAAAGAGCTTTAGAACAAGTCATAGTTTTCCCAGCTGGCTCTTAGGGCATGGGACCCATCTCCAGCCATAGGCCATTTTTGTGCCTGGCACGAAGCCAAGTGGGAAAGGGTGCTGTCGAGGCTGAAGGCAGCAGGAAAGCCTGCAGCCCCCAGGTGTGTGGGGCTACGCAAGCGGTTCCCAAAGAGCTTTAGAACAAGGCATAGTTTTCCCTGCTGGCTCTTTGGGCGGGGGACCCATCTCCAGCCGTATGGCTATTTTTGTCCCTGGCGCGGTGCGTAGTGGCATAGGATGGTTTTGAGGCTGAAGGCAGCAGGAAAGCCTGCAGCCCCCAGGTCTGTGCGGCTACACAAGCGGTTCCCAAAGAGCTTTAGAACAAGGCATAGTTTTCCCTGCTGGCTCTTTGGGCGGGGGACCCATCTCCAGCCGTACGGCCATTTTTGCGCCTGGCCCGGCGCAAAGTGGGAAAGGGTGGCTTTGAGGCTGAAGGCAGCAGCAAAGCCCGCAGCCCCCAGGTCTGTGCGGCTACGCAAGCGGTTCCCAAAGAGCTTTAGAACAAGGCATAGTTTTCCCTGCTGGCTCTTTGGGCGGGAGACCCATCTCCAGCCATAGGCCATTTTTGTGCCTGGCGCGACGCCAAGAGGGAAAGGGTGGTGTCGAGGCTGAAGGCAGCAGGAAAGCCCGCAGCCCCCAGGTCTGTGGGGCCACACAAGCGGTTCCCAAAGAGCTTTAGAACAAGGCATAGTTTTCCCTGCTGGCTCTTTGGGCGGGGGACCCATCTCCAGCCGTATGGCCATTTTTGTGCCTGGCGCGGCGCCAAGTGGGAAAGGGTGGCTTTGAGGCTGAAGGCAGCAGCAAAGCCCGCAGCCCCCAGGTCTGTGGGGCTACGCAAGCAGTTCCCAAAGAGCTTTAGAACAAGGCATAGTTTTCCCTGCTGGCTCTTTAGGCATGGGACCCATCTCCAGCCATAGGCCATTTTTGTGCCTGATAGGGCGCCAAGTGGGAAAGCGTTGCTTTGAGGCTGAAGACAGCAGGAAAGCCCGCAGCCCCCATGTCTGTGGGGCTACGCAAGCGGTTCCCAAAGAGCTTTAGAACAAGGCATAGTTTTCCCTGCTGGCTCTTTGGGCGGGGGACCCATCTGCAGACATATGGCCATTTTTGTGCCTGGCACGACGCCAAGTGGGAAAGGGTGGCTTTGACGCTGAAGGCAGCAGGAAAGCCCGCAGCCCCCAGGTCTGTGGGGCTACGCAAGCGGTTCCCAAAGAGCTTTAGAACAAGGCATAGTTTTCCCTACTGGCTCTTTGGGCGGGAGACCCATCTCCAGCCATAGGCCATTTTTGTGCCTGGCGCGACGCCAAGTGGGAAAGGGTGTTGTCGAGGCTGAAGGCAGCAGGAAAGCCCGCAGCCCCCAGGTCTGTGGGGCTACGCAAGCGGTTCCCAAAGAGCTTTAGAACAAGGCATAGTTTTCCCTGCTGGCTCTTTGGGCATGGGACCCATCTCCAGCCGTATGGCCATTTTTGTGCCTGGCGCGGCGCCAAGTGGGAAAGGGTGGTGTCGAGGCTGAAGGCAGCAGGAAAGCCCGCAGCCCCCAGGTCTCTGGGGCTACGCAAGCGGTTCCCAAAGAGCTTTAGAACAAGGCATAGTTTTCCCTGCTGGCTCTTTGGGCGGGGGACCCATCTCCAGCCGTATGGCCATTTTTGTGCCTAGCGCGGCGCCAAATGGGAAAGGGTGGCTTTGAGGCTGAAGGCAGCAGGAAAGTCTGCAGCCCCCAGGTCTGTGGGGCTACGCAAGCGGTTCCCAAAGAGCTTTAGAACAAGGCATAGTCTTCCCTGCTGGCTCTCTGGGCCGGGGACCCATCTCCAGCCATAGGCCATTTTTGTGCCTGGCGCAGTGCCAAGTGGGAAAGGGTGGTGTCGAGGCTGAAGGCAGCAGGAAAGCCCGCAGCCCCCAGGTCTGTGGGGCTACGCAAGCGTTTCCCAAAGAGCTTTAGAACAAGGCATAGTTTTCCCTGCTGGCTCTTTGGGCGGGGGACCCATCTCCAGCCATAGGCCATTTTTGTGCCTGGCGCGGCGCCAAGTGGGAAAGGGTGGTGTCGAGGCTGAAGGCAGCAGGAAAGCCTGCAGGCCCCACGTCTGTGGGGCTACGCAAGTGGTTCCCAAAGAGCTTTAGAACAAGGCATAGTTTTCCCAGCTGGCTCTTTGGGCGGGGGACCCATCTCCAGCCATAGGCCATTTTTGTGCCTGGCGCGGCGCCAAGTGGGAAAGGGTGGCTTTGAGGCTGAAGGCAGCAGGAAAGCCTGCAGCCCCCAGGTCTGTGGGGCTACGCAAGCGGTTCCCAAAGAGCTTTAGAACAAGGCATAGTTTTCCCTGCTGGCTCTTTGGGCGGGGGACCCATCTCCAGCCGTATGGCCATTTTTGTGCCTGGCCCGGCGCCAAGTGGGAAAGGGTGGTGTCGAGGCTGAAGGCAGCAGGAAAGCCCACAGCCCCCAGGTCTGTGGGGCTACGCAAGCGGTTCCCAAAGAGCTTTAGAACAAGGCATAGTTTTCCCTGCTGGCTCTTTGTGCGGGGGACCCATCTCCAGCCGTATGGCCATTTTTGTGCCTGGCGCGGTGCGTAGTGTGAAAGGGTGGTTTTGAGGCTGAAGGCAGCAGGAAAGCCTGCAGCCCACAGCTCTGTGGGGCCAAGGAAGCTGTTCCCAAAGAGCTTTAGAACAAGGCATAGTTTTCCGTGATGGCTCTTTGGGCATGGGACCCATCTCCAGCCATAGGCCATTTTTGTGCCTGGCGCGGTGCGTAATGGGAAAGGGTGGCTTTGAGGCTGAAGGCAGCAGGAAAGCCCGCAGCCCCCAGGTCTGTGGGGCTACGCAAGCGGTTCCCAAAGAGCTTTAGAACAAGGCATAGTTTTCCTTGCTGGCTCTTTGGGCATGAGACCCATCTCCACCCATAGGCCATTTTTGTGCCTGGCCCGGCGCCAAGTGGGAAAGGGTGGTGTCGAGGCTGAAGGCAGCAGCAAAGCCCGAAGCCCCCAGGTCTGTAGGGCTACGCAAGCGGTTCCCAAAGAGCTTTAGAACAAGGCATAGTTTTCCCTGCTGGCTCTTTGGGCGGGGGACCCATCTCCAGCCATAGGCCATTTTTGTGCCTGGCGCGACGCCAAGTGGGAAAGGGTGGTGTCGAGGTTGAAGGCAGCAGGAAAGCCTGCAGCCCCCAGGTCTGTGGGGCTACGCAAGCGGTTCCCAAAGAGCTTTAGAACAAGGCATAGTTTTCCCTGCTGGCTCCTTGGGCGGGGGACCCATCTCCAGCCGTATGGCCATTTTTGTGCCTGGCGCGGCGCCCAGTGGGAAAGGGTGGTGTCGAGGCTGAAGGCAGCAGGAAAGCCCGCAGCTCCCAGGTCTGTGGAGCTACGCAAGTGGTTCCCAAAGAGCTTTAGAACAAGGCATAGTTTTCCTTGCTGGCTCTTTGGGCAGGGGACCCATCTCCAGCCATATGGCCATTTTTGTGCCTGATGCGGCGTCCAGTGGAAAAGGGTGGCTTTGAGGTTGAAGGCAGCAGCAAAGCCTGCAGCCCCCAGGTCTGTGGGGCTACGCAAGCGGTTCCCAAAGAGCTTTAGAACAAGGCATAGTTTTCCCTGCTGGCTCTTTGGGCGGGGGACCCATCTCCAGCTGTATGGCCATTTTTGTGCCTGGCGCGGTGCCAAGTGGGAAAGGGTGGTGTCGAGGCTGAAGGCAGCAGGAAAGCCCGCAGCCCCCAGGTCTGTGGGGCTACGCAAGCGGTTCCCAAAGAGCTTTAGAACAAGGCATAGTTTTCCCTGCTTGTTCTTTGGGCGGGGGACCCATCTCCAGCCGTATGGCCATTTTTGTGCCTGGCGCGGCGCCAAGTGGGAATGGGTGGTGTCGAGTCTGAAGGCAGCAGGAAAGCCTGCAGCCCCCAGGTCTGTGGGGCTACGCAAGCGGTTCCCAAAGAGCTTTAGAACAAGGCATAGTTTTCCCTGCTGGCTCTTTGGGCGGGGGACCCATCTCCAATCGTATGGCCATTTTTGTGCCTGGCGCGGTGCGTAGTGGGAAAGGGTGGTTTTGAGGCTGAAGGCAGCAGGAAAGCCCGCAACCCCCAGGTCTGTGGGGCTACGCAAGCGGTTCCCAAAGAGCTTTAGAACAAGGCATAGTTTTCCCTGCTGGCTCTTTGGGTGGGGGACCCATCTCCAGCCGTATGGCTATTTTTGTGCCTGACGCGGTGCGTAGTGGCATAGGGTGGTTTTGAGGCTGAAGGCAGCAGGAAAGCCCGCAGCCCCCACGTCTGTGGGGCCAAGCAAGCGGTTCCCAAAGAGCTTTAGAACAAGGCATAGTTTTCCCTGCTGGCTCTTTGGGCGGGGGACCCATCTCCAGCCGTATGGCCATTTTTGTGCCTGGCGCGGTGCGTAGTGGGAAAGGGTGGTTTTGACGCTGAAGGCAGCAGGAAAGCCCGCAGCCCCCAGGTCTGTGGGGCTACGCAAGCGGTTCACCAAAGAGCTTTAGAACAAGGCATAGTTTTCCCTGCTGGCTCTTTGGGCGGGGGACCCATCTCCAGCCGTATGGCCATTTTTGTCCCTGGCCCGGCGCCAAGTGGGAAAGGGTGGTGTTGGGGCTGAAGGCAGCAGCAAAGACTGCAGCCCCCAGGTCTGTGGGGCCAAGCAAGCGGTTCCCAAAGAGCTTTAGAACAAGGCATAGTTTTCCCTGCTGGCTCTTTGGGCGGGGGACCCATCTCCAGCCGTATGGCCATTTTTGTGCCTGGCAAGGCGCCAAGTGGGAAAGGGTGGCTTTGAGGCTGAAGGCAGCAGCAAAGCCCGCAGCCCCCAGGTCTGTGGGGCTACGCAAGCGGTTCCCAAAGAGCTTTAGAACAAGGCATAGTTTTCCCTGCTGGCTCTTTGGGCGGGGGACCCATCTCCAGCCGTATGGCCATTTTTGTGCCTGGCGCGGCGCCAAGTGGGAAAGGGTGGTGTCGAGGCTGAAGGCAGCAGGAAAGCCCGCAGCCCCCAGGTCTGTAGGGCTACGCAAGCGGTTCCCAAAGAGCTTTAGAACAAGGCATAATTTTCCCTGCTGGCTCTTTGGGCGGGGGACCCATCTCCAGCCGTATGGCCATTTTTGTGCCTGGCCGGGAGCCAAGTGGGAAAGGGTGGTTTTGAGGCTGAAGGCAGCAGGAAAGCCCGCAGCCCCCAGGTCTGTGGGGCTACGCAAGCGGTTCCCAAAGAGCTTTAGAACAAGGCATAGTTTTCCCTGCTGGCTCTTTGGGCATGGGACCCATCTCCAGCCATAGGCCATTTTTGTGCCTGGCACGGCGCCAAGTGGGAAAGGGTGGTGTCGAGGCTGAAGGCAGCAGCAAAGCCCGCAGCCCCCAGGTCTGTAGGGCTACGCAAGCGGTTCCCAAAGAGCTTTAGAACAAGGCATAGTTTTCCCTGCTGGCTCTTAGGGCATGGGACCCATCTCCAGCCGTATGGCCATTTTTGAGCCTGGCGCGGCGCCAGGTGGGAAAGGGTGGCTTTGAGGCTGAAGGCAGGAGCAAAGCCTGCAGCCCCCAGGTCTGTGGTGCTACGCAAGCGGTTCCCAAAGAGCTTTAGAACAAGTCATAGTTTTCCCAGCTGGCTCTTAGGGCATGGGACCCATCTCCAGCCATAGGCCATTTTTGTGCCTGGCACGAAGCCAAGTGGGAAAGGGTGCTGTCGAGGCTGAAGGCAGCAGGAAAGCCTGCAGCCCCCAGGTGTGTGGGGCTACGCAAGCGGTTCCCAAAGAGCTTTAGAACAAGGCATAGTTTTCCCTGCTGGCTCTTTGGGCGGGGGACCCATCTCCAGCCGTATGGCTATTTTTGTGCCTGGCGCGGTGCGTAGTGGCATAGGATGGTTTTGAGGCTGAAGGCAGCAGGAAAGCCTGCAGCCCCCAGGTCTGTGCGGCTACACAAGCGGTTCCCAAAGAGCTTTAGAACAAGGCATAGTTTTCACTGCTGGCTCTTTGGGCGGGGGACCCATCTCCAGCCGTATGGCTATTTTTGTGCCTGGCGCGGTGCGTAGTGGCATAGGATGGTTTTGAGGCTGAAGGCAGCAGGAAAGCCTGCAGCCCCCAGGTCTGTGCGGCTACACAAGCGGATCACAAAGATCTTTAGAACAAGGCATAGTTTTCCCTGCTGGCTCTTTGGGCGGGGGACCCATCTCCAGCCGTACGGCCATTTTTGCGCCTGGCCCGGCGCAAAGTGGGAAAGGGTGGCTTTGAGGCTGAAGGCAGCAGCAAAGCCCGCAGCCCCCAGGTCTGTGCGGCTACGCAAGCGGTTCCCAAAGAGCTTTAGAACAAGGCATAGTTTTCCCTGCTGGCTCTTTGGGCGGGAGACCCATCTCCAGCCATAGGCCATTTTTGTGCCTGGCGCGACGCCAAGTGGGAAAGGGTGTTGTCGAGGCTTAAGGCAGCAGGAAAGCCCGCAGCCCCCAGGTCTGTGGGGCCAAGCAAGCGGTTCCCAAAGAGCTTTAGAACAAGGCATAGTTTTCCCTGCTGGCTCTTTGGGCGGGGGACCCATCTCCAGCCGTATGGCCATTTTTGTGCCTGGCGCGGCGCCAAGTGGGAAAGGGTGGCTTTGAGGCTGAAGGCAGCAGCAAAGCCCGCAGCCCCCAGGTCTGTGGGGCTACGCAAGCGGTTCCCAAAGAGCTTTAGAACAAGGCATAGTTTTCCCTGCTGGCTCTTTGGGCGGGGGACCCATCTGCAGACATATGGCCATTTTTGTGCCTGGCACGACGCCAAGTGGGAAAGGGTGGCTTTGACGCTGAAGGCAGCAGGAAAGCCCGCAGCCCCCAGGTCTGTGGGGCTACGCAAGCGGTTCCCAAAGAGCTTTAGAACAAGGCATAGTTTTCCCTACTGGCTCTTTGGGCGGGAGACCCATCTCCAGCCATAGGCCATTTTTGTGCCTGGCGCGACGCCAAGTGGGAAAGGGTGTTGTCGAGGCTGAAGGCAGCAGGAAAGCCCGCAGCCCCCAGGTCTGTGGGGCTACGCAAGCGGTTCCCAAAAAGCTTTAGAACAAGGCATAGTTTTCCCTGCTGGCTCTTTGGGCATGGGACCCATCTCCAGCCATAGGCCATTTTTGTGCCTGGCGCGACGCCAAGTGGGAAAGGGTGGTGTCGAGGTTGAAGGCAGCAGGAAAGCCTGCAGCCCCCAGGTCTGTGGGGCTACACAAGCGGTTCCCAAAGAGCTTTAGAACAAGGCATAGTTTTCCCTGCTGGCTCTTTGGGCATGGGACCCATCTCCAGCCGTATGGCCATTTTTGTGCCTGGCGCGGCGCCAAGTGGGAAAGGGTGGTGTCGAGGCTGAAGGCAGCAGGAAAGCCCGCAGCCCCCAGGTCTGTGGGGCTACGCAAGCGGTTCCCAAAGAGCTTTAGAACAAGGCATAGTTTTCCCTGCTGGCTCTTTGGGCGGGGGACCCATCTCCAGCCGTATGGCCATTTTTGTGCCTAGCGCGGCGCCAAATGGGAAAGGGTGGCTTTGAGGCTGAAGGCAGCAGGAAAGTCTGCAGCCCCCAGGTCTGTGGGGCTACGCAAGCGGTTCCCAAAGAGCTTTAGAACAAGGCATAGTCTTCCCTGCTGGCTCTCTGGGCCGGGGACCCATCTCCAGCCATAGGCCATTTTTGTGCCTGGCGCAGTGCCAAGTGGGAAAGGGTGGTGTCGAGGCTGAAGGCAGCAGCAAAGCCCGCAGCCCCCAGGTCTGTGGGGCTACGCAAGCGTTTCCCAAAGAGCTTTAGAACAAGGCATAGTTTTCCCTGCTGGCTCTTTGGGCGGGGGACCCATCTCCAGCCATAGGCCATTTTTGTGCCTGGCGCGGCGCCAAGTGGGAAAGGGTGGTGTCGAGGCTGAAGGCAGCAGGAAAGCCTGCAGGCCCCACGTCTGTGGGGCTACGCAAGTGGTTCCCAAAGAGCTTTAGAACAAGGCATAGTTTTCCCTGCTGGCTCTTTGGGCGGGGGACCCATCTCCAGCCATAGGCCATTTTTGTGCCTGGCGCGGCGCCAAGTGGGAAAGGGTGGCTTTGAGGCTGAAGGCAGCAGGAAAGCCTGCAGCCCCCAGGTCTGTGGGGCTACGCAAGCGGTTCCCAAAGAGCTTTAGAACAAGGCATAGTTTTCCCTGCTGGCTCTTTGGGCGGGGGACCCATCTCCAGCCGTATGGCCATTTTTGTGCCTGGCCCGGCGCCAAGTGGGAAAGGGTGGTGTCGAGGCTGAAGGCAGCAGGAAAGCCCACAGCCCCCAGGTCTGTGGGGCTACGCAAGCGGTTCCCAAAGAGCTTTAGAACAAGGCATAGTTTTCCCTGCTGGCTCTTTGTGCGGGGGACCCATCTCCAGCCGTATGGCCATTTTTGTGCCTGGCGCGGTGCGTAGTGTGAAAGGGTGGTTTTGAGGCTGAAGGCAGCAGGAAAGCCTGCAGCCCACAGCTCTGTGGGGCCAAGGAAGCTGTTCCCAAAGAGCTTTAGAACAAGGCATAGTTTTCCGTGATGGCTCTTTGGGCATGGGACCCATCTCCAGCCATAGGCCATTTTTGTGCCTGGCGCGGTGCGTAATGGGAAAGGGTGGCTTTGAGGCTGAAGGCAGCAGGAAAGCCCGCAGCCCCCAGGTCTGTGGGGCTACGCAAGCGGTTCCCAAAGAGCTTTAGAACAAGGCATAGTTTTCCTTGCTGGCTCTTTGGGCATGAGACCCATCTCCAGCCATAGGCCATTTTTGTGCCTGATAGGGCGCCAAGTGGGAAAGGGTTGCTTTGAGGCTGAAGACAGCAGGAAAGCCTGCAGCCCCCAGGTCTGTGGGGCTACGCAAGCGGTTCCCAAAGAGCTTTAGAACAAGGCATAGTTTTCCCTGCTGGCTCTTTGGGCAGGGGACCCATCTGTAGACATATGGCCATTTTTGTGCCTGGCACGACGCCAAGTGGGAAAGGGTGTTGTCGAGGCTGAAGGCAGCAGGAAAGCCCGCAGCCCCCAGGTCTGTGGGGCTACGCAAGCGGTTCCCAAAGAGCTTTAGAACAAGGCATAGTTTTCCCTGCTGGCTCTTTGGGCATGGGACCCATCTCCAGCCATAGGCCATTTTTGTGCCTGGCGCGACGCCAAGTGGGAAAGGGTGGTGTCGAGGTTGAAGGCAGCAGGAAAGCCTGCAGCCCCCAGGTCTGTGGGGCTACACAAGCGGTTCCCAAAGAGCTTTAGAACAAGGCATAGTTTTCCCTGCTGGCTCTTTGGGCATGGGACCCATCTCCAGCCGTATGGCCATTTTTGTGCCTGGCGCGGCGCCAAGTGGGAAAGGGTGGTGTCGAGGCTGAAGGCAGCAGGAAAGCCCGCAGCCCCCAGGTCTCTGGGGCTACGCAAGCGGTTCCCAAAGAGCTTTAGAACAAGGCATAGTTTTCCCTGCTGGCTCTTTGGGCGGGGGACCCATCTCCAGCCGTATGGCCATTTTTGTGCCTAGCGCGGCGCCAAATGGGAAAGGGTGGCTTTGAGGCTGAAGGCAGCAGGAAAGTCTGCAGCCCCCAGGTCTGTGGGGCTACGCAAGCGGTTCCCAAAGAGCTTTAGAACAAGGCATAGTCTTCCCTGCTGGCTCTCTGGGCCGGGGACCCATCTCCAGCCATAGGCCATTTTTGTGCCTGGCGCAGTGCCAAGTGGGAAAGGGTGGTGTCGAGGCTGAAGGCAGCAGGAAAGCCCGCAGCCCCCAGGTCTGTGGGGCTACGCAAGCGTTTCCCAAAGAGCTTTAGAACAAGGCATAGTTTTCCCTGCTGGCTCTTTGGGCGGGGGACCCATCTCCAGCCATAGGCCATTTTTGTGCCTGGCGCGGTGCGTAGTGGGAAAGGGTGGCTTTGAGGCTGAAGGCAGCAGGAAAGCCCGCAGCCCCCAGGTCTGTGGGGCTACGCAAGCGGTTCCCAAAGAGCTTTAGAACAAGGCATAGTTTTCCTTGCTGGCTCTTTGGGCATGGGACCCATCTCCAGCCATAGGCCATTTTTGTGCCTGGCCCGGCGCCAAGTGTGAAAGGGTGGTGTCGAGGCTGAAGGCAGCAGCAAAGCCCGAAGCCCCCAGGTCTGTAGGGCTACGCAAGCGGTTCCCAAAGAGCTTTAGAACAAGGCATAGTTTTCCCTGCTGGCTCTTTGGGCATGGAACCCATCTCCAGCCGTATGGCCATTTTTGTGCCTGGCGCGGCGCCAAGTGGGAAAGGGTGTTGTCGAACATGAAGGCAGCAGGAAAGCCCACAGCCCCCAGGTGTGTGGGGCTACGCAAGCGGTTCCCAAAGAGCTTTAGAACAAGGCATAGTTTTCCCTGCTGGCTCTTTGGGCGGGGGACCCATCTCCAGCCATAGGCCATTTTTGTGCCTGGCGCGACGCCAAGTGGGAAAGGGTGGTGTCGAGGTTGAAGGCAGCAGGAAAGCCTGCAGCCCCCAGGTCTGTGGGGCTACGCAAGCGGTTCCCAAAGAGCTTTAGAACAAGGCATAGTTTTCCCTGCTGGCTCCTTGGGCGGGGGACCCATCTCCAGCCGTATGGCCATTTTTGTGCCTGGCGCGGCGCCCAGTGGGAAAGGGTGGTGTCGAGGCTGAAGGCAGCAGGAAAGCCCGCAGCTCCCAGGTCTGTGGAGCTACGCAAGTGGTTCCCAAAGAGCTTTAGAACAAGGCATAGTTTTCCTTGCTGGCTCTTTGGGCAGGGGACCCATCTCCAGCCATATGGCCATTTTTGTGCCTGATGCGGCGTCCAGTGGAAAAGGGTGGCTTTGAGGTTGAAGGCAGCAGCAAAGCCTGCAGCCCCCAGGTCTGTGGGGCTACGCAAGCGGTTCCCAAAGAGCTTTAGAACAAGGCATAGTTTTCCCTGCTGGCTCTTTGGGCGGGGGACCCATCTCCAGCTGTATGGCCATTTTTGTGCCTGGCGCAGTGCCAAGTGGGAAAGGGTGGTGTCGAGGCTGAAGGCAGCAGGAAAGCCCGCAGCCCCCAGGTCTCTGGGGCTACGCAAGCGGTTCCCAAAGAGCTTTAGAACAAGGCATAGTTTTCCCTGCTTGTTCTTTGGGCGGGGGAACCATCTCCAGCCGTATGGCCATTTTTGTGCCTGGCGCGGCGCCAAGTGGGAATGGGTGGTGTCGAGTCTGAAGGCAGCAGGAAAGCCTGCAGCCCCCAGGTCTGTGGGGCTACGCAAGCGGTTCCCAAAGAGCTTTAGAACAAGGCATAGTTTTCCCTGCTGGCTCTTTGGGCGGGGGACCCATCTCCAATCGTATGGCCATTTTTGTGCCTGGTGCGGTGCGTAGTGGGAAAGGGTGGTTTTGAGGCTGAAGGCAGCAGGAAAGCCCGCAACCCCCAGGTCTGTGGGGCTACGCAAGCGGTTCCCAAAGAGCTTTAGAACAAGGCATAGTTTTCCCTGCTGGCTCTTTTGGCATGGGACCCATCTCCAGCCGTATGGCAATTTTTGTGCCTGGCCGGGGGCCAAGTGGGAAAGGGTGGTTTTGAGGCTGAAGGCAGCTGCAAAGCCCGCAGCCCCCAGGTCTGTGGGGCTACGCAAGCGGTTCCCAAAGAGCTTTAGAACAAGGCATAGTTTTCCCTGCTGGCTCTTTGGGCGGGGGACCCATCTCCAGCCGTATGGCCATTTTTGTGCCTGGCGCGGCGCCAAGTGGGAAAGGGTGGTGTCGAGGTTGAAGGCAGCAGGAAAGCCTGCAGCCCCCAGGTCTGTGGGGCTACGCAAGCGGTTCCCAAAGAGCTTTAGAACAAGGCATAGTTTTCCCTGCTGGCTCCTTGGGCGGGGGACCCATCTCCAGCCGTATGGCCATTTTTGTGCCTGGCGCGGCGCCCAGTGGGAAAGGGTGGTGTCGAGGCTGAAGGCAGCAGGAAAGCCCGCAGCTCCCAGGTCTGTGGAGCTACGCAAGTGGTTCCCAAAGAGCTTTAGAACAAGGCATAGTTTTCCTTGCTGGCTCTTTGGGCAGGGGACCCATCTCCAGCCATATGGCCATTTTTGTGCCTGATGCGGCGTCCAGTGGAAAAGGGTGGCTTTGAGGTTGAAGGCAGCAGCAAAGCCTGCAGCCCCCAGGTCTGTGGGGCTACGCAAGCGGTTCCCAAAGAGCTTTAGAACAAGGCATAGTTTTCCCTGCTGGCTCTTTGGGCGGGGGACCCATCTCCAGCTGTATGGCCATTTTTGTGCCTGGCGCAGTGCCAAGTGGGAAAGGGTGGTGTCGAGTCTGAAGGCAGCAGGAAAGCCCGCAGCCCCCAGGTCTGTGGGGCTACGCAAGCGGTTCCCAAAGAGCTTTAGAACAAGGCATAGTTTTCCCTGCTCGCTCTTTGGGCAGGGGACCCATCTCCAGCCGTATGGCCATTTTTGTGCCTGGCGCGGTGCCAAGTGGGAAAGGGTGGTTTTGAGGCTGAAGGCAGCAGGAAAGCCTGCAGCCCACAGCTCTGTGGGGCCAAGGAAGCTGTTCCCAAAGAGCTTTAGAACAAGGCATAGTTTTCCGTGATGGCTCTTTGGGCATGGGACCCATCTCCAGCCATAGGCCATTTTTGTGCCTGGCGCGGTGCGTAGTGGGAAAGGGTGGCTTTGAGGCTGAAGGCAGCAGGAAAGCCCGCAGCCCCCAGGTCTGTGGGGCTACGCAAGCGGTTCCCAAAGAGCTTTAGAACAAGGCATAGTTTTCCTTGCTGGCTCTTTGGGCATGGGACCCATCTCCAGCCATAGGCCATTTTTGTGCCTGGCCCGGCGCCAAGTGTGAAAGGGTGGTGTCGAGGCTGAAGGCAGCAGCAAAGCCCGAAGCCCCCAGGTCTGTAGGGCTACGCAAGCGGTTCCCAAAGAGCTTTAGAACAAGGCATAGTTTTCCCTGCTGGCTCTTTGGGCATGGAACCCATCTCCAGCCGTATGGCCATTTTTGTGCCTGGCGCGGCGCCAAGTGGGAAAGGGTGTTGTCGAACATGAAGGCAGCAGGAAAGCCCACAGCCCCCAGGTGTGTGGGGCTACGCAAGCGGTTCCCAAAGAGCTTTAGAACAAGGCATAGTTTTCCCTGCTGGCTCTTTGGGCGGGGGACCCATCTCCAGCCATAGGCCATTTTTGTGCCTGGCGCGACGCCAAGTGGGAAAGGGTGGTGTCGAGGTTGAAGGCAGCAGGAAAGCCTGCAGCCCCCAGGTCTGTGGGGCTACGCAAGCGGTTCCCAAAGAGCTTTAGAACAAGGCATAGTTTTCCCTGCTGGCTCCTTGGGCGGGGGACCCATCTCCAGCCGTATGGCCATTTTTGTGCCTGGCGCGGCGCCCAGTGGGAAAGGGTGGTGTCGAGGCTGAAGGCAGCAGGAAAGCCCGCAGCTCCCAGGTCTGTGGAGCTACGCAAGTGGTTCCCAAAGAGCTTTAGAACAAGGCATAGTTTTCCTTGCTGGCTCTTTGGGCAGGGGACCCATCTCCAGCCATATGGCCATTTTTGTGCCTGATGCGGCGTCCAGTGGAAAAGGGTGGCTTTGAGGTTGAAGGCAGCAGCAAAGCCTGCAGCCCCCAGGTCTGTGGGGCTATGCAAGCGGTTCCCAAAGAGCTTTAGAACAAGGCATAGTTTTCCCTGCTGGCTCTTTGGGCGGGGGGACCCATCTCCAGCTGTATGGCCATTTTTGTGCCTGGCGCAGTGCCAAGTGGGAAAGGGTGGTGTCGAGGCTGAAGGCAGCAGGAAAGCCCGCAGCTCCCAGGTCTGTGGAGCTACGCAAGCGGTTCCCAAAGAGCTTTAGAACAAGGCATAGTTTTCCTTGCTGGCTCTTTGGGCAGGGGACCCATCTCCAGCCATATGGCCATTTTTGTGCCTGATGCGGCGTCCAGTGGAAAAGGGTGTCTTTGAGGTTGAAGGCAGCAGCAAAGCCTGCAGCCGCCAGGTCTGTGGGGCTACGCAAGCGGTTCCCAAAGAGCTTTAGAACAAGGCATAGTTTTCCCTGCTGGCTCTTTGGGCGGGGGACCCATCTCCAGCTGTATGGCCATTTTTGTGCCTGGCGCAGTGCCAAGTGGGAAAGGGTGGTGTCGAGTCTGAAGGCAGCAGGAAAGCCCGCAGCCCCCAGGTCTGTGGGGCTACGCAAGCGGTTCCCAAAGAGCTTTAGAACAAGGCATAGTTTTCCCTGCTCGCTCTTTGGGCAGGGGACCCATCTCCAGCCGTATGGCCATTTTTGTGCCTGGCGCGGTGCCAAGTGGGAAAGGGTGGTTTTGAGGCTGAAGGCAGCAGGAAAGCCTGCAGCCCACAGCTCTGTGGGGCCAAGCAAGCGGTTCCCAAAGAGCTTTAGAACAAGGCATAGTTTTCCGTGATGGCTCTTTGGGCATGGGACCCATCTCCAGCCATAGGCCATTTTTGTGCCTGGCGCGGTGCGTAGTGGGAAAGGGTGGCTTTGAGGCTGAAGGCAGCAGGAAAGCCCGCAGCCCCCAGGTCTGTGGGGCTACGCAAGCGGTTCCCAAAGAGCTTTAGAACAAGGCATAGTCTTCCCTGCTGGCTCTTTTGGCATGGGACCCATCTCCAGCCGTATGGCAATTTTTGTGCCTGGCCGGGGGCCAAGTGGGAAAGGGTGGTTTTGAGGCTGAAGGCAGCTGCAAAGCCCGCAGCCCCCAGGTCTGTGGGGCTACGCAAGCGGTTCCCAAAGAGCTTTAGAACAAGGCATAGTTTTCCCTGCTGGCTCTTTGGGCGGGGGACCCATCTCCAGCCGTATGGCCATTTTTGTGCCTGGCGCGGCGCCAAGTGGGAAAGGGTGGTGTCGAGGTTGAAGGCAGCAGGAAAGCCTGCAGCCCCCAGGTCTGTGGGGCTACGCAAGCGGTTCCCAAAGAGCTTTAGAACAAGGCATAGTTTTCCCTGCTGGCTCCTTGGGCGGGGGACCCATCTCCAGCCGTATGGCCATTTTTGTGCCTGGCGCGGCGCCCAGTGGGAAAGGGTGGTGTCGAGGCTGAAGGCAGCAGGAAAGCCCGCAGCTCCCAGGTCTGTGGAGCTACGCAAGTGGTTCCCAAAGAGCTTTAGAACAAGGCATAGTTTTCCTTGCTGGCTCTTTGGGCAGGGGACCCATCTCCAGCCATATGGCCATTTTTGTGCCTGATGCGGCGTCCAGTGGAAAAGGGTGGCTTTGAGGTTGAAGGCAGCAGCAAAGCCTGCAGCCCCCAGGTCTGTGGGGCTACGCAAGCGGTTCCAAAAGAGCTTTAGAACAAGGCATAGTTTTCCCTGCTGGCTCTTTGGGCGGGGGACCCATCTCCAGCTGTATGGCCATTTTTGTGCCTGGCGCAGTGCCAAGTGGGAAAGGGTGGTGTCGAGTCTGAAGGCAGCAGGAAAGCCCGCAGCCCCCAGGTCTGTGGGGCTACGCAAGCGGTTCCCAAAGAGCTTTAGAACAAGGCATAGTTTTCCCTGCTTGTTCTTTGGGCAGGGGACCCATCTCCAGCCGTATGGCCATTTTTGTGCCTGGCGCGGCGCCAAGTGGGAATGGGTGGTGTCGAGTCTGAAGGCAGCAGGAAAGCCTGCAGCCCCCAGGTCTGTGGGGCTACGCAAGCGGTTCCCAAAGAGCTTTAGAACAAGGCATAGTTTTCCCTGCTGGCTCTTTGGGCGGGGGACCCATCTCCAATCGTATGGCCATTTTTGTGCCTGGCGCGGTGCGTAGTGGGAAAGGGTGGTTTTGAGGCTGAAGGCAGCAGGAAAGCCCGCAACCCCCAGGTCTGTGGGGCTACGCAAGCGGTTCCCAAAGAGCTTTAGAACAAGGCATAGTCTTCCCTGCTGGCTCTTTTGGCATGGGACCCATCTCCAGCCGTATGGCAATTTTTGTGCCTGGCCGGGGGCCAAGTGGGAAAGGGTGGTTTTGAGGCTGAAGGCAGCAGCAAAGCCCGCAGCCCCCAGGTCTGTGGGGCTACGCAAGCGGTTCCCAAAGAGCTTTAGAACAAGGCATAGTTTTCCCAGCTGGCTCTTTGGGCGGGGGACCCATCTCCAGCCGTATGGCCATTTTTGTGCCTGGCGCGGCGCCAAGTGGGAAAGGGTGGTGTCGAGGCTGAAGGCAGCAGGAGAGCCCGCAGCCCCCAGGTCTGTGGGGCTACGCAAGCGGTTCCCAAAGAGCTTTAGAAGAAGGCATAGTTTTCCCTGCTGGCTCTTTGGGCGGGGGACCCATCTCCAGCCGTATGGCCATTTTTGTGCCTAGCGCGGCGCCAAGTGGGAAAGGGTGGTGTCGAGGCTGAAGGCAGCAGGAAAGCCCGCAGCCCCCAGGTCTGTGGGGCTACGCAAGCGGTTCCCAAAGAGCTTTAGAACAAGGCATAGTTTTCCCTGCTGGCTCTTTGGGCGGGGGACCCATCTCCAGCCGTATGGCCATTTTTGTGCCTGGCACGGCGCCAAGTGGGAAAGGGTGGTGTCGAGGCTGAAGGCAGCAGCAAAGCCCGCAGCCCCCAGGTCTGTAGGGCTACGCAAGCGGTTCCCAAAGAGCTTTAGAACAAGGCATAGTTTTCCCTGCTGGCTCTTTGGGCGGGGGACCCATCTCCAGCCGTATGGCCAATTTGTGCCTAGCGCGACGCCAAGTGAGAAAGGGTGGCTTTGAGGCTGAAGGTAGCAGCAAAGCCCACAGCCCCCAGGTGTGTGGGGCTACGCAAGCGGTTCCCAAAGAGCTTTAGAACAAGGCATAGTTTTCCCTGCTGGCTCTTTGGGCGGGGGACCCATCTCCAGCCGTATGGCCATTTTTGTGCCTGGCGCGGCGCCAAGTGGGAAAGGGTGGTGTCGAGGCTGAAGGCAGCAGGAGAGCCCGCAGCCCCCAGGTCTGTGGGGCTACGCAAGCGGTTCCCAAAGAGCTTTAGAACAAGGCATAGTTTTCCCTGCTGGCTCTTTGGGCATGGGACCCATCTCCAGCCGTATGGCCATTTTTGTGCCTGGCGCAGTGCGTAGTGGGAAAGGGTGGTTTTGAGGCTGAAGGCAGCAGGAAAGCCTGCAGCCCCCAGGTCTGTGGGGCCAAGCAAGCGGTTCCCAAAGAGCTTTAGAACAAGGCATAGTTTTCCCTGATGGCTCTTTGGGCATGGGACCCATCTCCAGCCATAGGCCATTTTTGTGCCTGGCGCGGTGCCAAGTGGGAAAGGGTGGCTTTGAGGCTGAAGGCAGCAGGAAAGCCTGCAGCCCCAGGTCTGTAGGGCTACGCAAGCGGTTCCCAAAGAGCTTCAGAACAAGGCATAGTTTTCCCTGCTGGCTCTTTGGGCATGGGACCCATCTCCAGCCATAGGCCATTTTTCTGCCTGGCGCGGTGCCAAGTGGGAAAGGGTGGTGTCGAGTCTGAAGGCAGCAGGAAAGCCTGCAGCCCCCAGGTCTGTGGGGCTACGCAAGCGGTTCCCAAAGAGCTTTAGAACAAGGCATAATTTTCCCTGCTGGCTCTTTGGGCGGGGGACCCATCTCCAGCCGTATGGCCATTTTTGTGCCTGGCGCGGCGCCAAGTGGGAAAGGGTGGTGTCGAGTCTGAAGGCACCAGGAAAGCCTGCAGCCCCCAGGTCTGTGGGGCTACGCAAGTGGTTCCCAAAGAGCTTTAGAACAAGGCATATTTTTCCCTGCTGGCTCTTTGGGCGGGGGACCCATCTCCAGCCGTATGGCCAATTTGTGCCTAGCGCGACGCCAAGTGGGAAAGGGTGGCTTTGAGGCTGAAGGCAGCAGCAAAGCCTGCAGCCCCCAGGTCTGTGCGGCTACGCAAGCGGTTCCCAAAGAGCTTTAGAACAATGCATAGTTTTCCTTGCTGGGTCTTTGGGCATGGGACCCATCTCCAGCCATAGGCCATTTTTGTGCCTGGCGCGGTGCGTAGTGGGAAAGGGTGGATTTGAGGCTGAAGGCAGCAGGAAAGCCTGCAGCCCCCAGGTCTGTGCGGCTACGCAAGCGGTTCCCAAAGAGCTTTAGAACAAGGCCTAGTTTTCCCTGCTGGCTCTTTGGGCGGGGGACCCATCTCCAGCCATAGACCATTTTTGTGCCTAGCGCGGCGCCAAGTGGGAAAGGGTGGCTTTGAGGCTGAAGGCAGCAGGAGAGCCTGCAGCCCCCAGGTCTTTGGGGCTATGCAAGCGGTTCCCAAAGAGCTTTAGAACAAGGCATAGTTTTCCCTGCTGGCTCTTTGGGCGGGGGACCCATCTCCAGCCGTATGGCCATTTTTGTGCCTGGCGCGGAGCCAAGTGGGAAAGGGTGGTGTCGAGGCTGAAGGCAGCAGGAAAGCCCGCAGCCCCCAGGTCTGTGGGGCTACGCAAGCGGTTCCCAAAGAGCTTTAGAACAAGGCATAGTTTTCACTGCTGGCTCTTTGGGCGTGGGACCCATCTCCAGCCGTATGGCCATTTTTGTGCCTGGCCCGGCGCGAAGCGGGAAAGGGTGGCTTTGAGGCTGAAGGCAGCAGCAAAGCCCACAGCCCCGAGGTCTGTGGGGCTACGCAAGCGGTTCCCAAAGAGCTTTAGAACAAGGCATAGTTTTCCCTGCTGGCTCTTTGGGCGGGGGACCCATCTCCAGCCGTATGGCCATTTTTGTGCCTGGCACGGCGCCAAGTGGGAAAGGGTGGTGTCGAGGCTGAAGGCAGCAGGAAAGCCCACAGCCCCCAGGTCTGTGGGGCTATGCAAGCGGTTCCCAAAGAGCTTTAGAACAAGGCATAGTTTTCCCTGGTGGCTCTTTGGGCATGGGACCCATCTCCACCCATAGGCCATTTTTCTGCCTGGCGCGACGCCAAGTGGGAAAGGGTGCTGTCGAAGCTGAAGGCAGCAGGAAAGCCTGCAGCCCCCAGGTCTGTGGGGCTACGCAAGCGGTTCCCAAAGAGCTTTAGAACAAGGCATAGTTTTCCCTGCTGGCTCTCTGGGCGGGGCACCCATCTGCAGCCATAGGCTGTTTTTGTGCCTGGCGCGGCGCCAAGTGGGAAAGGGTGGCTTTGAGGCTGAAGGCAGCAGCAAAGCCTGCAGGCCCCACGTCTGTGGGGCCACGCAAGCGGTTCCCAAAGAGCTTTAGAACAAGGCATAGTTTTCCTTGCTGGGTCTTTGGGCATGGGACCGATCTCCAGCCATAGGCCATTTTTTTGCCTGATGGAGTGCCAAGTGGGAAAGGGTGGCTTTGAGGCTGAAGGCAGCAGGAAAGCCTGCAGCCCCCAGGTCTGTGGGGCTACGCAAGCGGTTCCCAAAGAGCTTTAGAACAAGGCATAGTTTTCCCTGCTGGCTCTTTGGGCATGGGACCCATCTCCAGCCATAGGCCATTTTTGTGCCTGATGCGGCGCCAAGTGGGAAAGGGTGGCTTTGAGGCTGAAGGCAGCAGGAAAGCCCGCAGCCCCCAGGTCTGTGCGGCTACGCAAGCGGTTCCCAAAGAGCTTTAGAACAAGGCATAATTTTCCTTGCTGGCTCTCTGGGCGGGGGACCCATCTCCAGCCGTATGGCCATTTTTGTGCCTAGCGCGACGCCAAGTGGGAAAGGGTGGTGTCGAGTCTGAAGGCAGCAGGAAAGCCCGCAGCCCCCAGGTCTGTGGGGCTACGCAAGCGGTTCCCAAAGAGCTTTAGAACAAGGCATAGTTTTCCCTGCTGGGTCTTTGGGCATGGGACCCATCTCCAGCCATAGGCCATTTTTGTGCCTGGCGCGACGCCAAGTGGGAAAGGGTGGCTTTGAGGCTGAAGGCAGCAGGAAAGCCCGCAGCGCCAGGTCTGTGCGGCTACGCAAGCGGTTCCCAAAGAGCTTTAGAACAAGGCATAGTTTTCCTTGCTGGCTCTCTGGGCGGGGGACCCATCTCCAGCCGTATGGCCATTTTTGTGCCTGGCGCGGCGCCAAGTGGGAAAGGGTGGTGTCGAGGCTGAAGGCAGCAGGAAAGCCCGCAGCCCCCAGGTCTGTGGGGCTACGCAAGCGGTTCCCAAAGAGCTTTAGAACAAGGCATAGTTTTCCCTGCTGGCTCTTTGGGCGGGGGACCCATCTCCAGCCGTATGGCCATTTTTGTGCCTGGCGCGGCGCCAAGTGGGAAAGGGTGGTTTTGAGGCTGAAGGCAGCAGGAAAGCCCGCAGCCCCCAGGTCTGTGGGGCTACGCAAGCGGTTCCCAAAGAGCTTTAGAACAAGGCATAGTTTTCCCTGCTGGCTCTTTGGGCGGGGGACCCATCTCCAGCCGTATGGCCATTTTTGTGCCTGGCCCGGCGCCAAGCGGGAAACGGTGGCTTTGAGGCTGAAGGCAGCAGCAAAGCCCACACCCCCAGGTCTGTGGGGCTACGCAAGCGGTTCCCAAAGAGCTTTAGAAAAAGGCATAGTTTTCCCTGCTGGCTCTTTGGGCGGGGGACCCATCTCCAGCCGTATGGCCATTTTTGTGCTTGGCGCGGCGCCAAGTGGGAAAGGTTGGTGTCGAGGCTGAAGGCAGCAGGAAAGCCCACAGCCCCCAGGTCTGTGGGGCTACGCAAGTGGTTCCCAAAGAGCTTTAGAACAAGGCATAGTTTTCCCTGCTAGCTCTTTGGGCGGGGGACCCATCTCCAGCCGTATGGCCATTTTTGTGCCTGGCGCGGCGCCAAGTGGGAAAGGGTGGTTTTGAGGCTGAAGGCAGCAGGAAAGCCTGCAGCCCCCAGGTCTGTGGGGCCAAGCAAGCGGTTCCCAAAGAGCTTTAGAACAAGGCATAGTTTTCCCTGATGGCTCTTTGGGCATGGGACCCATCTCCAGGCATAGGCCATTTTTGTGCCTGATAGGGCGCCAAGTGGGAAAGGGTGGCTTTGAGGCTGAAGGCAGCAGGAAAGCCTGCAGCCCCCAGGTCTGTGGGGCTACGCAAGCGGTTCCCAAAGAGCTTCAGAACAAGGCATAGTTTTCCCTGCTGGCTCTTTGGACGGGGGACCCATTTCCAGCCGTATGGCCATTTTTGTGCCTGGCGCGGTGCGTAGTGGTAAAGGGTGGTTTTGACGCTGAAGGCAGCAGGAAAGCCCGCAGCCCCCAGGTCTGTGGGGCTACGCAAGCGGTTCCCAAAGAGCTTTAGAACAAGGCATAGTTTTCCCTGCTGGCTCTTTGGGCGGGGGACCCATCTCCAGCCGTATGGCCATTTTTGTGCCTGGCGCGGCGCCAAGTGGGAAAGGGTGGTTTTGAGGCTGAAGGCAGCAGCAAAGACTGCAGCCCCCAGGTCTGTGGGGCCAAGCAAGCGGTTCCCAAAGAGCTTTAGAACAAGGCATAGTTTTCCCTGCTGGCTCTTTGGGCATGGGACCCATCTCCAGCCATAGGCCATTTTTGTGCCTGGCGCGGCGCCAAGTGGGAAAGGGTGGCTTTGAGGCTGAAGGCAGCAGGAAAGCCTGCAGCCCCCAAGTCTCTGGGGCTACGCAAGCAGTTCCCAAAGAGCTTTAGAACAAGGCATAATTTTCCCTGCTGGCTCTCTGGGCGGGGGACCCATCTCCAGCCATAGGCCGTTTTTGTGCCTGGCGCGGCGCCAAGTGGGAAAGGGTGCTGTCGAGGCTGAAGGCAGCAGCAAAGCCTGCAGCCCCTAGGTCTGTGGGGCTATGCAAGCGGTTCCCAAAGAGCTTTAGAACAAGGCATAGTTTTCCCTGCTGGCTCTTTGGGCGGGGGACCCATCTCCAGTCGTATGGCCATTTTTGTGCCTGGCGCGGCGCCAAGTGGGAAAGGGTGGCTTTGAGGCTGAAGGCAGCAGGAGAGCCCGCAGCCCCCAGGTCTGTGGGGCTACGCAAGCGGTTCCCAAAGAGCTTTAGAAGAAGGCATAGTTTTCCCAGCTGGCTCTTTGGGCGGGGGACCCATCTCCAGCCGTATGGCCATTTTTGTGCCTAGCGCGGCGCCAAGTGGGAAAGGGTGGTGTCGAGGCTGAAGGCAGCAGGAAAGCCCGCAGCCCCCAGGTCTGTGGGGCTACGCAAGCGGTTCCCAAAGAGCTTTAGAACAAGGCATAGTTTTCCCTGCTGGCTCTTTGGGCGGGGGACCCATCTCCAGCCGTATGGCCATTTTTGTGCCTGGCACGGCGCCAAGTGGGAAAGGGTGGTGTCGAGGCTGAAGGCAGCAGCAAAGCCCGCAGCCCCCAGGTCTGTAGGGCTACGCAAGCGGTTCCCAAAGAGCTTTAGAACAAGGCATAGTTTTCCCTGCTGGCTCTTTGGGCGGGGGACCCATCTCCAGCCGTATGGCCATTTTTGTGCCTGGCGCGGTGCCAAGTGTGAAAGGGTGGCTTTGAGGCTGAAGGCAGGAGCAAAGCCTGCAGCCCTAAGGTCTTTGGGGCTACGCAAGCGGTTCCCAAAGAGCTTTAGAAGAAGGCATAGTTTTCCCTGCTGGCTGTTAGGGCATGGGACCCATCTCCAGCCATAGGCCATTTTTCTGCCAGGCGCGATACCAAGTGGGAAAGGGTGGTGTCGAGTCTGAAGGCAGCAGGAAAGCCTGCAGCCCCCAGGTCTGTGGGGCTACGCAAGCGGTTCCCAAAGAGCTTTAGAACAAGGCATAGTTTTCCCTGCTGGCTCTTTGGGCGGGGGACCCATCTCCAGCCGTATGGCCAATTTGTGCCTAGCGCGACGCCAAGTGAGAAAGGGTGGCTTTGAGGCTGAAGGTAGCAGCAAAGCCCACAGCCCCCAGGTCTGTGGGGCTACGCAAGCGGTTCCCAAAGAGCTTTAGAACAAGGCATAGTTTTCCCTGCTGGCTCTTTGGGCGGGGGACCCATCTCCAGCCGTATGGCCATTTTTGTGCCTGGCGCGGCGCCAAGTGGGAAAGGGTGGTGTCGAGGCTGAAGGCAGCAGGAGAGCCCGCAGCCCCCAGGTCTGTGGGGCTACGCAAGCGGTTCCCAAAGAGCTTTAGAACAAGGCATAGTTTTCCCTGCTGGCTCTTTGGGCATGGGACCCATCTCCAGCCGTATGGCCATTTTTGTGCCTGGCGCAGTGCGTAGTGGGAAAGGGTGGTTTTGAGGCTGAAGGCAGCAGGAAACCCTGCAGCCCCCAGGTCTGTGGGGCCAAGCAAGCGGTTCCCAAAGAGCTTTAGAACAAGACATAGTTTTCCCTGATGGCTCTTTGGGCATGGGACCCATCTCCAGCCATAGGCCATTTTTGTGCCTGGCGCGGTGCCAAGTGGGAAAGGGTGGCTTTGAGGCTGAAGGCAGCAGGAAAGCCTGCAGCCCCAGGTCTGTAGGGCTACGCAAGCGGTTCCCAAAGAGCTTCAGAACAAGGCATAGTTTTCCCTGCTGGCTCTTTGGGCATGGGACCCATCTCCAGCCATAGGCCATTTTTCTGCCTGGCGCGGTGCCAAGTGGGAAAGGGTGGTGTCGAGTCTGAAGGCAGCAGGAAAGCCTGCAGCCCCCAGGTCTGTGGGGCTACGCAAGCGGTTCCCAAAGAGCTTTAGAACAAGGCATAATTTTCCCTGCTGGCTCTTTGGGCGGGGGACCCATCTCCAGCCGTATGGCCATTTTTGTGCCTGGCGCGGCGCCAAGTGGGAAAGGGTGGTGTCGAGTCTGAAGGCACCAGGAAAGCCTGCAGCCCCCAGGTCTGTGGGGCTACGCAAGTGGTTCCCAAAGAGCTTTAGAACAAGGCATATTTTTCCCTGCTGGCTCTTTGGGCGGGGGACCCATCTCCAGCCGTATGGCCAATTTGTGCCTAGCGCGACGCCAAGTGGGAAAGGGTGGCTTTGAGGCTGAAGGCAGCAGCAAAGCCTGCAGCCCCCAGGTCTGTGCGGCTACGCAAGCGGTTCCCAAAGAGCTTTAGAACAATGCATAGTTTTCCTTGCTGGGTCTTTGGGCATGGGACCCATCTCCAGCCATAGGCCATTTTTGTGCCTGGCGCGGTGCGTAGTGGGAAAGGGTGGCTTTGAGGCTGAAGGCAGCAGGAAAGCCTGCAGCCCCCAGGTCTGTGCGGCTACGCAAGCGGTTCCCAAAGAGCTTTAGAACAAGGCCTAGTTTTCCCTGCTGGCTCTTTGGGCGGGGGACCCATCTCCAGCCATAGACCATTTTTGTGCCTAGCGCGGCGCCAAGTGGGAAAGGGTGGCTTTGAGGCTGAAGGCAGCAGGAAAGCCTGCAGCCCCCAGGTCTGTGCGGCTACGCAAGCGGTTCCCAAAGAGCTTTAGAACAAGGCATAGTTTTCCCTGCTGGCTCTTTGGGCGGGGGACCCATCTCCAGCCGTATGGCCATTTTTGTGCCTGGCGCGGCGCCAAGTGGGAAAGGGTGGTGTCGAGGCTGAAGGCAGCAGGAAAGCCCGCAGCCCCCAGGTCTGTGTGGCTACGCAAGCGGTTCCCAAAGAGCTTTAGAACAAGGCATAGTTTTCACTGCTGGCTCTTTGGGCGTGGGACCCATCTCCAGCCGTATGGCCATTTTTGTGCCTGGCCCGGCGCGAAGCGGGAAAGGGTGGCTTTGAGGCTGAAGGCAGCAGCAAAGCCCACAGCCCCGAGGTCTGTGGGGCTACGCAAGCGGTTCCCAAAGAGCTTTAGAACAAGGCATAGTTTTCCCTGCTGGCTCTTTGGGCGGGGGACCCATCTCCAGCCGTATGGCCATTTTTGTGCCTGGCACGGCGCCAAGTGGGAAAGGGTGGTGTCGAGGCTGAAGGCAGCAGGAAAGCCCACAGCCCCCAGGTCTGTGGGGCTATGCAAGCGGTTCCCAAAGAGCTTTAGAACAAGGCATAGTTTTCCCTGGTGGCTCTTTGGGCATGGGACCCATCTCCACCCATAGGCCATTTTTCTGCCTGGCGCGACGCCAAGTGGGAAAGGGTGCTGTCGAAGCTGAAGGCAGCAGGAAAGCCTGCAGCCCCCAGGTCTGTGGGGCTACGCAAGCGGTTCCCAAAGAGCTTTAGAACAAGGCATAGTTTTCCCTGCTGGCTCTCTGGGCGGGGCACCCATCTGCAGCCATAGGCTGTTTTTGTGCCTGGCGCGGCGCCAAGTGGGAAAGGGTGGCTTTGAGGCTGAAGGCAGCAGCAAAGCCTGCAGGCCCCACGTCTGTGGGGCCACGCTAGCGGTTCCCAAAGAGCTTTAGAACAAGGCATAGTTTTCCTTGCTGGGTCTTTGGGCATGCGACCGATCTCCAGCCGTATGGCCATTTTTTTGCCTGATGGAGTGCCAAGTGGGAAAGGGTGGCTTTGAGGCTGAAGGCAGCAGGAAAGCCTGCAGCCCCCAGGTCTGTGGGGCTACGCAAGCGGTTCCCAAAGAGCTTTAGAACAAGGCATAGTTTTCCCTGCTGGCTCTTTGGGCATGGGACCCATCTCCAGCCATAGGCCATTTTTGTGCCTGATGCGGCGCCAAGTGGGAAAGGGTGGCTTTGAGGCTGAAGGCAGCAGGAAAGCCCGCAGCCCCCAGGTCTGTGCGGCTACGCAAGCGGTTCCCAAAGAGCTTTAGAACAAGGCATAATTTTCCTTGCTGGCTCTCTGGGCGGGGGACCCATCTCCAGCCGTATGGCCATTTTTGTGCCTAGCGCGACGCCAAGTGGGAAAGGGTGGCTTTGAGGCTGAAGGCAGCAGCAAAGCCTGCAGCCCCCAGGTCTGTGGGGCTACGCAAGCGGTTCCCAAAGAGCTTTAGAACAAGGCATAGTTTTCCCTGCTGGGTCTTTGGGCATGGGACCCATCTCCAGCCATAGGCCATTTTTGTGCCTGGCGCGACGCCAAGTGGGAAAGGGTGGCTTTGAGGCTGAAGGCAGCAGGAAAGCCCGCAGCGCCAGGTCTGTGCGGCTACGCAAGCGGTTCCCAAAGAGCTTTAGAACAAGGCATAGTTTTCCTTGCTGGCTCTCTGGGCAGGGGACCCATCTCCAGCCGTATGGCCATTTTTGTGCCTGGCCCGGCGCCAAGCGGGAAACGGTGGCTTTGAGGCTGAAGGCAGCAGCAAAGCCCACACCCCCAGGTCTGTGGGGCTACGCAAGCGGTTCCCAAAGAGCTTTAGAAAAAGGCATAGTTTTCCCTGCTGGCTCTTTGGGCGGGGGACCCATCTCCAGCCGTATGGCCATTTTTGTGCTTGGCGCGGCGCCAAGTGGGAAAGGGTGGTGTCGAGGCTGAAGGCAGCAGGAAAGCCCACAGCCCCCAGGTCTGTGGGGCTACGCAAGCGGTTCCCAAAGAGCTTTAGAACAAGGCATAGTTTTCCCTGCTAGCTCTTTGGGCGGGGGACCCATCTGCAGCCGTATGGCCATTTTTGTGCCTGGCGCGGCGCCAAGTGGGAAAGGGTGGTTTTGAGGCTGAAGGCAGCAGGAAAGCCTTCAGCCCCCAGGTCTGTGGGGCCAAGCAAGCGGTTCCCAAAGAGCTTTAGAACAAGGCATAGTTTTCCCTGATGGCTCTTTGGGCATGGGACCCATCTCCAGGCATAGGCCATTTTTGTGCCTGATAGGGCGCCAAGTGGGAAAGGGTGGCTTTGAGGCTGAAGGCAGCAGCAAAGCCTGCAGCCCCCAGGTCTGTGCGGCTACGCAAGCGGTTCCCAAAGAGCTTTAGAACAATGCATAGTTTTCCTTGCTGGGTCTTTGGGCATGGGACCCATCTCCAGCCATAGGCCATTTTTGTGCCTGGCGCGGTGCGTAGTGGGAAAGGGTGGCTTTGAGGCTGAAGGCAGCAGGAAAGCCTGCAGCCCCCAGGTCTGTGCGGCTACGCAAGCGGTTCCCAAAGAGCTTTAGAACAAGGCCTAGTTTTCCCTGCTGGCTCTTTGGGCGGGGGACCCATCTCCAGCCATAGACCATTTTTGTGCCTAGCGCGGCGCCAAGTGGGAAAGGGTGGCTTTGAGGCTGAAGGCAGCAGGAAAGCCTGCAGCCCCCAGGTCTGTGCGGCTACGCAAGCGGTTCCCAAAGAGCTTTAGAACAAGGCATAGTTTTCCCTGCTGGCTCTTTGGGCGGGGGACCCATCTCCAGCCGTATGGCCATTTTTGTGCCTGGCGCGGCGCCAAGTGGGAAAGGGTGGTGTCGAGGCTGAAGGCAGCAGGAAAGCCCGCAGCCCCCAGGTCTGTGTGGCTACGCAAGCGGTTCCCAAAGAGCTTTAGAACAAGGCATAGTTTTCACTGCTGGCTCTTTGGGCGTGGGACCCATCTCCAGCCGTATGGCCATTTTTGTGCCTGGCCCGGCGCGAAGCGGGAAAGGGTGGCTTTGAGGCTGAAGGCAGCAGCAAAGCCCACAGCCCCGAGGTCTGTGGGGCTACGCAAGCGGTTCCCAAAGAGCTTTAGAACAAGGCATAGTTTTCCCTGCTGGCTCTTTGGGCGGGGGACCCATCTCCAGCCGTATGGCCATTTTTGTGCCTGGCACGGCGCCAAGTGGGAAAGGGTGGTGTCGAGGCTGAAGGCAGCAGGAAAGCCCACAGCCCCCAGGTCTGTGGGGCTATGCAAGCGGTTCCCAAAGAGCTTTAGAACAAGGCATAGTTTTCCCTGGTGGCTCTTTGGGCATGGGACCCATCTCCACCCATAGGCCATTTTTCTGCCTGGCGCGACGCCAAGTGGGAAAGGGTGCTGTCGAAGCTGAAGGCAGCAGGAAAGCCTGCAGCCCCCAGGTCTGTGGGGCTACGCAAGCGGTTCCCAAAGAGCTTTAGAACAAGGCATAGTTTTCCGTGATGGCTCTTTGGGCATGGGACCCATCTCCAGCCATAGGCCATTTTTGTGCCTGGCGCGGTGCGTAGTGGGAAAGGGTGGCTTTGAGGCTGAAGGCAGCAGGAAAGCCCGCAGCCCCCAGGTCTGTGGGGCTACGCAAGCGGTTCCCAAAGAGCTTTAGAACAAGGCATAGTCTTCCCTGCTGGCTCTTTTGGCATGGGACCCATCTCCAGCCGTATGGCAATTTTTGTGCCTGGCCGGGGGCCAAGTGGGAAAGGGTGGTTTTGAGGCTGAAGGCAGCTGCAAAGCCCGCAGCCCCCAGGTCTGTGGGGCTACGCAAGCGGTTCCCAAAGAGCTTTAGAACAAGGCATAGTTTTCCCTGCTGGCTCTTTGGGCGGGGGACCCATCTCCAGCCGTATGGCCATTTTTGTGCCTGGCGCGGCGCCAAGTGGGAAAGGGTGGTGTCGAGGTTGAAGGCAGCAGGAAAGCCTGCAGCCCCCAGGTCTGTGGGGCTACGCAAGCGGTTCCCAAAGAGCTTTAGAACAAGGCATAGTTTTCCCTGCTGGCTCCTTGGGCGGGGGACCCATCTCCAGCCGTATGGCCATTTTTGTGCCTGGCGCGGCGCCCAGTGGGAAAGGGTGGTGTCGAGGCTGAAGGCAGCAGGAAAGCCCGCAGCTCCCAGGTCTGTGGAGCTACGCAAGTGGTTCCCAAAGAGCTTTAGAACAAGGCATAGTTTTCCTTGCTGGCTCTTTGGGCAGGGGACCCATCTCCAGCCATATGGCCATTTTTGTGCCTGATGCGGCGTCCAGTGGAAAAGGGTGGCTTTGAGGTTGAAGGCAGCAGCAAAGCCTGCAGCCCCCAGGTCTGTGGGGCTACGCAAGCGGTTCCCAAAGAGCTTTAGAACAAGGCATAGTTTTCCCTGCTGGCTCTTTGGGCGGGGGACCCATCTCCAGCTGTATGGCCATTTTTGTGCCTGGCGCAGTGCCAAGTGGGAAAGGGTGGTGTCGAGTCTGAAGGCAGCAGGAAAGCCCGCAGCCCCCAGGTCTGTGGGGCTACGCAAGCGGTTCCCAAAGAGCTTTAGAACAAGGCATAGTTTTCCCTGCTTGTTCTTTGGGCAGGGGACCCATCTCCAGCCGTATGGCCATTTTTGTGCCTGGCGCGGCGCCAAGTGGGAATGGGTGGTGTCGAGTCTGAAGGCAGCAGGAAAGCCTGCAGCCCCCAGGTCTGTGGGGCTACGCAAGCGGTTCCCAAAGAGCTTTAGAACAAGGCATAGTTTTCCCTGCTGGCTCTTTGGGCGGGGGACCCATCTCCAATCGTATGGCCATTTTTGTGCCTGGCGCGGCGCCCAGTGGGAAAGGGTGGTGTCGAGGCTGAAGGCAGCAGGAAAGCCCGCAGCTCCCAGGTCTGTGGAGCTACGCAAGTGGTTCCCAAAGAGCTTTAGAACAAGGCATAGTTTTCCTTGCTGGCTCTTTGGGCAGGGGACCCATCTCCAGCCATATGGCCATTTTTGTGCCTGATGCGGCGTCCAGTGGAAAAGGGTGGCTTTGAGGTTGAAGGCAGCAGCAAAGCCTGCAGCCCCCAGGTCTGTGGGGCTACGCAAGCGGTTCCCAAAGAGCTTTAGAACAAGGCATAGTTTTCCCTGCTGGCTCTTTGGGCGGGGGACCCATCTCCAGCTGTATGGCCATTTTTGTGCCTGGCGCAGTGCCAAGTGGGAAAGGGTGGTGTCGAGTCTGAAGGCAGCAGGAAAGCCCGCAGCCCCCAGGTCTGTGGGGCTACGCAAGCGGTTCCCAAAGAGCTTTAGAACAAGGCATAGTTTTCCCTGCTTGTTCTTTGGGCAGGGGACCCATCTCCAGCCGTATGGCCATTTTTGTGCCTGGCGCGGCGCCAAGTGGGAATGGGTGGTGTCGAGTCTGAAGGCAGCAGGAAAGCCTGCAGCCCCCAGGTCTGTGGGGCTACGCAAGCGGTTCCCAAAGAGCTTTAGAACAAGGCATAGTTTTCCCTGCTGGCTCTTTGGGCGGGGGACCCATCTCCAATCGTATGGCCATTTTTGTGCCTGGCGCGGTGCGTAGTGGGAAAGGGTGGTTTTGAGGCTGAAGGCAGCAGGAAAGCCCGCAACCCCCAGGTCTGTGGGGCTACGCAAGCGGTTCCCAAAGAGCTTTAGAACAAGGCATAGTCTTCCCTGCTGGCTCTTTTGGCATGGGACCCATCTCCAGCCGTATGGCAATTTTTGTGCCTGGCCGGGGGCCAAGTGGGAAAGGGTGGTTTTGAGGCTGAAGGCAGCAGCAAAGCCCGCAGCCCCCAGGTCTGTGGGGCTACGCAAGCGGTTCCCAAAGAGCTTTAGAACAAGGCATAGTTTTCCCAGCTGGCTCTTTGGGCGGGGGACCCATCTCCAGCCGTATGGCCATTTTTGTGCCTGGCGCGGCGCCAAGTGGGAAAGGGTGGTGTCGAGGCTGAAGGCAGCAGGAGAGCCCGCAGCCCCCAGGTCTGTGGGGCTACGCAAGCGGTTCCCAAAGAGCTTTAGAAGAAGGCATAGTTTTCCCTGCTGGCTCTTTGGGCGGGGGACCCATCTCCAGCCGTATGGCCATTTTTGTGCCTAGCGCGGCGCCAAGTGGGAAAGGGTGGTGTCGAGGCTGAAGGCAGCAGGAAAGCCCGCAGCCCCCAGGTCTGTGGGGCTACGCAAGCGGTTCCCAAAGAGCTTTAGAACAAGGCATAGTTTTCCCTGCTGGCTCTTTGGGCGGGGGACCCATCTCCAGCCGTATGGCCATTTTTGTGCCTGGCACGGCGCCAAGTGGGAAAGGGTGGTGTCGAGGCTGAAGGCAGCAGCAAAGCCCGCAGCCCCCAGGTCTGTAGGGCTACGCAAGCGGTTCCCAAAGAGCTTTAGAACAAGGCATAGTTTTCCCTGCTGGCTCTTTGGGCGGGGGACCCATCTCCAGCCGTATGGCCAATTTGTGCCTAGCGCGACGCCAAGTGAGAAAGGGTGGCTTTGAGGCTGAAGGTAGCAGCAAAGCCCACAGCCCCCAGGTGTGTGGGGCTACGCAAGCGGTTCCCAAAGAGCTTTAGAACAAGGCATAGTTTTCCCTGCTGGCTCTTTGGGCGGGGGACCCATCTCCAGCCGTATGGCCATTTTTGTGCCTGGCGCGGCGCCAAGTGGGAAAGGGTGGTGTCGAGGCTGAAGGCAGCAGGAGAGCCCGCAGCCCCCAGGTCTGTGGGGCTACGCAAGCGGTTCCCAAAGAGCTTTAGAACAAGGCATAGTTTTCCCTGCTGGCTCTTTGGGCATGGGACCCATCTCCAGCCGTATGGCCATTTTTGTGCCTGGCGCAGTGCGTAGTGGGAAAGGGTGGTTTTGAGGCTGAAGGCAGCAGGAAAGCCTGCAGCCCCCAGGTCTGTGGGGCCAAGCAAGCGGTTCCCAAAGAGCTTTAGAACAAGGCATAGTTTTCCCTGATGGCTCTTTGGGCATGGGACCCATCTCCAGCCATAGGCCATTTTTGTGCCTGGCGCGGTGCCAAGTGGGAAAGGGTGGCTTTGAGGCTGAAGGCAGCAGCAAAGCCTGCAGCCCCAGGTCTGTAGGGCTACGCAAGCGGTTCCCAAAGAGCTTCAGAACAAGGCATAGTTTTCCCTGCTGGCTCTTTGGGCATGGGACCCATCTCCAGCCATAGGCCATTTTTCTGCCTGGCGCGGTGCCAAGTGGGAAAGGGTGGTGTCGAGTCTGAAGGCAGCAGGAAAGCCTGCAGCCCCCAGGTCTGTGGGGCTACGCAAGCGGTTCCCAAAGAGCTTTAGAACAAGGCATAATTTTCCCTGCTGGCTCTTTGGGCGGGGGACCCATCTCCAGCCGTATGGCCATTTTTGTGCCTGGCGCGGCGCCAAGTGGGAAAGGGTGGTGTCGAGTCTGAAGGCACCAGGAAAGCCTGCAGCCCCCAGGTCTGTGGGGCTACGCAAGTGGTTCCCAAAGAGCTTTAGAACAAGGCATATTTTTCCCTGCTGGCTCTTTGGGCGGGGGACCCATCTCCAGCCGTATGGCCAATTTGTGCCTAGCGCGACGCCAAGTGGGAAAGGGTGGCTTTGAGGCTGAAGGCAGCAGCAAAGCCTGCAGCCCCCAGGTCTGTGCGGCTACGCAAGCGGTTCCCAAAGAGCTTTAGAACAATGCATAGTTTTCCTTGCTGGGTCTTTGGGCATGGGACCCATCTCCAGCCATAGGCCATTTTTGTGCCTGGCGCGGTGCGTAGTGGGAAAGGGTGGATTTGAGGCTGAAGGCAGCAGGAAAGCCTGCAGCCCCCAGGTCTGTGCGGCTACGCAAGCGGTTCCCAAAGAGCTTTAGAACAAGGCCTAGTTTTCCCTGCTGGCTCTTTGGGCGGGGGACCCATCTCCAGCCATAGACCATTTTTGTGCCTAGCGCGGCGCCAAGTGGGAAAGGGTGGCTTTGAGGCTGAAGGCAGCAGGAGAGCCTGCAGCCCCCAGGTCTTTGGGGCTATGCAAGCGGTTCCCAAAGAGCTTTAGAACAAGGCATAGTTTTCCCTGCTGGCTCTTTGGGCGGGGGACCCATCTCCAGCCGTATGGCCATTTTTGTGCCTGGCGCGGAGCCAAGTGGGAAAGGGTGGTGTCGAGGCTGAAGGCAGCAGGAAAGCCCGCAGCCCCCAGGTCTGTGGGGCTACGCAAGCGGTTCCCAAAGAGCTTTAGAACAAGGCATAGTTTTCACTGCTGGCTCTTTGGGCGTGGGACCCATCTCCAGCCGTATGGCCATTTTTGTGCCTGGCCCGGCGCGAAGCGGGAAAGGGTGGCTTTGAGGCTGAAGGCAGCAGCAAAGCCCACAGCCCCGAGGTCTGTGGGGCTACGCAAGCGGTTCCCAAAGAGCTTTAGAACAAGGCATAGTTTTCCCTGCTGGCTCTTTGGGCGGGGGACCCATCTCCAGCCGTATGGCCATTTTTGTGCCTGGCACGGCGCCAAGTGGGAAAGGGTGGTGTCGAGGCTGAAGGCAGCAGGAAAGCCCACAGCCCCCAGGTCTGTGGGGCTATGCAAGCGGTTCCCAAAGAGCTTTAGAACAAGGCATAGTTTTCCCTGGTGGCTCTTTGGGCATGGGACCCATCTCCACCCATAGGCCATTTTTCTGCCTGGCGCGACGCCAAGTGGGAAAGGGTGCTGTCGAAGCTGAAGGCAGCAGGAAAGCCTGCAGCCCCCAGGTCTGTGGGGCTACGCAAGCGGTTCCCAAAGAGCTTTAGAACAAGGCATAGTTTTCCCTGCTGGCTCTCTGGGCGGGGCACCCATCTGCAGCCATAGGCTGTTTTTGTGCCTGGCGCGGCGCCAAGTGGGAAAGGGTGGCTTTGAGGCTGAAGGCAGCAGCAAAGCCTGCAGGCCCCACGTCTGTGGGGCCACGCAAGCGGTTCCCAAAGAGCTTTAGAACAAGGCATAGTTTTCCTTGCTGGGTCTTTGGGCATGGGACCGATCTCCAGCCATAGGCCATTTTTTTGCCTGATGGAGTGCCAAGTGGGAAAGGGTGGCTTTGAGGCTGAAGGCAGCAGGAAAGCCTGCAGCCCCCAGGTCTGTGGGGCTACGCAAGCGGTTCCCAAAGAGCTTTAGAACAAGGCATAGTTTTCCCTGCTGGCTCTTTGGGCATGGGACCCATCTCCAGCCATAGGCCATTTTTGTGCCTGATGCGGCGCCAAGTGGGAAAGGGTGGCTTTGAGGCTGAAGGCAGCAGGAAAGCCCGCAGCCCCCAGGTCTGTGCGGCTACGCAAGCGGTTCCCAAAGAGCTTTAGAACAAGGCATAATTTTCCTTGCTGGCTCTCTGGGCGGGGGACCCATCTCCAGCCGTATGGCCATTTTTGTGCCTAGCGCGACGCCAAGTGGGAAAGGGTGGTGTCGAGTCTGAAGGCAGCAGGAAAGCCCGCAGCCCCCAGGTCTGTGGGGCTACGCAAGCGGTTCCCAAAGAGCTTTAGAACAAGGCATAGTTTTCCCTGCTGGGTCTTTGGGCATGGGACCCATCTCCAGCCATAGGCCATTTTTGTGCCTGGCGCGACGCCAAGTGGGAAAGGGTGGCTTTGAGGCTGAAGGCAGCAGGAAAGCCCGCAGCGCCAGGTCTGTGCGGCTACGCAAGCGGTTCCCAAAGAGCTTTAGAACAAGGCATAGTTTTCCTTGCTGGCTCTCTGGGCGGGGGACCCATCTCCAGCCGTATGGCCATTTTTGTGCCTGGCGCGGCGCCAAGTGGGAAAGGGTGGTGTCGAGGCTGAAGGCAGCAGGAAAGCCCGCAGCCCCCAGGTCTGTGGGGCTACGCAAGCGGTTCCCAAAGAGCTTTAGAACAAGGCATAGTTTTCCCTGCTGGCTCTTTGGGCGGGGGACCCATCTCCAGCCGTATGGCCATTTTTGTGCCTGGCGCGGCGCCAAGTGGGAAAGGGTGGTTTTGAGGCTGAAGGCAGCAGGAAAGCCCGCAGCCCCCAGGTCTGTGGGGCTACGCAAGCGGTTCCCAAAGAGCTTTAGAACAAGGCATAGTTTTCCCTGCTGGCTCTTTGGGCGGGGGACCCATCTCCAGCCGTATGGCCATTTTTGTGCCTGGCCCGGCGCCAAGCGGGAAACGGTGGCTTTGAGGCTGAAGGCAGCAGCAAAGCCCACACCCCCAGGTCTGTGGGGCTACGCAAGCGGTTCCCAAAGAGCTTTAGAAAAAGGCATAGTTTTCCCTGCTGGCTCTTTGGGCGGGGGACCCATCTCCAGCCGTATGGCCATTTTTGTGCTTGGCGCGGCGCCAAGTGGGAAAGGTTGGTGTCGAGGCTGAAGGCAGCAGGAAAGCCCACAGCCCCCAGGTCTGTGGGGCTACGCAAGTGGTTCCCAAAGAGCTTTAGAACAAGGCATAGTTTTCCCTGCTAGCTCTTTGGGCGGGGGACCCATCTCCAGCCGTATGGCCATTTTTGTGCCTGGCGCGGCGCCAAGTGGGAAAGGGTGGTTTTGAGGCTGAAGGCAGCAGGAAAGCCTGCAGCCCCCAGGTCTGTGGGGCCAAGCAAGCGGTTCCCAAAGAGCTTTAGAACAAGGCATAGTTTTCCCTGATGGCTCTTTGGGCATGGGACCCATCTCCAGGCATAGGCCATTTTTGTGCCTGATAGGGCGCCAAGTGGGAAAGGGTGGCTTTGAGGCTGAAGGCAGCAGGAAAGCCTGCAGCCCCCAGGTCTGTGGGGCTACGCAAGCGGTTCCCAAAGAGCTTCAGAACAAGGCATAGTTTTCCCTGCTGGCTCTTTGGACGGGGGACCCATTTCCAGCCGTATGGCCATTTTTGTGCCTGGCGCGGTGCGTAGTGGTAAAGGGTGGTTTTGACGCTGAAGGCAGCAGGAAAGCCCGCAGCCCCCAGGTCTGTGGGGCTACGCAAGCGGTTCCCAAAGAGCTTTAGAACAAGGCATAGTTTTCCCTGCTGGCTCTTTGGGCGGGGGACCCATCTCCAGCCGTATGGCCATTTTTGTGCCTGGCGCGGCGCCAAGTGGGAAAGGGTGGTTTTGAGGCTGAAGGCAGCAGCAAAGACTGCAGCCCCCAGGTCTGTGGGGCCAAGCAAGCGGTTCCCAAAGAGCTTTAGAACAAGGCATAGTTTTCCCTGCTGGCTCTTTGGGCATGGGACCCATCTCCAGCCATAGGCCATTTTTGTGCCTGGCGCGGCGCCAAGTGGGAAAGGGTGGCTTTGAGGCTGAAGGCAGCAGGAAAGCCTGCAGCCCCCAAGTCTCTGGGGCTACGCAAGCAGTTCCCAAAGAGCTTTAGAACAAGGCATAATTTTCCCTGCTGGCTCTCTGGGCGGGGGACCCATCTCCAGCCATAGGCCGTTTTTGTGCCTGGCGCGGCGCCAAGTGGGAAAGGGTGCTGTCGAGGCTGAAGGCAGCAGCAAAGCCTGCAGCCCCTAGGTCTGTGGGGCTATGCAAGCGGTTCCCAAAGAGCTTTAGAACAAGGCATAGTTTTCCCTGCTGGCTCTTTGGGCGGGGGACCCATCTCCAGTCGTATGGCCATTTTTGTGCCTGGCGCGGCGCCAAGTGGGAAAGGGTGGTGTCGAGGCTGAAGGCAGCAGGAGAGCCCGCAGCCCCCAGGTCTGTGGGGCTACGCAAGCGGTTCCCAAAGAGCTTTAGAAGAAGGCATAGTTTTCCCAGCTGGCTCTTTGGGCGGGGGACCCATCTCCAGCCGTATGGCCATTTTTGTGCCTAGCGCGGCGCCAAGTGGGAAAGGGTGGTGTCGAGGCTGAAGGCAGCAGGAAAGCCCGCAGCCCCCAGGTCTGTGGGGCTACGCAAGCGGTTCCCAAAGAGCTTTAGAACAAGGCATAGTTTTCCCTGCTGGCTCTTTGGGCGGGGGACCCATCTCCAGCCGTATGGCCATTTTTGTGCCTGGCACGGCGCCAAGTGGGAAAGGGTGGTGTCGAGGCTGAAGGCAGCAGCAAAGCCCGCAGCCCCCAGGTCTGTAGGGCTACGCAAGCGGTTCCCAAAGAGCTTTAGAACAAGGCATAGTTTTCCCTGCTGGCTCTTTGGGCGGGGGACCCATCTCCAGCCGTATGGCCATTTTTGTGCCTGGCGCGGTGCCAAGTGTGAAAGGGTGGCTTTGAGGCTGAAGGCAGGAGCAAAGCCTGCAGCCCTAAGGTCTTTGGGGCTACGCAAGCGGTTCCCAAAGAGCTTTAGAAGAAGGCATAGTTTTCCCTGCTGGCTGTTAGGGCATGGGACCCATCTCCAGCCATAGGCCATTTTTCTGCCAGGCGCGATACCAAGTGGGAAAGGGTGGTGTCGAGTCTGAAGGCAGCAGGAAAGCCTGCAGCCCCCAGGTCTGTGGGGCTACGCAAGCGGTTCCCAAAGAGCTTTAGAACAAGGCATAGTTTTCCCTGCTGGCTCTTTGGGCGGGGGACCCATCTCCAGCCGTATGGCCAATTTGTGCCTAGCGCGACGCCAAGTGAGAAAGGGTGGCTTTGAGGCTGAAGGTAGCAGCAAAGCCCACAGCCCCCAGGTCTGTGGGGCTACGCAAGCGGTTCCCAAAGAGCTTTAGAACAAGGCATAGTTTTCCCTGCTGGCTCTTTGGGCGGGGGACCCATCTCCAGCCGTATGGCCATTTTTGTGCCTGGCGCGGCGCCAAGTGGGAAAGGGTGGTGTCGAGGCTGAAGGCAGCAGGAGAGCCCGCAGCCCCCAGGTCTGTGGGGCTACGCAAGCGGTTCCCAAAGAGCTTTAGAACAAGGCATAGTTTTCCCTGCTGGCTCTTTGGGCATGGGACCCATCTCCAGCCGTATGGCCATTTTTGTGCCTGGCGCAGTGCGTAGTGGGAAAGGGTGGTTTTGAGGCTGAAGGCAGCAGGAAACCCTGCAGCCCCCAGGTCTGTGGGGCCAAGCAAGCGGTTCCCAAAGAGCTTTAGAACAAGACATAGTTTTCCCTGATGGCTCTTTGGGCATGGGACCCATCTCCAGCCATAGGCCATTTTTGTGCCTGGCGCGGTGCCAAGTGGGAAAGGGTGGCTTTGAGGCTGAAGGCAGCAGGAAAGCCTGCAGCCCCAGGTCTGTAGGGCTACGCAAGCGGTTCCCAAAGAGCTTCAGAACAAGGCATAGTTTTCCCTGCTGGCTCTTTGGGCATGGGACCCATCTCCAGCCATAGGCCATTTTTCTGCCTGGCGCGGTGCCAAGTGGGAAAGGGTGGTGTCGAGTCTGAAGGCAGCAGGAAAGCCTGCAGCCCCCAGGTCTGTGGGGCTACGCAAGCGGTTCCCAAAGAGCTTTAGAACAAGGCATAATTTTCCCTGCTGGCTCTTTGGGCGGGGGACCCATCTCCAGCCGTATGGCCATTTTTGTGCCTGGCGCGGCGCCAAGTGGGAAAGGGTGGTGTCGAGTCTGAAGGCACCAGGAAAGCCTGCAGCCCCCAGGTCTGTGGGGCTACGCAAGTGGTTCCCAAAGAGCTTTAGAACAAGGCATATTTTTCCCTGCTGGCTCTTTGGGCGGGGGACCCATCTCCAGCCGTATGGCCAATTTGTGCCTAGCGCGACGCCAAGTGGGAAAGGGTGGCTTTGAGGCTGAAGGCAGCAGCAAAGCCTGCAGCCCCCAGGTCTGTGCGGCTACGCAAGCGGTTCCCAAAGAGCTTTAGAACAATGCATAGTTTTCCTTGCTGGGTCTTTGGGCATGGGACCCATCTCCAGCCATAGGCCATTTTTGTGCCTGGCGCGGTGCGTAGTGGGAAAGGGTGGCTTTGAGGCTGAAGGCAGCAGGAAAGCCTGCAGCCCCCAGGTCTGTGCGGCTACGCAAGCGGTTCCCAAAGAGCTTTAGAACAAGGCCTAGTTTTCCCTGCTGGCTCTTTGGGCGGGGGACCCATCTCCAGCCATAGACCATTTTTGTGCCTAGCGCGGCGCCAAGTGGGAAAGGGTGGCTTTGAGGCTGAAGGCAGCAGGAAAGCCTGCAGCCCCCAGGTCTGTGCGGCTACGCAAGCGGTTCCCAAAGAGCTTTAGAACAAGGCATAGTTTTCCCTGCTGGCTCTTTGGGCGGGGGACCCATCTCCAGCCGTATGGCCATTTTTGTGCCTGGCGCGGCGCCAAGTGGGAAAGGGTGGTGTCGAGGCTGAAGGCAGCAGGAAAGCCCGCAGCCCCCAGGTCTGTGTGGCTACGCAAGCGGTTCCCAAAGAGCTTTAGAACAAGGCATAGTTTTCACTGCTGGCTCTTTGGGCGTGGGACCCATCTCCAGCCGTATGGCCATTTTTGTGCCTGGCCCGGCGCGAAGCGGGAAAGGGTGGCTTTGAGGCTGAAGGCAGCAGCAAAGCCCACAGCCCCGAGGTCTGTGGGGCTACGCAAGCGGTTCCCAAAGAGCTTTAGAACAAGGCATAGTTTTCCCTGCTGGCTCTTTGGGCGGGGGACCCATCTCCAGCCGTATGGCCATTTTTGTGCCTGGCACGGCGCCAAGTGGGAAAGGGTGGTGTCGAGGCTGAAGGCAGCAGGAAAGCCCACAGCCCCCAGGTCTGTGGGGCTATGCAAGCGGTTCCCAAAGAGCTTTAGAACAAGGCATAGTTTTCCCTGGTGGCTCTTTGGGCATGGGACCCATCTCCACCCATAGGCCATTTTTCTGCCTGGCGCGACGCCAAGTGGGAAAGGGTGCTGTCGAAGCTGAAGGCAGCAGGAAAGCCTGCAGCCCCCAGGTCTGTGGGGCTACGCAAGCGGTTCCCAAAGAGCTTTAGAACAAGGCATAGTTTTCCCTGCTGGCTCTCTGGGCGGGGCACCCATCTGCAGCCATAGGCTGTTTTTGTGCCTGGCGCGGCGCCAAGTGGGAAAGGGTGGCTTTGAGGCTGAAGGCAGCAGCAAAGCCTGCAGGCCCCACGTCTGTGGGGCCACGCTAGCGGTTCCCAAAGAGCTTTAGAACAAGGCATAGTTTTCCTTGCTGGGTCTTTGGGCATGGGACCGATCTCCAGCCGTATGGCCATTTTTTTGCCTGATGGAGTGCCAAGTGGGAAAGGGTGGCTTTGAGGCTGAAGGCAGCAGGAAAGCCTGCAGCCCCCAGGTCTGTGGGGCTACGCAAGCGGTTCCCAAAGAGCTTTAGAACAAGGCATAGTTTTCCCTGCTGGCTCTTTGGGCATGGGACCCATCTCCAGCCATAGGCCATTTTTGTGCCTGATGCGGCGCCAAGTGGGAAAGGGTGGCTTTGAGGCTGAAGGCAGCAGGAAAGCCCGCAGCCCCCAGGTCTGTGCGGCTACGCAAGCGGTTCCCAAAGAGCTTTAGAACAAGGCATAATTTTCCTTGCTGGCTCTCTGGGCGGGGGACCCATCTCCAGCCGTATGGCCATTTTTGTGCCTAGCGCGACGCCAAGTGGGAAAGGGTGGCTTTGAGGCTGAAGGCAGCAGCAAAGCCTGCAGCCCCCAGGTCTGTGGGGCTACGCAAGCGGTTCCCAAAGAGCTTTAGAACAAGGCATAGTTTTCCCTGCTGGGTCTTTGGGCATGGGACCCATCTCCAGCCATAGGCCATTTTTGTGCCTGGCGCGACGCCAAGTGGGAAAGGGTGGCTTTGAGGCTGAAGGCAGCAGGAAAGCCCGCAGCGCCAGGTCTGTGCGGCTACGCAAGCGGTTCCCAAAGAGCTTTAGAACAAGGCATAGTTTTCCTTGCTGGCTCTCTGGGCGGGGGACCCATCTCCAGCCGTATGGCCATTTTTGTGCCTGGCGCGGCGCCAAGTGGGAAAGGGTGGTGTCGAGGCTGAAGGCAGCAGGAAAGCCCGCAGCCCCCAGGTCTGTGGGGCTACGCAAGCGGTTCCCAAAGAGCTTTAGAACAAGGCATAGTTTTCCCTGCTGGCTCTTTGGGCGGGGGACCCATCTCCAGCCGTATGGCCATTTTTGTGCCTGGCGCGGCGCCAAGTGGGAAAGGGTGGTTTTGAGGCTGAAGGCAGCAGGAAAGCCCGCAGCCCCCAGGTCTGTGGGGCTACGCAAGCGGTTCCCAAAGAGCTTTAGAACAAGGCATAGTTTTCCCTGCTGGCTCTTTGGGCGGGGGACCCATCTCCAGCCGTATGGCCATTTTTGTGCCTGGCCCGGCGCCAAGCGGGAAACGGTGGCTTTGAGGCTGAAGGCAGCAGCAAAGCCCACACCCCCAGGTCTGTGGGGCTACGCAAGCGGTTCCCAAAGAGCTTTAGAAAAAGGCATAGTTTTCCCTGCTGGCTCTTTGGGCGGGGGACCCATCTCCAGCCGTATGGCCATTTTTGTGCTTGGCGCGGCGCCAAGTGGGAAAGGGTGGTGTCGAGGCTGAAGGCAGCAGGAAAGCCCACAGCCCCCAGGTCTGTGGGGCTACGCAAGCGGTTCCCAAAGAGCTTTAGAACAAGGCATAGTTTTCCCTGCTAGCTCTTTGGGCGGGGGACCCATCTGCAGCCGTATGGCCATTTTTGTGCCTGGCGCGGCGCCAAGTGGGAAAGGGTGGTTTTGAGGCTGAAGGCAGCAGGAAAGCCTTCAGCCCCCAGGTCTGTGGGGCCAAGCAAGCGGTTCCCAAAGAGCTTTAGAACAAGGCATAGTTTTCCCTGATGGCTCTTTGGGCATGGGACCCATCTCCAGGCATAGGCCATTTTTGTGCCTGATAGGGCGCCAAGTGGGAAAGGGTGGCTTTGAGGCTGAAGGCAGCAGCAAAGCCTGCAGCCCCCAGGTCTGTGCGGCTACGCAAGCGGTTCCCAAAGAGCTTTAGAACAATGCATAGTTTTCCTTGCTGGGTCTTTGGGCATGGGACCCATCTCCAGCCATAGGCCATTTTTGTGCCTGGCGCGGTGCGTAGTGGGAAAGGGTGGCTTTGAGGCTGAAGGCAGCAGGAAAGCCTGCAGCCCCCAGGTCTGTGCGGCTACGCAAGCGGTTCCCAAAGAGCTTTAGAACAAGGCCTAGTTTTCCCTGCTGGCTCTTTGGGCGGGGGACCCATCTCCAGCCATAGACCATTTTTGTGCCTAGCGCGGCGCCAAGTGGGAAAGGGTGGCTTTGAGGCTGAAGGCAGCAGGAAAGCCTGCAGCCCCCAGGTCTGTGCGGCTACGCAAGCGGTTCCCAAAGAGCTTTAGAACAAGGCATAGTTTTCCCTGCTGGCTCTTTGGGCGGGGGACCCATCTCCAGCCGTATGGCCATTTTTGTGCCTGGCGCGGCGCCAAGTGGGAAAGGGTGGTGTCGAGGCTGAAGGCAGCAGGAAAGCCCGCAGCCCCCAGGTCTGTGTGGCTACGCAAGCGGTTCCCAAAGAGCTTTAGAACAAGGCATAGTTTTCACTGCTGGCTCTTTGGGCGTGGGACCCATCTCCAGCCGTATGGCCATTTTTGTGCCTGGCCCGGCGCGAAGCGGGAAAGGGTGGCTTTGAGGCTGAAGGCAGCAGCAAAGCCCACAGCCCCGAGGTCTGTGGGGCTACGCAAGCGGTTCCCAAAGAGCTTTAGAACAAGGCATAGTTTTCCCTGCTGGCTCTTTGGGCGGGGGACCCATCTCCAGCCGTATGGCCATTTTTGTGCCTGGCACGGCGCCAAGTGGGAAAGGGTGGTGTCGAGGCTGAAGGCAGCAGGAAAGCCCACAGCCCCCAGGTCTGTGGGGCTATGCAAGCGGTTCCCAAAGAGCTTTAGAACAAGGCATAGTTTTCCCTGGTGGCTCTTTGGGCATGGGACCCATCTCCACCCATAGGCCATTTTTCTGCCTGGCGCGACGCCAAGTGGGAAAGGGTGCTGTCGAAGCTGAAGGCAGCAGGAAAGCCTGCAGCCCCCAGGTCTGTGGGGCTACGCAAGCGGTTCCCAAAGAGCTTTAGAACAAGGCATAGTTTTCCCTGCTGGCTCTCTGGGCGGGGCACCCATCTGCAGCCATAGGCTGTTTTTGTGCCTGGCGCGGCGCCAAGTGGGAAAGGGTGGCTTTGAGGCTGAAGGCAGCAGGAAAGCCTGCAGGCCCCACGTCTGTGGGGCCACGCTAGCGGTTCCCAAAGAGCTTTAGAACAAGGCATAGTTTTCCTTGCTGGGTCTTTGGGCATGGGACCGATCTCCAGCCGTATGGCCATTTTTTTGCCTGATGGAGTGCCAAGTGGGAAAGGGTGGCTTTGAGGCTGAAGGCAGCAGGAAAGCCTGCAGCCCCCAGGTCTGTGGGGCTACGCAAGCGGTTCCCAAAGAGCTTTAGAACAAGGCATAGTTTTCCCTGCTGGCTCTTTGGGCATGGGACCCATCTCCAGCCATAGGCCATTTTTGTGCCTGGCGCGAAGCCAAGTGGGAAAGGGTGGCTTTGAGGCTGAAGGCAGCAGGAAAGCCCGCAGCCCCCAGGTCTGTGCGGCTACGCAAGCGGTTCCCAAAGAGCTTTAGAACAAGGCATAATTTTCCTTGCTGGCTCTCTGGGCGGGGGACCCATCTCCAGCCGTATGGCCATTTTTGTGCCTAGCGCGACGCCAAGTGGGAAAGGGTGGCTTTGAGGCTGAAGGCAGCAGCAAAGCCCACACCCCCAGGTCTGTGGGGCTACGCAAGCGGTTCCCAAAGAGCTTTAGAAAAAGGCATAGTTTTCCCTGCTGGCTCTTTGGGCGGGGGACCCATCTCCAGCCGTATGGCCATTTTTGTGCTTGGCGCGGCGCCAAGTGGGAAAGGGTGGTGTCGAGGCTGAAGGCAGCAGGAAAGCCCACAGCCCCCAGGTCTGTGGGGCTACGCAAGTGGTTCCCAAAGAGCTTTAGAACAAGGCATAGTTTTCCCTGCTAGCTCTTTGGGCGGGGGACCCATCTGCAGCCGTATGGCCATTTTTGTGCCTGGCGCGGCGCCAAGTGGGAAAGGGTGGTTTTGAGGCTGAAGGCAGCAGGAAAGCCTTCAGCCCCCAGGTCTGTGGGGCCAAGCAAGCGGTTCCCAAAGAGCTTTAGAACAAGGCATAGTTTTCCCTGATGGCTCTTTGGGCATGGGACCCATCTCCAGGCATAGGCCATTTTTGTGCCTGATAGGGCGCCAAGTGGGAAAGGGTGGCTTTGAGGCTGAAGGCAGCAGCAAAGCCTGCAGCCCCCAGGTCTGTGCGGCTACGCAAGCGGTTCCCAAAGAGCTTTAGAACAATGCATAGTTTTCCTTGCTGGGTCTTTGGGCATGGGACCCATCTCCAGCCATAGGCCATTTTTGTGCCTGGCGCGGTGCGTAGTGGGAAAGGGTGGCTTTGAGGCTGAAGGCAGCAGGAAAGCCTGCAGCCCCCAGGTCTGTGCGGCTACGCAAGCGGTTCCCAAAGAGCTTTAGAACAAGGCCTAGTTTTCCCTGCTGGCTCTTTGGGCGGGGGACCCATCTCCAGCCATAGACCATTTTTGTGCCTAGCGCGGCGCCAAGTGGGAAAGGGTGGCTTTGAGGCTGAAGGCAGCAGGAAAGCCTGCAGCCCCCAGGTCTGTGCGGCTACGCAAGCGGTTCCCAAAGAGCTTTAGAACAAGGCATAGTTTTCCCTGCTGGCTCTTTGGGCGGGGGACCCATCTCCAGCCGTATGGCCATTTTTGTGCCTGGCGCGGCGCCAAGTGGGAAAGGGTGGTGTCGAGGCTGAAGGCAGCAGGAAAGCCCGCAGCCCCCAGGTCTGTGTGGCTACGCAAGCGGTTCCCAAAGAGCTTTAGAACAAGGCATAGTTTTCACTGCTGGCTCTTTGGGCGTGGGACCCATCTCCAGCCGTATGGCCATTTTTGTGCCTGGCCCGGCGCGAAGCGGGAAAGGGTGGCTTTGAGGCTGAAGGCAGCAGCAAAGCCCACAGCCCCGAGGTCTGTGGGGCTACGCAAGCGGTTCCCAAAGAGCTTTAGAACAAGGCATAGTTTTCCCTGCTGGCTCTTTGGGCGGGGGACCCATCTCCAGCCGTATGGCCATTTTTGTGCCTGGCACGGCGCCAAGTGGGAAAGGGTGGTGTCGAGGCTGAAGGCAGCAGGAAAGCCCACAGCCCCCAGGTCTGTGGGGCTATGCAAGCGGTTCCCAAAGAGCTTTAGAACAAGGCATAGTTTTCCCTGGTGGCTCTTTGGGCATGGGACCCATCTCCACCCATAGGCCATTTTTCTGCCTAGCGCGACGCCAAGTGGGAAAGGGTGCTGTCGAAGCTGAAGGCAGCAGGAAAGCCTGCAGCCCCCAGGTCTGTGGGGCTACGCAAGCGGTTCCCAAAGAGCTTTAGAACAAGGCATAGTTTTCCCTGCTGGCTCTCTGGGCGGGGCACCCATCTGCAGCCATAGGCTGTTTTTGTGCCTGGCGCGGCGCCAAGTGGGAAAGGGTGGCTTTGAGGCTGAAGGCAGCAGCAAAGCCTGCAGGCCCCACGTCTGTGGGGCCACGCTAGCGGTTCCCAAAGAGCTTTAGAACAAGGCATAGTTTTCCTTGCTGGGTCTTTGGGCATGGGACCGATCTCCAGCCGTATGGCCATTTTTTTGCCTGATGGAGTGCCAAGTGGGAAAGGGTGGCTTTGAGGCTGAAGGCAGCAGGAAAGCCTGCAGCCCCCAGGTCTGTGGGGCTACGCAAGCGGTTCCCAAAGAGCTTTAGAACAAGGCATAGTTTTCCCTGCTGGCTCTTTGGGCATGGGACCCATCTCCAGCCATAGGCCATTTTTGTGCCTGATGCGGCGCCAAGTGGGAAAGGGTGGCTTTGAGGCTGAAGGCAGCAGGAAAGCCCGCAGCCCCCAGGTCTGTGCGGCTACGCAAGCGGTTCCCAAAGAGCTTTAGAACAAGGCATAATTTTCCTTGCTGGCTCTCTGGGCGGGGGACCCATCTCCAGCCGTATGGCCATTTTTGTGCCTAGCGCGACGCCAAGTGGGAAAGGGTGGCTTTGAGGCTGAAGGCAGCAGCAAAGCCTGCAGCCCCCAGGTCTGTGGGGCTACGCAAGCGGTTCCCAAAGAGCTTTAGAACAAGGCATAGTTTTCCCTGCTGGGTCTTTGGGCATGGGACCCATCTCCAGCCATAGGCCATTTTTGTGCCTGGCGCGACGCCAAGTGGGAAAGGGTGGCTTTGAGGCTGAAGGCAGCAGGAAAGCCCGCAGCGCCAGGTCTGTGCGGCTACGCAAGCGGTTCCCAAAGAGCTTTAGAACAAGGCATAGTTTTCCTTGCTGGCTCTCTGGGCGGGGGACCCATCTCCAGCCGTATGGCCATTTTTGTGCCTGGCGCGGCGCCAAGTGGGAAAGGGTGGTGTCGAGGCTGAAGGCAGCAGGAAAGCCCGCAGCCCCCAGGTCTGTGGGGCTACGCAAGCGGTTCCCAAAGAGCTTTAGAACAAGGCATAGTTTTCCCTGCTGGCTCTTTGGGCGGGGGACCCATCTCCAGCCGTATGGCCATTTTTGTGCCTGGCGCGGCGCCAAGTGGGAAAGGGTGGTTTTGAGGCTGAAGGCAGCAGGAAAGCCCGCAGCCCCCAGGTCTGTGGGGCTACGCAAGCGGTTCCCAAAGAGCTTTAGAACAAGGCATAGTTTTCCCTGCTGGCTCTTTGGGCGGGGGACCCATCTCCAGCCGTATGGCCATTTTTGTGCCTGGCCCGGCGCCAAGCGGGAAACGGTGGCTTTGAGGCTGAAGGCAGCAGCAAAGCCCACACCCCCAGGTCTGTGGGGCTACGCAAGCGGTTCCCAAAGAGCTTTAGAAAAAGGCATAGTTTTCCCTGCTGGCTCTTTGGGCGGGGGACCCATCTCCAGCCGTATGGCCATTTTTGTGCTTGGCGCGGCGCCAAGTGGGAAAGGGTGGTGTCGAGGCTGAAGGCAGCAGGAAAGCCCACAGCCCCCAGGTCTGTGGGGCTACGCAAGTGGTTCCCAAAGAGCTTTAGAACAAGGCATAGTTTTCCCTGCTAGCTCTTTGGGCGGGGGACCCATCTGCAGCCGTATGGCCATTTTTGTGCCTGGCGCGGCGCCAAGTGGGAAAGGGTGGTTTTGAGGCTGAAGGCAGCAGGAAAGCCTTCAGCCCCCAGGTCTGTGGGGCCAAGCAAGCGGTTCCCAAAGAGCTTTAGAACAAGGCATAGTTTTCCCTGATGGCTCTTTGGGCATGGGACCCATCTCCAGGCATAGGCCATTTTTGTGCCTGATAGGGCGCCAAGTGGGAAAGGGTGGCTTTGAGGCTGAAGGCAGCAGGAAAGCCTGCAGCCCCCAGGTCTGTGGGGCTACGCAAGCGGTTCCCAAAGAGCTTCAGAACAAGGCATAGTTTTCCCTGCTGGCTCTTTGGACGGGGGACCCATTTCCAGCCGTATGGCCATTTTTGTGCCTGGCGCGGTGCGTAGTGGTAAAGGGTGGTTTTGACGCTGAAGGCAGCAGGAAAGCCCGCAGCCCCCAGGTCTGTGGGGCTACGCAAGCGGTTCCCAAAGAGCTTTAGAACAAGGCATAGTTTTCCCTGCTGGCTCTTTGGGCGGGGGACCCATCTCCAGCCGTATGGCCATTTTTGTGCCTGGCGCGGCGCCAAGTGGGAAAGGGTGGTTTTGAGGCTGAAGGCAGCAGCAAAGACTGCAGCCCCCAGGTCTGTGGGGCCAAGCAAGCGGTTCCCAAAGAGCTTTAGAACAAGGCATAGTTTTCCCTGCTGGCTCTTTGGGCATGGGACCCATCTCCAGCCATAGGCCATTTTTGTGCCTGGCGCGGCGCCAAGTGGGAAAGGGTGGCTTTGAGGCTGAAGGCAGCAGGAAAGCCTGCAGCCCCCAAGTCTCTGGGGCTACGCAAGCAGTTCCCAAAGAGCTTTAGAACAAGGCATAATTTTCCCTGCTGGCTCTCTGGGCGGGGGACCCATCTCCAGCCATAGGCCGTTTTTGTGCCTGGCGCGGCGCCAAGTGGGAAAGGGTGCTGTCGAGGCTGAAGGCAGCAGCAAAGCCTGCAGCCCCTAGGTCTGTGGGGCTATGCAAGCGGTTCCCAAAGAGCTTTAGAACAAGGCATAGTTTTCCCTGCTGGCTCTTTGGGCGGGGGACCCATCTCCAGTCGTATGGCTATTTTTATGCCTGGCGCGGTGCGTAGTGGGAAAGGGTGGTTTTGAGGCTGAAGGCAGCAGGAAAGCTCGCAGCCCCCAGGTCTTTGGGGCTACGCAAGCGGTTCCCAAAGAGCTTTAGAACAAGGCATAGTTTTCCCTGCTGGCTCTTTGGGCGGGGGACCCATCTCCAGCCGTATGGCCATTTTTGTGCCTGGCACGGCGCCAAGTGGGAAAGGGTGGTGTCGAGGCTGAAGGCAGCAGGAAAGCCCGCAGCCCCCATGTCTGTAGGGCTACGCAAGCGGTTCCCAAAGAGCTTTAGAACAAGGCATAGTTTTCCCTGCTGGCTCTCTGGGCATGGGACCGATCTCCAGCCATAGGCCATTTTTTTACCTGATGGAGTGCCAAGTGGGAAAGGGTGGCTTTGAGGCTGAAGGCAGCAGGAAAGCCTGCAGCCCCCAGGTCTGTGGGGCTACGCAAGCGGTTCCCAAAGAGCTTTAGAACAAGGCATAGTTTTCCCTGCTGGCTCTTTGGGCATGGGCCCCATCTCCAGCCATAGGCCATTTTTGTGCCTGATGCGGCGCCAAGTGGGAAAGGGTGGCTTTGAGGCTGAAGGCAGCAGGAAAGCCCGCAGCCCCCAGGTCTGTGCGGCTACGCAAGCGGTTCCCAAAGAGCTTTAGAACAAGGCAAAATTTTCCTTGCTGGCTCTCTGGGCGGGGGACCCATCTCCAGCCGTATGGCCATTTTTGTGCCTAGCGCGACGCCAAGTGGGAAAGGGTGGCTTTGAGGCTGAAGGCAGCAGCAAAGCCTGCAGCCCCCAGGTCTGTGGGGCTACGCAAGCGGTTCCCAAAGAGCTTTAGAACAAGGCATAGTTTTCCCTGCTGGCTCTTTGGGCATGGGACCCATCTCCAGCCATAGGCCATTTTTGTGCCTGGCGCGACACCAAGTGGGAAAGGGTGGCTTTGAGGCTGAAGGCAGCAGGAAAGCCCGCAGCGCCAGGTCTGTGGGGCTACGCAAGCGGTTCCCAAAGAGCTTTAGAACAAGGCATAATTTTCCTTGCTGGCTCTCTGGGCGGGGGACCCATCTCCAGCCGTATGGCCATTTTTGTGCCTGGCGCGGCGCCAAGTGGGAAAGGGTGGTGTCGAGGCTGAAGGCAGCAGGAAAGCCCGCAGCCCCCAGGTCTGTGGGGCTACGCAAGCGGTTCCCAAAGAGCTTTAGAACAAGGCATAGTTTTCCCTGCTGGCTCTTTGGGCGGCGGACCCATCTCGAGCCGTATGGCCATTTTTGTGCCTGGCGCGGTGCGTAGTGGGAAAGGGTGGTTTTGAGGCTGAAGGCAGCAGGAAAGCCTGCAGCCCCCAGGTCTGTGGAGCTATGCAAGCGGTTCCCAAAGAGCTTTAGAACAAGGCATAGTTTTCCCTGATGGCTCTTTGGGCATGGGACCCATCTCCAGCCATAGGCCATTTTTGTGCCTGATAGGGCGCCAAGTGGGAAAGGGTGGCTTTGAGGCTGAAGGCAGCAGGAAAGCCTGCAGCCCCCAGGTCTGTGGGGCTACGCAAGCGGTTCCCAAAGAGCTTTAGAAGAAGGCATAGTTTTCCCTGCTGGCTCTTTGGACGGGGGACCCATTTCCAGCCGTATGGCCATTTTTGTGCATGGCGCGGTGCGTAGTGGTAAAGGGTGGTTTTGACGCTGAAGGCAGCAGGAAAGCCCGCAGCCCCCAGGTCTGTGCGGCTACGCAAGCGGTTCCCAAAGAGCTTTAGAACAAGGCATAGTTTTCCCTGCTGGCTCTTTGGGCGGGGGACCCATCTCCAGCCGTATGGCCATTTTTGTGCCTGGCGCGGTGCCAAGTGGGAAAGGGTGGTTTTGAGGCTGAAGGCAGCAGCAAAGCCTGCAGCCCCCAGGTCTGTGGGGCCAAGCAAGCTGTTCCCAAAGAGCTTTAGAACAAGGCATAGTTTTCCCTGCTGGCTCTTTGGGCATGGGACCCATCTCCAGCCATAGGCCATTTTTGTGCCTGGCGCGGCGCCAAGTGGGAAAGGGTGGCTTTGAGGCTGAAGGCAGCAGCAAAGCCTGCAGGCCCCACGTCTGTGGGGCCACGCAAGCGGTTCCCAAAGAGCTTTAGAACAAGGCATAGTTTTCCTTGCTGTGTCTTTGGGCATGGGACCGATCTCCAGCCATAGGCCATTTTTTTGCCTGATGGAGTGCCAAGTGGGAAAGGGTGGCTTTGAGGCTGAAGGCAGCAGGAAAGCCTGCAGCCCCCAGGTCTGTGGGGCTACGCAAGCGGTTCCCAAAGAGCTTTAGAACAAGGCATAGTTTTCCTTGCTGGCTCTTTGGGCATGGGACCCATCTCCAGCCATAGGCCATTTTTGTGCCTGATGCGGCGCCAAGTGGGAAAGGGTGGTTTTGAGGCTGAAGGCAGCAGGAAAGCCCGCAGCCCCCAGGTCTGTGCGGCTACGCAAGCGGTTCCCAAAGAGCTTTAGAACAAGGCATAATTTTCCTTGCTGGCTCTCTGGGCGGGGGACCCATCTCCAGCCATAGGCCATTTTTGTGCCTAGCGCGACGCCAAGTGGGAAAGGGTGGCTTTGAGGCTGAAGGCAGCAGGAAAGCCCGCAGCGCCAGGTCTGTGCGGCTACGCAAGCGGTTCCCAAAGAGCTTTAGAACAAGGCATAATTTTCCTTGCTGGCTCTCTGGGCGGGGGACCCATCTCCAGCCGTATGGCCATTTTTGTGCCTGGCGCGGCGCCAAGTGGGAAAGGGTGGTGTCGAGGCTGAAGGCAGCAGGAAAGCCCGCAGCCCCCAGGTCTGTGGGGCTACGCAAGCGGTTCCCAAAGAGCTTTAGAACAAGGCATAGTTTTCCCTGCTGGCTCTTTGGGCGGGGGACCCATCTCCAGCCGTATGGCCATTTTTGTGCCTGGCCCGGCGCCAAGCGGGAAACGGTGGCTTTGAGGTTGAAGGCAGCAGCAAAGCCCACACCCCCAGGTCTGTGGGGCTACGCAAGCGGTTCCCAAAGAGCTTTAGAACAAGGCATAGTTTTCCCTGCTGGCTCTTTGGGCGGGGGACCCATCTCCAGCCGTATGGCCATTTTTGTGCTTGGCGCGGCGCCAAGTGGGAAAGGGTGGTTTTGACGCTGAAGGCAGCAGGAAAGCCCGCAGCCCCCAGGTCTGTGCGGCTACGCAAGCGGTTCCCAAAGAGCTTTAGAACAAGGCATAGTTTTCCCTGCTGGCTCTTTGGGCGGGGGACCCATCTCCAGCCGTATGGCCATTTTTGTGCCTGGTGCGGCGCCAAGTGGGAAAGGGTGGTTTTGAGGCTGAAGGCAGCAGCAAAGCCTGCAGCCCCCAGGTCTGTGGGGCCAAGCAAGCGGTTCCCAAAGAGCTTTAGAACAAGGCATAGTTTTCCCTGCTGGCTCTTTGGGCATGGGACCCATCTCCAGCCTTAGGCCGTTTTTGTGCCTGGCGCGGCGTCAAGTGGGAAAGGGTGCTGTCGAGGCTGAAGGCAGCAGCAAAGCCTGCAGCCCCCAGGTCTGTGGGGCTACGCAAGCGGTTCCCAAAGAGCTTTAGAACAAGGCATAGTTTTCCCTGCTGGCTCTTTGGGTGGGGGACCCATCTCCAGACGTATGGCTATTTTTGTGCCTGGCGCGGTGCGTAGTGGCATAGGGTGGTTTTGAGGCTGAAGGCAGCAGGAAAGCCCGCAGCCCCCACGTCTGTGGGCCCAAGCAAGCGGTTCCCAGAGAGCTTTAGAACAAGGCATAGTTTTCCCTGCTGGCTCTTTGGGCGGGGGACCCATCTCCAGCCATATGGCCATTTTTGTGCCTGGCGCGGTGCGTAGTGGGAAAGGGTGGTTTTGAGGCTGAAGGCAGCAGGAAAGCCCGCAGCCCCCAGGTCTGTGGGGCCAAGCAAGCGGTTCCCAAAGAGCTTTAGAACAAGGCATAGTTTTCCCTGCTGGCTCTTTGGGCATGGGACCCATCTCCAGCCATAGGCCATTTTTGTGCCTGGCGCGGCGCCAAGTGGGAAAGGGTGGCTTTGAGGCTGAAGGCAGCAGCAAAGCCCGCAGCCCCCAGGTCTGTGGGGCTACGCAAGCGGTTCCCAAAGAGCTTTAGAACAAGGCATAGTTTTCCCTGCTGGCTCTTTGGGCGGGGGACCCATCTCCAGCCGTATGGCCATTTTTGTGCCTGATAGGGCGCCAAGTGGGAAAGGGTGGTGTCGAGGCTGAAGACAGCAGGAAAGCCTGCAGCCCCCAGGTCTGTGGGGCTACGCAAGCGGTTCCCAAAGAGCTTTAGAACAAGGCATAGTTTTCCCTGCTGGCTCTTTGGGCGGGGGACCCATCTCCAGCCGTATGGCCATTTCTGAGCCTGGCGCGGCGCCAGGTGGGAAAGGGTGGCTTTGAGGCTGAAGGCAGGAGCAAAGCCTGCAGCCCCCAGGTCTGTGGGGCTACGCAAGCGGTTCGCAAAGAGCTTTAGAACAAGGCATAGTTTTCCCTGCTGGCTCTTAGGGCGGGGGACCCATCTCCAGCCGTATGGCCATTTTTGAGCCTGGCGCGGCGCCAAGTGGGAAAGGGTGGCTTTGAGGCTGAAGGCAGCAGGAAAGCCCGCAGCCCCCAGGTCTGTGGGGCTACGCAAGCGGTTCCCAAAGAGCTTTAGAACAAGGCATAGTTTTCCCTGCTCGCTCTTTGGGCGGGGGACCCATCTCCAGCCGTATGGCCATTTTTGTGCCTGGCGAAGCCCCAAGAGGGAAAGGGTGGCTTTGAATCTGAAGGCAGCAGGAAAGCCCGCAGCCCCCAGGTCTGTGGGGCTACGCAAGCGGTTCCCAAAGAGCTTTAGAACAAGGCATAGTTTTCCCTGCTGGCTCTTTTGACGGGGGACCCATCTCCAGCCGTATGGCCATTTTTGTGCCTGGCGCGGTGCGTAGTGGGAAAGGGTGGTGTTGAGGCTGAAGGCAGCAGCAAAGCCTGCAGCCCCCAGGTCTGTGGGGCCAAGCAAGCGGTTCCCAAAGAGCTTTAGAACAAGGCATAGTTTTCCCTGCTGGCTCTTTGGGCGGGGGACCCATCTCCAGCCGTATGGCCATTTTTGTGCCTGGCCCGGCGCCAAGTGGGAAAGGGTGGCTTTGAGGCTGAAGGCAGCAGCAAAGCCCGCAGCCCCCAGGTCTGTGGGGCTACGCAAGCGGTTCCCAAAGAGCTTTAGAACAAGGCATAGTTTTCCCTGCTGGCTCTCTGGGCGGGGGACCCATCTGCAGCCGTATGGCCATTTTTGAGCCTGGAGCAGTGCCAAGTGGGAAAGGGTGGTTTTGAGGGTGAAGGCAGCAGGAAAGCCCGCAGCCCCCAGGTCTGTGGGGCTACGCAAGCGGTTCCCAAAGAGCTTTAGAACAAGGCATAGTTTTCCCTGCTGGCTCTTTGGGCGGGGGACCCATCTCCAGCCGTATGGCCATTTTTGTGCCTGGCGCGGCGCCAAGTGGGAAAGGGTGGTGTCGAGGCTGAAGGCAGCAGGAAAGCCCGCAGCCCCCACGTCTGTGGGGCCAAGCAAGCGGTTCCCAAAGAGCTTTAGAACAAGGCATAGTTTTCCCTGCTGGCTCTTTGGGCCTGGGACCCATCTCCAGCCATAGGCCATTTTTGTGCTTGATAGGGCGCCAAGTGGGAAAGGGTGGCTTTGAGGCTTGAAGGCAGCAGGAAAGCCCGCAGCCCCCAGGTCTGTGGGGCTACGCAAGCGGTTCCCAAAGAGCTTTAGAACAAGGCATAATTTTCCCTGCTGGCTCCCTGGGCGGGGGACCCATCTCCAGCCGTATGGCCATTTTTGTGCCTGGCGCAGCGCCAAGTGGGAAAGGGTGGTTTTGAGGCTGAAGGCAGCAGCAAAGCCTGCAGCCCCCAGGTCTGTGGGGCTACGCAAGCGGTTCCCAAAGAGCTTTAGAACAAGGCATAGTTTTCCCTGCTGGCTCTTTGGGCATGGGACCCATCTCCAGCCTTAGGCCGTTTTTGTGCCTGGCGCGGCGTCAAGTGGGAAAGGGTGCTGTCGAGGCTGAAGGCAGCAGCAAAGCCTGCAGCCCCCAGGTCTGTGGGGCTACGCAAGCGGTTCCCAAAGAGCTTTAGAACAAGGCATAGTTTTCCCTGCTGGCTCTTTGGGTGGGGGACCCATCTCCAGACGTATGGCTATTTTTGTGCCTGGCGCGGTGCGTAGTGGCATAGGGTGGTTTTGAGGCTGAAGGCAGCAGGAAAGCCCGCAGCCCCCACGTCTGTGGGCCCAAGCAAGCGGTTCCCAGAGAGCTTTAGAACAAGGCATAGTTTTCCCTGCTGGCTCTTTGGGCGGGGGACCCATCTCCAGCCATATGGCCATTTTTGTGCCTGGCGCGGTGCGTAGTGGGAAAGGGTGGTTTTGAGGCTGAAGGCAGCAGGAAAGCCCGCAGCCCCCAGGTCTGTGGGGCCAAGCAAGCGGTTCCCAAAGAGCTTTAGAACAAGGCATAGTTTTCCCTGCTGGCTCTTTGGGCATGGGACCCATCTCCAGCCATAGGCCATTTTTGTGCCTGGCGCGGCGCCAAGTGGGAAAGGGTGGCTTTGAGGCTGAAGGCAGCAGCAAAGCCCGCAGCCCCCAGGTCTGTGGGGCTACGCAAGCGGTTCCCAAAGAGCTTTAGAACAAGGCATAGTTTTCCCTGCTGGCTCTTTGGGCGGGGGACCCATCTCCAGCCGTATGGCCATTTTTGTGCCTGATAGGGCGCCAAGTGGGAAAGGGTGGTGTCGAGGCTGAAGGCAGCAGGAAAGCCTGCAGCCCCCAGGTCTGTGGGGCTACGCAAGCGGTTCCCAAAGAGCTTTAGAACAAGGCATAGTTTTCCCTGCTGGCTCTTTGGGCGGGGGACCCATCTCCAGCCGTATGGCCATTTTTGAGCCTGGCGCGGCGCCAGGTGGGAAAGGGTGGCTTTGAGGCTGAAGGCAGGAGCAAAGCCTGCAGCCCCCAGGTCTGTGGGGCTACGCAAGCGGTTCGCAAAGAGCTTTAGAACAAGGCATAGTTTTCCCTGCTGGCTCTTAGGGCGGGGGACCCATCTCCAGCCGTATGGCCATTTTGAGCCTGGCGCGGCGCCAAGTGGGAAAGGGTGGTGTCGAGGCTGAAGGCAGCAGGAAAGCCCGCAGCCCCCAGGTCTGTGGGGCTACGCAAGCGGTTCCCAAAGAGCTTTAGAACAAGGCATAGTTTTCCCTGCTCGCTCTTTGGGCGGGGGACCCATCTCCAGCCGTATGGCCATTTTTGTGCCTGGCGAAGCCCCAAGAGGGAAAGGGTGGCTTTGAATCTGAAGGCAGCAGGAAAGCCCGCAGCCCCCAGGTCTGTGGGGCTACGCAAGCGGTTCCCAAAGAGCTTTAGAACAAGGCATAGTTTTCCCTGCTGGCTCTTTTGACGGGGGACCCATCTCCAGCCGTATGGCCATTTTTGTGCCTGGCGCGGTGCGTAGTGGGAAAGGGTGGTGTTGAGGCTGAAGGCAGCAGCAAAGCCTGCAGCCCCCAGGTCTGTGGGGCCAAGCAAGCGGTTCCCAAAGAGCTTTAGAACAAGGCATAGTTTTCCCTGCTGGCTCTTTGGGCGGGGGACCCATCTCCAGCCGTATGGCCATTTTTGTGCCTGGCCCGGCGCCAAGTGGGAAAGGGTGGCTTTGAGGCTGAAGGCAGCAGCAAAGCCCGCAGCCCCCAGGTCTGTGGGGCTACGCAAGCGGTTCCCAAAGAGCTTTAGAACAAGGCATAGTTTTCCCTGCTGGCTCTCTGGGCGGGGGACCCATCTGCAGCCGTATGGCCATTTTTGAGCCTGGAGCAGTGCCAAGTGGGAAAGGGTGGTTTTGAGGGTGAAGGCAGCAGGAAAGCCCGCAGCCCCCAGGTCTGTGGGGCTACGCAAGCGGTTCCCAAAGAGCTTTAGAACAAGGCATAGTTTTCCCTGCTGGCTCTTTGGGCGGGGGACCCATCTCCAGCCGTATGGCCATTTTTGTGCCTGGCGCGGCGCCAAGTGGGAAAGGGTGGTGTCGAGGCTGAAGGCAGCAGGAAAGCCCGCAGCCCCCACGTCTGTGGGGCCAAGCAAGCGGTTCCCAAAGAGCTTTAGAACAAGGCATAGTTTTCCCTGTGGCTCTTTGGGCCTGGGACCCATCTCCAGCCATAGGCCATTTTTGTGCTTGATAGGGCGCCAAGTGGGAAAGGGTGGCTTTGAGGCTTGAAGGCAGCAGGAAAGCCCGCAGCCCCCAGGTCTGTGGGGCTACGCAAGCGGTTCCCAAAGAGCTTTAGAACAAGGCATAATTTTCCCTGCTGGCTCCCTGGGCGGGGGACCCATCTCCAGCCGTATGGCCATTTTTGTGCCTGGCGCAGCGCCAAGTGGGAAAGGGTGGTTTTGAGGCTGAAGGCAGCAGCAAAGCCTGCAGCCCCCAGGTCTGTGGGGCTACGCAAGCGGTTCCCAAAGAGCTTTAGAACAAGGCATAGTTTTCCCTGCTGGCTCTTTGGGCATGGGACCCATCTCCAGCCATAGGCCGTTTTTGTGCCTGGCCGGGGGCCAAGTGGGAAAGGGTGGTTTTGAGGCTGAAGGCAGCAGGAAAGCCCGCAGCCCCTAGGTCTGTGGGGCCAAGCGAGCGGTTCCCAAAGAGCTTTAGAACAAGGCATAGTTTTCCCTGCTGGCTCTTAGGGCGGGGGACCCATCTCCAGCCGTATGGCCATTTTTGAGCCTGGCGCGGCGTCAAGTGGGAAAGGGTGCTGTCGAGGCTGAAGGCAGCAGCAAAGCCTGCAGCCCCCAGGTCTGTGGGGCTACGCAAGCGGTTCCCAAAGAGCTTTAGAACAAGGCATAGTTTTCCCTGCTGGCTCTTTGGGTGGGGGACCCATCTCCAGACGTATGGCTATTTTTGTGCCTGGCGCGGTGCGTAGTGGCATAGGGTGGTTTTGAGGCTGAAGGCAGCAGGAAAGCCCGCAGCCCCCACGTCTGTGGGCCCAAGCAAGCGGTTCCCAGAGAGCTTTAGAACAAGGCATAGTTTTCCCTGCTGGCTCTTTGGGCGGGGGACCCATCTCCAGCCATATGGCCATTTTTGTGCCTGGCGCGGTGCGTAGTGGGAAAGGGTGGTTTTGAGGCTGAAGGCAGCAGGAAAGCCCGCAGCCCCCAGGTCTGTGGGGCCAAGCAAGCGGTTCCCAAAGAGCTTTAGAACAAGGCATAGTTTTCCCTGCTGGCTCTTTGGGCATGGGACCCATCTCCAGCCATAGGCCATTTTTGTGCCTGGCGCGGCGCCAAGTGGGAAAGGGTGGCTTTGAGGCTGAAGGCAGCAGCAAAGCCCGCAGCCCCCAGGTCTGTGGGGCTACGCAAGCGGTTCCCAAAGAGCTTTAGAACAAGGCATAGTTTTCCCTGCTGGCTCTTTGGGCGGGGGACCCATCTCCAGCCGTATGGCCATTTTTGAGCCTGGCGCGGCGCCAGGTGGGAAAGGGTGGCTTTGAGGCTGAAGGCAGGAGCAAAGCCTGCAGCCCCCAGGTCTGTGGGGCTACGCAAGCGGTTCCCAAAGAGCTTTAGAACAAGGCATAGTTTTCCCTGCTGGCTCTTAGGGCGGGGGACCCATCTCCAGCCGTATGGCCATTTTTGAGCCTGGCGCGGCGCCAAGTGGGAAAGGGTGGTGTCGAGGCTGAAGGCAGCAGGAAAGCCCGCAGCCCCCAGGTCTGTGGGGCTACGCAAGCGGTTCCCAAAGAGCTTTAGAACAAGGCATAGTTTTCCCTGCTCGCTCTTTGGGCGGGGGACCCATCTCCAGCCGTATGGCCATTTTTGTGCCTGGCGAAGCCCCAAGAGGGAAAGGGTGGCTTTGAATCTGAAGGCAGCAGGAAAGCCCGCAGCCCCCAGGTCTGTGGGGCTACGCAAGCGGTTCCCAAAGAGCTTTAGAACAAGGCATAGTTTTCCCTGCTGGCTCTTTTGGCAGGGGACCCATCTCCAGCCGTATGGCCATTTTTGTGCCTGGCGCGGTGCGTAGTGGGAAAGGGTGGTGTTGAGGCTGAAGGCAGCAGCAAAGCCTGCAGCCCCCAGGTCTGTGGGGCCAAGCAAGCGGTTCCCAAAGAGCTTTAGAACAAGGCATAGTTTTCCCTGCTGGCTCTTTGGGCGGGGGACCCATCTCCAGCCGTATGGCCATTTTTGTGCCTGGCCCGGCGCCAAGTGGGAAAGGGTGGCTTTGAGGCTGAAGGCAGCAGCAAAGCCCGCAGCCCCCAGGTCTGTGGGGCTACGCAAGCGGTTCCCAAAGAGCTTTAGAACAAGGCATAGTTTTCCCTGCTGGCTCTCTGGGCGGGGGACCCATCTGCAGCCGTATGGCCATTTTTGAGCCTGGAGCAGTGCCAAGTGGGAAAGGGTGGTTTTGAGGGTGAAGGCAGCAGGAAAGCCCGCAGCCCCCAGGTCTGTGGGGCTACGCAAGCGGTTCCCAAAGAGCTTTAGAACAAGGCATAGTTTTCCCTGCTGGCTCTTTGGGCGGGGGACCCATCTCCAGCCGTATGGCCATTTTTGTGCCTGGCGCGGCGCCAAGTGGGAAAGGGTGGTGTCGAGGCTGAAGGCAGCAGGAAAGCCCGCAGCCCCCACGTCTGTGGGGCCAAGCAAGCGGTTCCCAAAGAGCTTTAGAACAAGGCATAGTTTTCCCTGCTGGCGCTTTGGGCCTGGGACCCATCTCCAGCCATAGGCCATTTTTGTGCTTGATAGGGCGCCAAGTGGGAAAGGGTGGCTTTGAGGCTTGAAGGCAGCAGGAAAGCCCGCAGCCCCCAGGTCTGTGGGGCTACGCAAGCGGTTCCCAAAGAGCTTTAGAACAAGGCATAATTTTCCCTGCTGGCTCCCTGGGCGGGGGACCCATCTCCAGCCGTATGGCCATTTTTGTGCCTGGCGCAGCGCCAAGTGGGAAAGGGTGGTTTTGAGGCTGAAGGCAGCAGCAAAGCCTGCAGCCCCCAGGTCTGTGGGGCTACGCAAGCGGTTCCCAAAGAGCTTTAGAACAAGGCATAGTTTTCCCTGCTGGCTCTTTGGGCGGGGGACCCATCTCCAGCCGTATGGCCATTTTTGTGCCTGGCCGGGGGCCAAGTGGGAAAGGGTGGTTTTGAGGCTGAAGGCAGCAGGAAAGCCCGCAGCCCTTAGGTCTGTGGGGCCAAGCAAGCGGTTCCCAAAGAGCTTTAGAACAAGGCATAGTTTTCCCTGCTGGCTCTTAGGGCGGGGGACCCATCTCCAGCCGTATGGCCATTTTTGAGCCTGGCGCGGCGCCAAGTGGGAAAGGGTGGTGTCGAGGCTGAAGGCAGCAGGAAAGCCCGCAGCCCCCAGGTCTGTGGGGCTACGCAAGCGGTTCCCAAAGAGCTTTAGAACAAGGCATAGTTTTCCCTGCTGGCTCTTTGGGCGGGGGACCCATCTCCAGCCGTATGGCCATTTTTGTGCCTGGCCCGGCGCCAAGTGGGAAAGGGTGGCTTTGAATCTGAAGGCAGGAGGAAAGCCCGCAGCCCCCAGGTCTGTGGGGCTACGCAAGCGGTTCCCAAAGAGCTTTAGAACAAGGCATAGTTTTCCCTGCTGGCTCTTTTGGCAGGGGACCCATCTCCAGCCGTATGGCCATTTTTGTGCCTGGCGCGGTGCGTAGTGGGAAAGGGTGGTGTTGAGGCTGAAGGCAGCAGCAAAGCCTGCAGCCCCCAGGTCTGTGGGGCCAAGCAAGCGGTTCCCAAAGAGCTTTAGAACAAGGCATAGTTTTCCCTGCTGGCTCTTTGGGCGGGGGACCCATCTCCAGCCGTATGGCCATTTTTGTGCCTGGCCCGGCGCCAAGTGGGAAAGGGTGGCTTTGAGGCTGAAGGCAGCAGCAAAGCCCGCAGCCCCCAGGTCTGTGGGGCTACGCAAGCGGTTCCCAAAGAGCTTTAGAACAAGGCATAGTTTTCCCTGCTGGCTCTCTGGGCGGGGGACCCATCTGCAGCCGTATGGCCATTTTTGAGCCTGGAGCAGTGCCAAGTGGGAAAGGGTGGTTTTGAGGGTGAAGGCAGCAGGAAAGCCCGCAGCCCCAAGGTCTGTGGGGCTACGCAAGCGGTTCCCAAAGAGCTTTAGAACAAGGCATAGTTTTCCCTGCTGGCTCTTTGGGCGGGGGACCCATCTCCAGCCGTATGGCCATTTTTGTGCCTGGCGCGGCGCCAAGTGGGAAAGGGTGGTGTCGAGGCTGAAGGCAGCAGGAAAGCCCGCAGCCCCCACGTCTGTGGGGCCAAGCAAGCGGTTCCCAAAGAGCTTTAGAACAAGGCATAGTTTTCCCTGCTGGCTCTTTGGGCCTGGGACCCATCTCCAGCCATAGGCCATTTTTGTGCTTGATAGGGCGCCAAGTGGGAAAGGGTGGCTTTGAGGCTGAAGGCAGCAGGAAAGCCTGCAGCCCCCAGGTCTGTGGGGCTACGCAAGCAGTTCCCAAAGAGCTTTAGAACAAGGCATAGTTTTCCCTGCTGGCTCTTTGTTCGGGGGACCCATCTCCAGCCATAGGCCATTTTTGTGCCTGGCCCGGCGCCCAGTGGGAAAGGGTGGCTTTGAGGCTTGAAGGCAGCAGGAAAGCCCGCAGCCCCCAGGTCTGTGGGGCTACGCAAGCGGTTCCCAAAGAGCTTTAGAACAAGGCATAGTTTTCCCTGCTGGCTCTCTGGGAGGGGGACCCATCTCCAGCCGTATGGCCATTTTTGAGCCTGGCGCGGCGCCAAGTGGGAAAGGGTTGTGTCGAGGCTAAAGGCAGCAGGAAAGCCCGCAGCCCCCAGGTCTGTGGGGCTACGCAAGCGGTTCCCAAAGAGCTTTAGAACAAGGCATAATTTTCCCTGCTGGCTCTTTGGGCGGGGGACCCATCTCCAGCCGTATGGCCATTTTTGTGCCTGGCGCAGCGCCAAGTGGGAAAGGGTGGTTTTGAGGCTG